>NC_041230.1:9476264-9491133 GCF_002837175.3 Physeter macrocephalus
GGGAGGGGGAAGGGGAAGCTGGGACAAAGTGAGAGAGTGGCATGGACATATATACACTACCAAATGTAAAATAGATAGCTAGTGGGAAGCAGCCGCATAGCACAGGGAGATCAGCTCGGTGCTTTGTGTCCACCTAGAGGGGTGGGATAGGGAAAGTGGGAGGGAGACGCAAGAGGGAGGAGATATGGGGGTATATGTATACGTATAGCTGATTCACTTTGTTATATGGCAGAAATGAACACACCATTGTAAAGCAATTATACTCCAATAAAGATGTTTAAAAAAATTAGGACATTTTATATCAGGCCATTTAATAAATATTTTTCAAAATGTGAACTGCAAAAAAAAGTCTAATCAGGCCTTTAGATTTAAATTTTATTTGATAGGAAACACATAGGCTAGAAGAAGAAATTATTTAATGACACAAAAAATAAACAATGGAGTGAAACTGAGCAGGACCCTCTGGGGTCCTCCTGGGCACAAATGCCTTTCTGTCATCCCCATCCCCCCCTACTTTTGTCAATTTTTGAAAACTTTCATAATAAAAAGCTACAAAATATATTCCCTGCCTAGGAGAAAAACCATGGTTTCCTGGTTCACTTGGCTTATTCACTCACCAGACACTATTTATATCAGGAGCAGAATAGAAATATGTACTGAAATGTCTGAAGCCAAATGAATTAGAAAACAATTCAGGATTTTATATATGCACACATCACAATATTAAATTCCCTGCAATGGAGCTGTTTTTGTTTGCCATAACAACCACTGTGTTTTTTTAAAATGAAGTTCAAGATATTTTGCTTTTACAGCCTAATGGATGTGGGTATAGCCTTTTTGCAAATTCTTAGCGTATTGGAATGAACCGCTCATTCCACAGAACCCTCTCAAGAGCCCTTAGGTGCCTTGATGAATAAAGGAAGCAAAGGAGTCAAAACACTTTATTCCAACCTCTCCCCTCCCCACCAAGACGGACAGCTTGGAAACTGAAGACTGAGACTTCCTACCTACCTACCTTCCCTCCCACAATTTACTGTGTACATTAACATAACTAGTCAGTTTTACTAGCATGCCTTTACTATTCCAGAAGATTCCTGCCCAAACAAATTGCTTGATTGTTCATTAAAGGAACTTCCACAAGCATCCATCAGCTCTTCTATCTCTTTAAAGAACATCAACAGTTTGCACCTGTAGGTTTCTTGCCTACAAAAATCCTTGCTCTTCCCACCAATCCTGGACTGCAGCATCATGACCGTCATGCAATCCCATTCGTCTTTTGCACCGAAAGACCCCGCCTTAAACCACACTTCCAGTTCTCAGTGAATTCCAGCCTTGTCTTCCTGGCTCCGCGGACACTGTCAAGGTGCGGGAGCTCTGTGGAGGTGGTGTCACCGCGTAGCAATAAACTACGTTTTTGTCTCATTAACAGGTTTTATTGCTGATATTTGGGGAGTCAGCATTGGAAACAAGTTTGACATCCAGTGTTCCTTAAGTTCTGTGTTAGGCAGTTCCGCCTAGGTCACTTTTACGTTTCCCTCTTTTTAGTCTACCTTTTGCCTCCGCTAAAATGTTGGGTTTTAACTTATTTTCGTAATACAAGCCTATCTTTTCTCTCTTATACGGCCGCATTTTTAAAAAATTCTCAATTATTGTTACCCGAAAAACTCTCTGCTTACGTTATTTTCTCATGAGCTTTAAGAAATGAGTAAAACAAAAGGAATCTGACAGCTCCACCAACAGTGACTAAATCCGAGCCCGCTCCGCTGTCAAAACCCGAGACAGCTGGTGGGAAGAGCGGTTCTGCGAACTTCGTTCTGGGAAATGTAGTCCAGGAGGTTCGTGAAATCTGAGGCGCTTCCGCCTGGGGATTCTGGGAAGTGTAGTCCGGGAACTGTGTGTAGCCCGAGGCACTTCCGCTCCGGGAAGGCGAGGTCGGGGCCGAGATTACTCCCTGGGCGGTGAGTCAGTCCAGCGTCCCTGTGATCACTCCGAGCCTTCTCGGCCTCTGCGTGGGGCCACCTGCTCCTCGCTCCTGGGGCAGGGAAGCCGCGGCGAGCGGCGGAGGGCGGGAGGGGGCAGCGGCGGCGGCGTGCATCCCCTCGGCGAACCTCCCGCGTCGGGGGCGGGCTCGCGTCCTACGTTGAGTTTGACGGTCTCCCGCGCTCTCTGCTCCCCCAGCCCTCCTACCGCAACTACGGGCCAGCTCTGTCTGTTTCTTGCGGTAAATTATTGAGCGGGTTGCTTAATCTCTCTCTGCCTCAGTTTCCTCCGGTCGGTTCCTTCCCAATGATGTTCTTTTGAGGATTAAGTGAGATTATATTTAAAAAGCTTAAAAGCAGTGCCTAGGGTATGGTAAAATGTTGGATGTTACCATAAGTTCAATGATAATACTTAGCCGCCCTGTTGTTGGGAAGTTCCTGCGAGCCTGGGATGGGGTCGGAGCTCCAGCTGCAGACCCATTGTCCCTTCCCTGATCACTGAGGTGGGTTTGTTCTTGGATTCCTGGATTCTTTCTGGACGCTTGTTTAGGAAGGAGGGTTATCTTCAGCTGGATCCTGGGAAAAGTCCTCTGTGGTTTATCCCAGACAGAGAAATGATCGTGGTCACGGCTTTGCACAGTGCTTGCGATGTAGCCAGGCTTCAGTTAAAAATGTTCAGTATTGTGTAACAACCCCGTATTGTTAATTTAAATGTAACACGATTTCTTAGTCTTAGGTTTTTATTAGTCATTGTTTACCTTCATGCATATGCGAGAAAAAACTTCGTTCTTTCAGCTTAATAACACGTGCAAGTAGTTACACCTATTAAGGGGAAAAAAAAACCCGTGGCAATTTAACGTTCATTAACAACAGCACAAATCATCTGTGAGACCACCAGTCAGAATTAGGCTTTTTTTTGGAGAGTAAGGGTAAGTAAAGGGACAGAGTCATCATCTCTGAATTTTGTGTTTCCTAAGATTCATCTTCTGTAAAGCAGATTCGCAAAGGCAGTTTTATGAATCTTAAGAGCACCTGCTTGTCTGAAGCTGCGGAAGGGAATTCTGGCATTATTGTACCCATTTACAGGTAGACTGGATTGAGGCACAGAGAGATTAATAACTTGCTCAAGGTTTATGCGACTAATAAGTAGAAAGTGATAAGTAGAAATACCAGAATTTGAACCCAGGCATTTTGGCCCTGATGTCAAAAGCTCAGCTTCTCTGTACACGGGTGTGGAATTGAATCTCGGAGGCAGAGTTTTGGGTGAAGTAGAAAAGGATAGCTTTATTACTTTGCCAGGAAAAGGGGGACATGGTGGGCTCCTGCCTCGAAAAACTGTGTCCCCACTTGGAGAGGATAGTGGGAAGTTTTGTAGTAATTGTTCAAGAAGGGCGTGATCAGCTCGTGGACATTATCCTGATGGGTTGGCGGTGAGGTAAGTGGGAGTCGCAACGACTGGTCTGGGGTCTACATGCTTGTGGGCACCATACCATCATTAACTTTTCCCACCTGGAGGGGGTTTCAGTATCTGCAAAACAGCTCAAAGATATTGTTGTGTGTATCCAATGGTGGGGAACCAGGACCTTGCCCCAAGGCTGCACTATTGTTTCTCTCGACTGTTTGTTTCTCCCTTTTCTTGCATCCCCTCCCTTCCCTAATGAACAGCTGCTTGAATCTGCCCGTTGAAACTCAGGGTCATGGAGACTGAATGAAGGCTATTTCCTGTAGTCAAAGAAATGGGGGACACAGAAAGGCTTTGTGCCCAGGAGCCCCACAGGGCCCTGCTTGGTATCAGCCCCACTAAGTTGTTGGTACTTCCTGTCTGCCTCTCATTTCCTCTAATAGCCAGCCTCAGGAATACTCTGGGAGCTACAAGAAACATGTGGGTGAGGACTGTTTATGGGTTGTTCATGAACTAAGGCAGCTGGCCGAGGAGGCCCAGGGGAAGCTGGAATCCAGCCCCTGTTCCCACTGGGTTACATTGTCACTGCATTTGCCTAGAGAAAGGGGCCCCTCTTCCAGATAACATGAAGTACCACGTGGACTAGCACTGTTTCCAGCATCTCTCTCATGATGGCTTTCTTTCCCTTCCCCAGTTTTGCCTTCCCCGAACTCGGCCTTTCCCCAGCAGGAAGAGGAAGAAAATGACCAAATTCCAGGTAAGTCAGGTTTGCTTTTCTGTTTCTTAAAATGACATCTCATTTCACAAAGACTGGACACATTTTTCTCCTGCTCGGGAAGGGTAAAGGGAACCAGAGGCACTTGAGGAATTGTTGTATGGCGGCCCCTAGCTTTTTGTTTATTTCCACATAATGATGTGAAAATTAATAGATAATTTTTAAAAATAAAAATGTTCCCATAATCAATTATACTCCAATATAAAACAAAAAGTTAAAAAAATAAAATAATAAATTCATTACCCAAAAAAAAACAGTTCCCACGTTATAAACATGTTTACAAATCAGTTTTCATTTTCTCACATTCCTTTTCATTAGTGTTTATGTGTGTTGATTTGTAATCACAGTTTTCAATACCATTTTGGATTTTTATTTTTTTAATTTATTTAAATTTGCGTTTTGGCCGCGTTGGGTCTTCGTTGCTGTGCGCGGGCTTTCTCTCTAGTTGTGGCAAGCAGGGGCTACTCTTCGTGGTGGTGCGCGGGCTTCTCATTGCGGTGGCTTCTCTTGTTGTGGAGCATGGGCTCTAGGCTTGCAGGCTCAGTAGTTGTGGCTCACGGGCTCTAGAGTGCAGGCTCAGTAGTTGTGGCGCACGGGCTTAGTTGCTCCGCGGCTTGTGGGATCTTCCTGGACCAGGGCTCAAACCCATGTCCCCTGCCTTGGCAGGCAGATTCTTAACCACTGTGCCGCCAGGGAAGCCCCACATTTTGGATTTTTAAAATTGTATAGCTCCCACAACTTAAATGGTCACATCATTTTCCGTAGTTTACCTAGTGTTTTTTTCTATTGTCCATATTTATGTGGTTTATGAATTTTCCCATTTTAAGATGTTTGCAGTGACCGTTTTCCTACATATAACCTTTCTTCCCAAACAGGAATTCTGAGAGTTCTGCCGTTTTCTTCCTAAAAGTTTGGGAACTCAATTGTTTTCTCATGGGGAGCCTCACGTTTTGTGGCTGGAATGTCTAACGCATGGTTTTGTGCAACAGAGTCCAGCTGATACTGAACTAAGAGAAAATAATTTTGTTTTCAAACAAGAACTAGATTCTTTAATTCTCAGTTACACCACGTGTGTATTATAGTTAAGTATCTGTTTTGTTCACTGCCATGTTAGTATATTTTAAAGAGGTACACACTGATTTTGAAAAGTCTAGTAGCAATAGGGACTTGCCAGGCATTTACTCCATGGAGCAGCTGTGTAAGGATATAGATGGTCTTATCTGCATTTTAACAGAAACAGATTTGTGAACTTTCAGATACCTGTGAAAATCCACTCAGTCCCCAGCTGACACTAAAGTTTCCATTGCCCGAGCCAGGACTTTCAGGTGTCCAATGAGGATGAGTGGGGAGACCCAGAAGAGACTGCTCCACTTGGGGCCCTGAGGCCACGTTGTATGTATGCCTGGCATGGTTGGAGGACTCCAAAAATAACACTGCCCTCAGTTTGTTCCTTTTCTTAGTGCCTGTCTCTTCTTTGCCAGATGAGTCAACTAGTTGTTTAATACACAGATGCTCAGGACTCCAGTCAGAACAAATGTCGAGATGGGCTAAGACTTTAGAGAAATAACTTTTTTTTTTTTTTTTTTTTGGCTGAGCAGCTTGTGGGGTCTTAGTTCCCTAGCCAGGGATCAAACCCGGGACCCTGGCAGTGGAAGCACCGAGTCCTAACCACTGGCCTGCCAGGGAATTCCCTAGAGAAATAATTTTATTTGTCATAAAGGAAAACACCATATGCTAAGGCATGAGACACAGGAAACAAGAGTGAGGGGTGAAGGTGGGAATTTGTACATGCTAGAAAAGGCTTAATATTCTTCATAGGAATCTTATTGATGCATCAGCTACCTCAATAGGATTATGAGCAAGGCAAATGAACAAGCGATATGTGGGGGGGAAATATTGAAAGAGATGTTTTTTTGTTTGTTTTTTTGCTGTACGTGGGCCTCTCACTGCTGTGGCCTCTCCCGTTGCGGAGCACAGGCTCCAGACGCGCAGGCTCAGCGGCCATGGCCCACGGGCCCAGCCGCTGCGCGGCATGTGGGATCCTCCCGGACCGGGGCACGAACCCGTGTCCCCTGCATCGGCAGGCGGACTCTCAACCACTGCGACATCAGGGAAGCCCGAAAGAGATGTTTTGATGAAGTTAAATAAATGGAAATTTTTAAAAAGAGCTGTTTTTATCACTTACCAAATTACCCAAGATTTAAGAAGTACGATCCACTTTGGGCCAGAGTATGGAGAATCAGGACACTTTTGATCTGTTACAGGAAGAGTTAATTGGGAAAATTGCCATTTTACTAGCAAAGGTGCATATTTTTTTTGACAGTGCAGTTGCCACTTTTTGGAACTTAGCCTAAGGAAATAACCAGACAAGTTGGCTAAGATCTATGTGAAAATGCGTTTTTTGCAGCATTATTAGTAAGTTTAAAATCTTAAATTATTGTATTGTTGTTTAATTATTTGGAATGGTTAAATGTATATTTTTTCACTTTTATGAAATACCATGCAGCCGTGAATAATGATGATAATAGTAATGGTGAGGGCTGACATTTTTTGAATATCTAACGCGATACTCCCTGGAGGTCGAAGTGGTTAAGACTCCATGCTTCCACTGAATGGGGCACAGGTTCGATCCCTGGTCGGGGAACTAAGATCCCGCATGCCTTGCAGCGAGGTGGGGAAAAAAAAAAAAAAAAGTGTCACATATATCCTAAACCCTTCTCATATTCTCATGTAATCCCATCAAGTACCCTATGATGGTGTGCCCTTGTACAGATGGGGAAATAGAGGTATTGAGAAGTTAGGTGACTTGTCCAAGGTCACAAAGGTAGTAATGGACAGAGCCTTAGAGTGTGAACTGAGGCAGTCAGTCTCCAAAGCCTGTGCTCTTAACCTTGACACTGAATGCTGCCACCAGTTGACAGGTACAGCATGTACCTGAGACAGAATGAACTACCTACCTGCCCCCACGGAGGTACTGAAGGCTGGTTAGATTGGCAGCCATTGACAAAATAGTGGTACTGCCCAGTCAGAGAAGGAGATAGGCACTATTATTGTAAATACCGTTGGGACTAAATTAACTCAACATTTCTTACAAAATTTGGCACTTTCAGTGAAATTGTAAAATGCGTGTATGCCTTGATGTAACCGTGACAATTCTAGAGACACAGCTATATAAAGGGCACCATGTTGCACGTATATAAGGTTTTAAAATTTTTTCTTGTCATTCCTTCCTCCACCAACCCCACCACTCCAGCATCTTTGGTGTGATTGTGGAAGGGGAAGAGGAGACGGTGTCCTAAAAAGAGTGGTTCAGGTCGCTTAGAATCTGGAACAGCCTCCCACTTGCCTCCTCCACCTTCCCAGCGCTGCCCTTCTCCCAGGGGAGGTTGGTTGTGAGATTGAGGCTACATGTGTTTGGTGTCGTAGGAGGTGGTGACCTTCAAGGACGTGGCCGTGACCTTCACAGAGGAGGAGCTGGGGCTGCTGGACTCCACCCAGAGGAAGCTGTACCGAGAGGTGATGCTGGAGAACTTCCGGAACCTGCTGTCAGTGGGTGAGGACGGGTGCCCTCCCTGTGACCTGGCATCATCCCCCACGGGCAGGGTTTCCCAACCTCGGTACTACTGCCTTTTGGGGCCATATGGTTTCTTTGTCACGGGGACTCTCCTGTGCATTATAGGATGTTTAGTAGCATCCCTGGCCTCTGCCTACGACTTCCAGGCTTTGGGACTCCTTAGAGACCAGAGTTTTCCAATCCCTTTGGAGCATAGAGACAAGATGTTTCTAGTCTTTGTTCCAAGGCAAACGTTTGTCTTTTGTAACTGCGCTATCAGTGAACAGTTGAGCTTGGCTGCACCTGGCTCCTTATTTCATATTATATCATTTTTTTTCATCCCAATCTCCTGATTTATCCCTCTCTCCCCCACTTTCATACCTTTAATTTTTTTAAATTAATTTTTATTGGAGTATAGTTGCTTTACATATTATATCTTTTTTAAATTGGTGGGTCATGATCCATTGGTGGGGCATGAAATTAATTTAGTAATAAGTCTTGTAATAATGTAGAATAAAGTAGCAGTGTCAGAGCTCCTTAGCAAGAACAGTGCACGTCGTAGCAATAACTGCAGCGCTTGCAGTAAATATAGTGAGACTCTGCAAAGGACGTGATGACACAGGTCATTTAGTCTTTTGTTTCAGTGATTCGTGGGGGTAGTCACGTGTTTCTAATGAGAATGTATTTCTCACAACAGGTCTGATCAAAAATGTTCAATAGGGGCTTCCCTGGTGGCGCAGTGGTTGCGCGTCCGCCTGCCGATGCAGGGGAACCGGGTTCGCGCCCCGGTCTGGGAGGATCCCACATGCCGCGGAGCGGCTGGGCCCGTGAGCCATGGCCGCTGAGCCTGCGCGTCCGGAGCCTGTGCTCCGCAACGGGAGAGGCCACAACAGAGGGAGGCCCGCATACCACAAAAAAAAAAAAAAAAAAAAAAAAAGATCAATAAACTTCAGGGGAGGGGCGGAACCTTCCGTCATGGGATTGGAACCAAAATTGTTCAGTACTTTTTTTCCCTTTAATGTTTTCTCAGGGCACCAGTCCTCCAAGCCAGATATGATATCCCAGTTGGAGAGAGAGGAAAAGCTTTGGATGACGGAGGTCCAGACCCAGAGAGGTGGGCATTCAGGTGAGGACCTTGCCTCCAGAGTCCCGTTATCCTGCCTCTGTTCTGGATAATCTGTCTCTTCTCTGTACATCGGGCAGAGACCCTTTGAAAACCTCAGTCATGTCACACGCCTCTACTTCAGGCCCTCCCCTGGCTCCCCCTTTCACTCGGAATAAAATCCAACGTATTTAAGGGGCCCCTGAGGGCCTGTAGTGGTGTCCGTTCACCCAGCTTTAACGGTCCGCATTTTTCTCCTGTCATTTCCCCTTGCCTTGCCCTCTGCCAGCCTCACTGGTTCCTCAAATATGAGGATTACACTTCTGCGTGAGGACCTTTTCCTCTCTTTTCACTGGCTGGGAGGCTGCTACCCCACAAACCTCCAATCCCACTCTCTTATTCATTCATGTCTCTGCTCGGAAGTTCATCTCACCCACGGCCTTCCTTGACCACTCCTTTTAAAATACCATCTTCACTGCATCACCTTCATTTGTGTTTAACTACTACACCTCCAGACTTCCTAGCATATATATTTTTTTTAATTGTAGAAAAACATGCATAACATAAAATTTGTCATTCTAATCATTTTTAAGTATACAGTTCAGTGGCGTTAAGTACATTCACATTGTTGTGCAACCATCAACACTATTCATCTCCAGAACTTTTTCATCTTCCCAAACAGAAACTGTCCCCATTAAACAAGTCCTTGTTCTCTCCTTACCCGCAGGCCCTAGTTCTATCTTCTGTCTCTGTCATACAGTATTTGTCCTTTTGTGTCTGGCTTATTTCACTTAGCATGGTATCTTCGAGGTTCGTCCATGTTACAATGTGTGTCAGAATTTCCTTTTTTAAGGCTGAATAACACCGCATTGTATGTATATAGCACATTTTCTTCATCTGTCGATGGACATTTGGGTTGTTTGCAACCTTTTGGTTATTGTGAATAATGCTGCTGTGAACATGGGGGTACAGATATCTGATTAAGTCTCTGCTTTTCATTCTTTTGTGTATATACCCCGGGTAGAAATGCTGGATCATGTGGTAATTCTCTAATTTTTTGAGACACTGCCATACTCTTTTCCATAGTAGCTGCAGCATTTTACATTCCCACCAGGAATGCAGAAGGGTTCCAATTTGTAGCATCCTCACCAATACTTGTTTTTTGTTTGTTTTTTATAGTAGCCATCCTAATGGGTATGAAGTGGTACCCCATTGTTTTTGATTTGCATTTTTCTAATGATTCATGATGTTTAGCATCTTTTTATATTCTTATTGGCCACGTGTTTTATCTTCTTTGGAGAAATGTCTATGCAAGTCTTTTGCTCGTTTTTGAATCAGGGTGGTTGTTGTTTGTAGGAGTTCTTTGTGTATTTTGAATATCCCTCATCAGGTATATGATTTACAAGTATTTTCTCTCATTCTGTGTGTGGCCTTTTTACTTTATGGAGAAGGTCTTTTAATGCACAAAAGTTTTAAATTTTCATGACGTGAAATTTGTCAATTTTGTTGTCACCTGTGCCTTTGGTGTCACATCTAAGAAACCATTGCCAACTCCAACGTCATGCAGCTTTTACTGTTTTCTTCTAGGGGTTTTATAGTTTTAGCTCTTATGTTTAGGTCTGATGCGTTTTGAGTTGATTTTTGTATATGGTGTAAGGAGGGGGTCCAGCCTCACTCTTCTGCATGTGAATATCCAGCTTTCCCAGAACCATTTGTTGAAAAGATGGTCCTTTCCCCATTGAATAATCTTGGCCCCCTTGTCCAAAATCATTTGACCGTCTATTCAGTGGTTTATTTCTGGGCTCTCTGGTCTGTTGCCTTGGTCTGTTTATATGTCTGTCTTGATGCCAATACCACACTGTTTTGATTAGCTTTATAAGTTTTAAAATCAGGATGTGAGTCCACCAACTTTTTTCTAATTTTTCAAGATTGTTTTGGCTATTTGGGTTCCCTCGAGATTCCATATGAACTTTAGGATGAGTTTTCCTATTTCTTTGTTGGGATTTTGACAGGGATTGAGTTGAATCTGTAGATCCCTTTGGGTAGCATTGACAAAGTAATATTAGATCTCCCTGTCCGTGAACCTGAGATGTCACTCCATTTTTTTAATGTCTTTAATTTCTTTTACCAGTGTTTTGTAGCTTTCAGTGTACAAGCCTTTCACCTCTTTGGTTCATTCCTAAGTATTTTATTCTTTTTGACGCATTGTAAATGGAATTGTTTTATTTCGTTTTCAGATTGTTCATTGTGTATAGAAATGTAATTTTTAAAATTGAAGTATAGTTGATTTACAATGTTAATTTGCTGTAGAGCGAAGTGATTAAGTTATACATGTATATACATTCTTTTTTAAAAATATTTTCTTCCATTATGGTTTATCACAGGGTACTGAATATATCAATAGTTCTCTGTGCTATATAGTAGGACCTTGCTGTTTATATCCATTCTATATATAATAGTTTGCATCTGCTAATCCCAACCTCCCACTCCATCCCTTCCCCACCCCTCCAACTTGGCAACCACCAGTCTGTTCTGTGTCTGTCATTCTGTTTCATAGATAGGTTCATTTGTGTCATTTTTTAGATTTCCACATATAAGTGATATCATATGGTATTTGTCTTTCTCTTTCTGACTTACTTTGCTTTGTATGATAATCTCTAGTTCCATCCACATTGCTGCAAATGGCATTATTTCATTCTTTTTTATGGCTGAGTACTATTCCATTGTATACATATACCACATCTTCTTTATCCAGTCATCTGTTGATGGACATTTAGGTTGTTTCCATGTCTTGGCTATTGTGAATAGTGCTGCTGTGAACATAGGGGTGCATGCATCTTTTTGAATTGTAGTTTTGTCTGGATATATGTGCAGGAGTGGGATTGCTGGATCATATGGCAACTGTTTTTAGTTTTCTGAGGAACTTCCTTACTGTTTTCCACAGTGGCTGGAAATGCAACTAATTTTTTTATGTTGACATTGTATCTTGCTACTTTTAATTCATTTACTGGTTTTAACAGTTTTGTGTGTGTGGAATCTGTATTCCCAGCCAGGCAGTCATCTTCTCTGCCATTTATCTTATCCTCTCTTCCCCTCTCCCCTGATACTTAAACAATCACATGACCTAGGTGAAGTTTTCTAGTAGACATTTCAAATGTGATAGTTATAGATGTCACAGATGCAGCTGTGTAGACAAGGAGAATCTGTAGGAAAAAAGAAATTACTGAAATGAACCTTTTGCAATTCTGAGTAAGTTTAATTTGTGTAATTTGTTATTACTCTTAACTCATTTATCGTAAGTATTACAAGAAACACCTTGGGAATTCCCTGGCAGTCCAGGGTTAGGACTCTGCACTTTCACTGCTGAGGGCCCGGGTTCAATCCCTGGTTGGGGAACTAAGATCCTACAAGCTGCCCAGCACAGCCAAAAAAAAAAAAAAAAGATGAAGCACCTTATACATTTAATCCTTGCAATAGTCCTGACCACTTGGATGATTATCTGTTTTTTATGGGATGAAACTTATTCCTTTGAAAATGTCATAGAGCTTGTAAGTGGGTGAGTCAGGCCTTAAAGCCTGTTTGCTCTTAGTAGAGGTGCTGATTTAAACCTGTTAACATTTTTGTGGACCCCCAAACTGCCATTTTCCTGCAAGTGCAGCATCTACTACAGAAGTGGAAGAATTTCAAAAACGTATAAAATGTAGAAAGTTAGTTAATCCTAAAGTTGTGTATGTGCTTCCTTAAGATAATCATGTAATAAACCACCAACCTGGGGGCATACGTGATTGATTAAAAAAAAATGATCTAATGGGATCCCATGTGTAACCCCACAGTTGAGTTCAGTTTTAACATTCATCATCATGTCTTTTATTGAAAATTGAACTGACGATTTAAAAAGTTAATTCTCTGCTTCTCTGTCTTCCCCACATACACACACCATCTGGATGATCTGGTTTTTCTCCTTTCCATGGCTTTAAACGTTTTATTTTGGAAATATTAAAATGCAAAAGTAATGAAAATAGTATAGCATAGTCTGTATATTCATACTGTCTCAACAGTCGTCACTTTCTGCCATTCCCGTTTTACGTATCCTCCCACTCCTGTTTTTGCTGGAGTATGTCATATCACCCACAGATATATCAATGTCTGTCCACAGCAAGAACTCACCTCATGCCTATCCTATGATCAGTATGGATGCGTGTATATTTTTTACTTTGGGTTATATCCAACATGGCATTGTTTATTTTGCTGTCAAATTGTTCCTGCTTTGACCATTGAGAGCTCTTTCAGGTTGGCTCCTCTACCCCTGTGCCTCGCCCCATCCTTTTGTTTTTGGAGTGTTTCCTTTCCTTCTGACTCTACAAAGTCCTCCCTGTCATCTTGTATTTTTCTTACCCAGCCTTAGAATCAGCCATCTGCCCCAGGACTCCTGGTTCCTTTTAGTGGAGAATGGTATAATATTTGTGCACTAATCAAAATGCTTTTTAGTCAAAATGCTTCTGAATCAACCTTACTGAGAAACAACTTACATAAAGTAAAATTCACCCTTTTTGAAAATTTATAATTTGAGAGTTACAGAAATGGTACATAGTGTAGAAAGTTCCCACAAATGCCTCACCTGGTTTGCCCATTGTTAACACCTTACCTGACCAAGGTAAATTTGTCAAAACTACAAATTTCACATTGGTATAGTACTTTTTAAAAATCTAATTGGGCCTATCAAGTAATTCTTCTTTAATTTTTAAAATTTATTGAAGTAGAGTTGATTTACAATGTTGTGTTCATTTCTGCTGTACAGCAAAGTGATTTAGTTATATGTATACATTCTTTTTCATTATGGTCTATCACAGGATATTGAATATAGTTCCCTGTGCTATACAGTAGGACCTTGTTGTTTATGCATCCTATGTATAATAGTTTGCAAGCAGTTCTTGAATAGAGCAGCATTCTACCTAGCAATTAGAAGGGCACCCCAAGGAGCTGTACAAAATGGAAGGTTTTTTATAGGCAGAAAGGGGGTGGGGGAAGGAAATTGTTAGCAAAAGAAAAGAAATGTTTTAGGCCAGCTCATCTTTTTAGGAAGGCATGCGTCTTCTTATGCAGGTTACCTCACTGGAGATTTCAGAGTGTCTGTTTAAAGGTCACCTTCCTGAGAGGGGTTGGAACTGCAATTTTGTCTTGGTTTGCTGTCATGGAGGCAGATGACCCCATTTGGGGCTTGTTATTTCTTAACCTTTCCCCCTTTTAATCAAAGGCTCAACTTATCTGAGAGATGTCATCAAAATGTAAGGCATTAATGCCATTCTCCACTACTACCCTATGATTCTTGCAACTTTGTTGATCCCTGACATGGGGTCCATAGGTCGTGGTTTTATTTAATCCCTGTGACATTCACAGGTCATGGGTTCCAGGTACATAATCCTTAAGTCAGTCACTCTTCTTCCTTTTCCTTTTAAATTTTTTTTAAAATGTATTTATTTTTGGCTGCATTGGATCTTCATTGTGGTGCGCAGGCTTCTCATTGTGGTGGCTTCTCTTGTTGCGGAGCACAGGCTGTAGGCGTGTGGGCTTCAGTAGTTGTAGCATGCGGTCTCATAGTTGTGGTGCACGGGCTTAGTTGCTCTGCGGCATGTGGGATCTTCCTGAACCAGGGCTTGAACCCGTGTCCCCTGCATCGGCAGGTGGATTCTTAACCACTGCACCACGAGGGAAGCCTCTCTTCTTCCTTTTCTGATGTTCTCATCTTAGGGAAATCATTTGCTTGGCAGTCAGCAGCTGTGAATATGCATTTAAAGCTTTTGAGAGAATCTCATGAGCCAGAGTGATTTTTTTTTGATAACTATATGCAGGATAATTCCCTCTGTTTGGATATGCTTGGAACCATGGTCCCCAAGACCCAAACCAGTCAAAATCAAGTAAGTCAAAGAAACGCCATTGAAAGAGTGTTTTTTTTCTTTAAAAAAATTTTTTTTAAATTATTTTTTAACATCTTTATTGGAGTATAATTGCTTTACAATGGTGTGTTAGTTTCTGCTTTATAACAAAGTGAAGCAGCTAT
>NC_041230.1:9491452-9492987 GCF_002837175.3 Physeter macrocephalus
TGGCTGCTTCCCACTAGCTATCTAATTTACATTTGGTAGTATATATAAGTCCATGCCACTCTCTCACTTCGTCCCAGCTTACCCTTCCCTGTGTCCTCAAGTCTGTTCTCTACGTCTGCATCTTTATTCCTGTCCTGCCCCTAGGTTCTTCCAGAACCTTTTTTTTTAGATTCCATATATATGTGTCAGCATACGGTATTTATTTTTCTTTCTGACTTATTTCACTCTGTATGACAGTCTCTAGGTCCATCCACCTCACTACAAATAAATCAATTTGGTTTCTTTTTATGGCTGAGTAATATTCCTTTGTATAAATGTGCCACATCTTCTTTATCCATTCATCTGTCAGTGGACACTTAGGTTGCTTCCATGTCCTGGCTATTGTAAATGGAGCCTGCAATGAACATTGTGGTACATGACTCTTTTTGAATTATGGTTTTCTCAGGGTATATGCCCAGTAGTGGGATTGCTGGGTCATATGGTAGTTCTATTTTTAGTTTTTTAAGGAACCTCCATACTGTTTTCCATAGTGGTTGTATCAATTTAATTCCCACCAACAGCGTAGGAGGTTTCCCTTTTCTCCACACCATCTCCAGCATTTATTGTTTGTAGACTTTTTGATGATGGCCGTTCTGACTGGTGTGAGGTGATACCTCACTGTAGTTTTGATTTGCATTTCTCGAATGATTAGTGATGTTGAGCATCCTTTCATGTGTTTGTTGGCAATCTGTATATCTTGTTTGGAGAAATGTCTGTTTAGGTCTTCTGCCCATTTTTGGCTTGGGTTTTTTTTTGATATTGAGCTGCATGAGCTGCTTGTAAATTTTGGAGATTAATCCTTTGTCAGTTGCTTCACTTGCAAATATTTTCTCCCATTCTGAGGGCTGTCTTTTTATCTTGTTTATGGTTTCCTTTGCTGTGCAAAAGCTTTTAAGTTTCATTAGGTCCCACTTATTTTTGTTTTTATTTACATTTCTCTAAGAGGTGGTTCAAAAAGGATCTTGCTGTAATTTATGTCATAGAGTGTTCTGCCTATGTTTTCCTCTAAGAATTTTATAGTGTCTGGCCTTACATTTAGGTCTTTAATCCATTTTGAGTTTATTTCTGTGTATGGTGTTAGGAAATGTTCTAATTATTTCTTTTTTTATAATTATTTTATTTATTTTATTTTTGGCTGCATTGGGTCTTTCTCTGTTACTGTGCGCGGGCTTTCTCTAGTTGCAGTGAGCGGGGGCTACTGTTTGTTGCGGTGCACAGGCTTCTCATCGCGGTGGCTTCTCTTGTGGAGCACAGGCTCTAGGTACACAGGCTTCGGTAGTTGTGGCACACGGGCTTAGTTGCTCCGTGGCATGTGGTATCTTCCTAGACCAGGGCTCAAACCCGTGTCCCCTGCATTGGCAGGCAGATTCTAACTACTGTGCTACCAGGGAAGCCCCTAATTTCATTCTTTTACATGTAGCTGACCAGTTTTCCCAGCACCACTTATTGAAGAGGCTGTCTTTTCTCCATTGTATATTCTTGCCTCCTTTATCAAA
>NC_041230.1:9501252-9502745 GCF_002837175.3 Physeter macrocephalus
ATGGTAAATGGGAGTGTTTCCTTAATTTCTCTTTCTGATTTTTCATCATTAGTGTATAGGAATGCAAGAGATTCCTGTGCATTAATTTAGTATCCTGCTACTTTACCAAATTCATTGATTAGCTCTAGTAGTTTTCTGGTAGCATCTTTAGGATTCTCTATGTATAGTATCACGTCATCTGCAAACAGTGACAGCTTTACTTTTTCTTTTCCAATTTGGATTCCTTTTCTTTTTCTTCTCTGACTGCTGTGGCTAAAAACTCCAAAACTATGTTGAATAATAGAGGTGAGAGTGGGCAACCTTGTTTTCTTCCTGATCTTAGTGGAAATGCTTTCAGTTTTTCACCATTGAGAACAATGTTGGCTGTGGGTTTGTCATAGATGGCCTTTATTATGTTGAGGTAAGTTCCCTCTATGCCTACTTTCTGGAGGGTTTTTATCATAAATGGGTGTTGAATTTTGTCAAAAGCTTTTTCTGCATCTATTGAGATGATCATATGGTCTTTATCCTTCAATTTGTTAATATGGTTTGTCACATTGATTGATTTGCATATATTGAAGAATCCTTGCATTCCTGGAATAAACCCCACTTGATCATGGTGTATGATTCTTTTAATGTGCTTTTGGATTCTGTTTGCTAGGATTTTGTTGAGGATTTTTGCATCTATGTTCATCAGTGATATTGGCCTGTAGTTTTCTTTCTTTGAGACATCTTTGGTTTTGGTATCAGGGTGATGGTGGCCTCGTAGAATAAGTTTAGGAGTGTTCCTCTCTCTGCTATATTTTGGAAGAGTTTGAGAAGGATAGGTGTTAGCTCTTCTCTAAATGTTTGATAGAATTCATCTGTGAAGACATCTGGTCCTGAGCTTTTGTTTGTTGGAAGATTTTTAATCACAGTCTCAATTTCAGTGCTTGTGATTGGTATGTTTGTATTTTCTGTTTCTTCTGGGTTCAGTCTCGGAAGGTTGTGTTTTTCTAAGAATTTGTTCATTTTTTCCAGGTTGTCCATTTTATTGGCATATAGTTGCTTGAAGTAGTCTTTCATGATCCTTTGTATTTCTGCAGTGTCGGTTGTTACTTCTCCCTTTTCATTTCTAATTCTATTGATATGAGTCTTCTCCCTTTTTTTCTTGATGAGTCTGGCTAATGGTTTATCAATTTCATTTATCTTTCAAAGAACCAGGTTTTAGATTTATTGATCTTTGCTATCATTTCCTTCATTTCTTTTTCATTTATTTCTGATCTGAACTTTATGATTTCTTTCCTTCCGCTAACTTTGGAGGTTTTTTGTTCTTCTTTCTCTAATTGCTTCAGGTGTAAGTTTAGGTTGTTTGAGCTGTTTCTTGTTTCTTGAGATAGGACTGTATTGCTATAAACTTCCCTCTTAGAACTGCTTGTGCTGCATCCCATTGGTTTTGGGTCATCATGTTTTCATTGTCATTTGTTTCTAGGTATTTTTTTATTTCCTCTTTGATTTCTTCAGTGATCTCTTGG
>NC_041230.1:9502965-9587650 GCF_002837175.3 Physeter macrocephalus
AAGATATGCTCTATCCTGGAGAATGTTCCATGAGCACTTGAGAAAAGTGTGTATTCTGTTGTTTTTGGATGGAATGTCCTATAATTATTGATTAAGTCCATCTTGTTTAATGTATCATTTAAAGCTTGTGTTTCCTTATTTATTTTCATTTTGGATGATCTGTCCATTGGTGAAAGTGGGGTGTTAAAGTCCCCTACTATGATTGTGATACTGTTGATTTCCCCTTTTATGGCTGTTAACATTTGCCTTATGTATTGAGGTGCTCCTATGTTGGGTGCATAAATATTTACAGTTGTTATATCTTCTTGGATTGATCCCTTGATCATTTCATAGTGTCCTTCTTTGTCACTTGTAATAGTCTTTAAAGTCTGTTTTGTCTGATATGAGAATTGGTACTCCACCTTTCTTTTGATTTCCATTTGCATGGAATATCTTTTTTCCATCTCCTCACTTTCAGTCTGTATGTGTCCCTAGGTCTGAAGTGGGTCTCTTGTAGACAGCATATATATGGTCTTGTTTTTGTATCTATTCAGCCAGTCTATGTCTTTTGGTGGGAGCATTTAACCCATTTACATTTAAGGTAATTATTGATATGTGTGTTCCTATTACCCTTTTATTAATTGTTTTGGGTTTATTATTGTAGGTCTTTTTCTTCTCTTGTGTTTCCTGCCTAGAGAAGTTCCTTTAGCATTTGTTGTAAAGCTGGTTTGGTGGTGCTGAATTCTCTTAGCTTTTGCTTGTCTGTAAAGGTTTTAATTTCTCTGTCGAATCTGAATGAGATCCTTGCTGGGTAGCGTAATCTTGGTCATAGGTTTTTCCCTTTCATCACTTGAAACATGACTTGCCACTTCCTTCTGGCTTGCAGAGTTTCTGCTGAAAGATCAGCTGTTAACCTTATGGGGATCCTCTTGTATGTTATTTGTTGTTTTTCCCTCGCTGCTTTTAATATTTTTTTTTATTTAATTTTTGATAGTTTGATTAATATGTGTCTTGGTGTGTTTCTCCTTGGATTTATCCTGTATGGGACTCTTTGCACTTTCTGGCCTTGATTATTTCCTTTCCTATATTAAGGAAGTTTTCAACTATAATCTCTTCAATTATTTTCTCAGTCCCTTTCTTTTTCTCTTCTTCTTCTGGGATCTCTATAATTTGAATGTTGGTGCGTTTAATGTTGTCCCAGAGGTCTCTGAGACTGTCCTCAATTCTTTTCATTCTCTTTTCTTTGTTCTGCTCTGCAGTAGTTATTTCCACTATTTTATCTTCCAGGTCACTTATCTGTTCTGCCTCAGTTATTCTGCTATTGATTCCTTCTAGAGAATTTTTAATTTCATTTATTGTGTTGTTTATCATGTTTGTTTGCCCTTTAGTTCTTCTAGGTCTTTGTTAAACGTTTCTTGTATTTTCTCCATTCTATTTCCAAGATTTTGGATCATCAGTTCCCATTGTTTTTGGTGTCTGCCCCCAGTGGGTAAGGTTGGGTCAGTGGGTTGTGTAGGCTTCCTGGTGGAGAGGACTAGTTCCTGTGTTCTGGTGGATGAGGCTGGATCTTGTCTTTCCCGTGGGCAGGACCGCATCCAATGGTGTGTTTTGGGGTGTCTGTGAACTTATTATGATTTTAGGCAGCCTCTCTGCTAATGGTGGGGGTTGTGTTCCTGTCTTGCTAATTGTTTGTCATAGCATATCCAGCACTGTAGCTTGCTGGTTGTTGAGTGGAGCTGGGTCCTAGTGTTGAGATGGAGATCTCTGGGAGAGCTTTCACCGTTTGATATTTCATGGCGCCAGGAGGTCTCTAGTGGACCAATGTCCTGAACTCAGCTCTTCCACCTCAGAGGCACAGGCCTGACACCTGGCCAGAGCACCAAGACCCTTTTGGGAAGTCTGAGGTCTTCTGCCAGTGTTCAGTAGGTGTTCTGTAGGAGTTGTTCCACATGTAGATGTATTTCTGATGTATTTGTGGGGAGGAAGGTGATCTCCACTTCTTACTCCTCCACCATCTTGAAGCTCCCCCCCTCTTTTAAAAAATTTTTTGGAGTATTGTTGATTTACAGTGTTGTTAGCTTCAGGTGTACAGCAGTGATTCAGTTATACATGTATTCGTTCTTTTTCAGATTCTTTACCCATATAGGTTATTACAGAATACTGAGTAGAGTTCCCTGTGCTATACGGTAGGTCCTTGTTGGTTATCTATTTTATATATAGTAGTGTGTGTGTGTTAAACCCAAGCTCCTACTTTATCCCTCTTACCCCCCACCATGTTTCCCCTTTGGTAACCATAGGTTTGTTGGATTTTATTTATTTATTTTTGGCTGCATCGGGTCTTCGTTGCTGCGCGCAGGCTTTCTCAAGTTGTGGCGAGCGGGGGCTACTCTTCGTTGCGGTGCATGGGCTTCTCATTGCAGTGGCTTCTCTTGTTGCGGAGCACAGGCTCTAGGCACACGGGCTTCAGTAGTTGTGGCACGTGGGCCCAGTAGTTGTGGCTCATGGCCTCTAGAGTGCAGGCTCAGTAGTTGTGGCCTATAGGCTTAGCTGCTCTGTGGCATGTGGGATCTTCCTGGACCAGGGCTCAAACCCGTGTCTCCTGCATTGGCAGGCAGATTCTTAACCACTGCACACCAGGGAAGTCCTCCATTTTTCTTTGTCAAGATTGCTTTGGCTATTCAGGGTCTTTTGTGTTTCCATACAAATTAAAAAATTTTTTGTTCTAGTTCTGTGAAAAATGCCATTGGTAATTTGATAGGGATTGCATTGAATCTGTGGATTGCCCTGGGTACTACAGTCATTTTAACAATATAGATTCTTCCAATCCAACAACATGTATATCTTTCCACCTGTTTGTGTCATCTTCAGTTTCTTTCATTAGTGCCTTAAATGTAGTTTTCAGAGTACAGGTTCTTTGCCTCCTTAGGTAGGTTTATGCCTTGGTATTTTATTCTTTTATTTTTAAGGAAGTTGGATTATTTCCTTAATTTCTCTTTCTGATCTTTCGTTGTTAGTGTATAGGAATGCAAGAGATTTCTGTGTATTGATTTTGTATCCTGCAACTTTACCGAATTCAGTGATGCGCTCTAATACTTTTCTGGTAGCATCTTTAGGGTTTTCTATGTATAATATCAAAAGAGTCATCTTCTTAAGCAAAGTGGCCTCCTCAGTGAACTTCTGTACCTGAGTTTCAGCTTCCTCAGAAGTGTTAACCCAGGTACAACAGGTGGTGTTGGCCACAGCACAGGCACCTCCTCCTGCAGCTAAAAGATAATCAGGGGCTGTCCTGTTATCAGGAATGGCCTTGGCCAGAGGGTCCACATATTTCTGCTGGGCAGCTGATATCTTAGCAATGGAATCTGCAATCTCTTCAAGAGTTATGGAGCAGTTTCTGATGACAGTCTCATTTATATCTACTCCTAATCGGGGAAGTAGGGCCCTACCAAAGGAAGCGAACCCTGAATCAGGAAAAGCCTCCTGGTAGGTCCTTTCTAGAACAGGTAGGGGCACGGTTAGATAACCAAGAGGCATTGCCCAGCTGTGCACCAGCCATCTAGGCATCCGTAGGCCCAAGGAGAAACATAACCACCACGGACAAAGATAAGTCTTGTCAGGGCACAAACTACTTCCATGAAGGTGGCACTGTTAATGGATTCATGTGTAAGAATTGTTGCCTGTGCCTATTCAAGCCAGGGGTCAGTTAACTTATATTTCAGGCTGGGAGAAAATCTATTCTAAATTCCAAAGGTTAACCCCCTTAGCAGTGGCCTGGGGGATGCAGATGAGGGCATAATCTCTCCAGGCCAATGCCAGAGTAAAGGAAAGAAAGGGTGTCACGTTTAGTTAAAGTCTGGATCTGGCTTCTTGGGCAGAAGCAGTCTACCTTGGTGTCAGCTACTTCTCGCCCCTGTCACCTTGATTTGGAGGTCCCCAGCATCTGTCTAGGACCTGGTGTCGGGTGGGGTGTCTTTTTAGCTGTGGGATGTACATCCAGGGTTCAGTACCTTCTAGTTTCCCTGCAGCGTCAGTGGGCAGGAGCACTTGGTGAGGTCCCCTCTGATGGAGCTCGAGGGCTGCCTTCCTTCTTCCTGATTCCAAATCAGAAGGGTAGGAGAAAATTGGAAGTGTTAGTTTGGTGAGTCAGAGCCAGATATTTGAGGAAACTAGAAAAAATTCAGGATCCAGTCCAGTTTACAGATAACATTACCTCCAAGACAATTAGCAGGACTAGAATCTAATATCTACAAAGGTGGAAACAATTTTTTCTCTCTACAATTACTCCACCTCCTTTTTTTTTTTTTTTTTTTTTTGCTGTACGCGGGCCTCTCACTGCTGTGGCCTCTCCCGTTGCGGAGCACAGGCTCCGGATACGCAGGCTCCGCAGCCATGGCTCACGGGCCCAGCCGCTCCACAGCATGTGAGATCTTCCCGGACCGGGGCACGAACCCGTGTCCCCTGCATCGGCAGGCGGACTCTCAACCACTGCGCCACCAGGGAAGCCCTTTTTTTTTTTTTTTTAAACACAGGTTTGTATTAAATTTGGCCTGATTATTTAAAAACTCTTTTTTAAGATTGGTTTCCTGGAACCGTGTATGCAAGGTACCAGTTCGATTTTTCCAAGCAGTTCCTTGAAGCTGTGTGGTCATATATGAGTCTACACATATCTCAAATATGACATTTCAGTCAAAACCTTGGTAATACAGCCAGTGTTTCTAATTGTGTCCTGTCACAAGGAGAACAGATTCTTACTGAACTTATGTGAACAAATATACTGTCAGGAAAATAAGGGTACTCACTGAGACTTTCTGAATTCTGGAAGGATCAGGTAGGGAGAAAAAGTAGATGTTTCATCTTTGCTCACAAAGGTATATTTTACCAGATTTCTGTAAGTCATATATAACTTAAGAGAAAAGGTCTCCTTAAAACGGAAAAACGAAAATATCAGAGCATCCTCCCCAGTTCATGTCGTCCCACATAATTAACACTCATTTTGCTTGAATCTGTTTTTTTCCATTAGTTCTCTCAACTTTGCCTGATCATTGAAGCCGACAGGGCAGTGCTCATTCCAAGAAGTTTACAAGGTTTCCGTGTGATATACCCGGTGAAGCGGGTACCTTGATCACTGGAGATTGTGGAAGGTGTACCCCAAGCAGGAAACACCTTCTTTAATAGTTTCTTTGCCACCGTGAGGGCATTGGTCTTGCAGCAGGGAAAGGCTTTACTATCTGGAAAACATCCAGACTTATGACCCATAGTGAGTGGCACTTGAATGAAGTCCAGCTACAAAGTATTCAAAGGGTCCAGAAAGAGGACGCCTCCAGGGACAAAGATAGTTTTTCTTTTTTTTCTTTTAATTTAAAAAATTGAGATATAATATATAACATTAATTTCAGATGTCCAACATAATGAATCAACATTTGTGTATGTCGCAAAACTATCACCACAATGAGTCTAGTTAACATCTGTCGCCACAGTTATAATTTTTTTCTTGTGATGAGAACTTTTAAAATCTACTCTTAGCAGCTTTCAAATATGCAATACAGTATTATTAACTATAGTCACCAGGCTGTACAGAGAGTTTTGACTTTAAAAAAAAGGTTTTTTTTAATGCACTGTGGTGGGTGAAGGAATGCAAACACCAAAAAATGGGGTTTGCCAGGGAGCTGGGAAGAACCAAGTGGCCATATATCTTGGTTTTCCCAGAGCCCCGACTGTTGAATTTACAGCCATTGTTTACCCATCTCAGTTTATCTGATACAGGAGCAGACTGTTGCCAGGTGACAAGGACATCGGCAAGGCAAAAGTTTGGCATTGAGGGGTCTTTATTTGCAGAAGCAGAATGGACTTCATCCACATGCCCCACAATCTATAGATTCTACTACTGCTGCCTTTGCCTGAGAAGTGAGGGCCGTTCCCTGATGCTAGGGTTCAGTCCTTTTGGTGTGAGCCTCAATTTTGGTGACAGACATTTTATAGCAGGAGATATCACATAATTTCTGAAACACTTATAACATGTACCAGCATGTTTTATATATATATATATAATATATATATATATATATAAAACGGCAAGAAAGACTGAACTCAGAATGGTTCTCGAGGGCGCCGTGCCTGTATTTCTTCTGAATGCCCTCAGAAGTTCCACTCGGGGTCTTGTCACTGCCACCAATCTGGTAAAAAAAACAAAATTCAACTGAGTAAATTTGAAGATCTGGTTGGCCTTAATCATAGGTTCAGCATCCCGGGGCTCATCATGAATAAGAAGACACTCATTTCACCCTTAGGGCTCTGAAGCCATTTCAGGAACAGAGGATAAAAGACTAAATATTAGAACAAAAGATGCTCCGATTGCTCTTATCTCTCAGGAAATTCCAAGGGTTTTGGGAGCTGTGAGCCAGGAACCATGGAAGAAAATGAAACATTTATTATAAATCACAATGTCACCTTTTATAGCATGTAGCCTATAGGAATTGTATCTCTAATTTTTCAGAAGTGTTTTATTTTTTGATGCTATATAAATGGAATTAATTCTGTTTTTCAATTATTTGCTTCTGTGTCAGAATACAGTTGATTTTTGTACATCAATCTTGTAGCCTGCAATCTTCCTATATTCACTTGTTCTAGAAGCGTTTTTGTACATTCCTAAATATTTTTCCATATATAGATTCATAACTTCTGCAAATACATTATTTTACTTTCCTTCCCAATCTGTATGCCTCTTGTTTCCTTCTGCCTGAATGCAGGTAGACAGCATTCAGTCTTTCCTCACTGAGCATGGTGTTAACTGGAGGTGATTTTTTAGTGTCCTTAATGGACTGAGTTCCTTTCTCTTCCTAATTTAATGTGCATTTTTATCATGAATGGGTATGGTAATTTGTCAAATGCTTATTCGCATTTTTTGCAGACAATCGTAAGAGTTTCTCCTTTATGCTGATTTTTTCTGTGTATTTTCTGTGTAATATTTTTATTGATTTGAGCCCTATCCCTTTTTCTTTGATGAGTCGGGCTAAAGGCTTATCAATTTATCTTTTCAAAGAACCAGATTTTAGTTTCATTGATCTTTTGTTTTCTTCGTCTCTATTTCTGCTCTGATCTTCATGATTTCTTAACTTTTACAAACTTTGGGTTTTGTTTGTTCTTTCTCTAGTTGCTTTAGGTGCAAAGTTGGGTTGTTTGAGATTTTTCTTGTTTCTTGAGGTAAGATTGTATTGCTATAAACTTCCTTGTAGAACTGCTTTTGCTGTGTCCCATAGGTTTTGGATTATTGTGCTTTCACTTTCATTTGTCTCTAGGTTTTTTAAAAATTTCTTCTTTGATTTGTTCAGTGATCCATTGGTTGTTGAGTAACGTACTGTTTAGCCTCTATGTTTGTGTTTTTTATAGTTTTTTTTTCTTGTAGTTGATTTCTAATCTCATAGCATTGTTGTCAGAAAAGATACTTGATAGTTCAATTTTCTTAAATTTACTGAGACTTGCTTTGTGGCCCAGCATGTGATCTATCCGGGAGAATGTTTCATGTGCACTTGAGAATATGTATTCTGTTGCTTTGGGATGGAATACCCTATAAATATCAGTTAAGTCCATCTGGTCTAATGTGTCATTTAAGGCCTGTGTTTCCTTATTGATTTTCTGGCTGGATGATCTGTCCATTGATGTAAGTAGGGTGTTAAAGTCCCTCACTATTATTGTGTTACTGTCAATTTCTCCTTTTATGGCTGTTAGCATTTGCCTTATATATCGAGGTGCTTCTATGTTGGGTGCATATATATATTTACAATCATTATATCTTCTTGGATTGATCCCTTGAATCATTATGTAGTGTCCTTCCTTATCTCTTGTAACAATCTATTTTAAAGTCCATTTTGTCTGATATGAGCATTGCTGCTCCAGCTTTCTTTTGATTTCCATTTGCATGGAGTATCTTTCCATCCCCTCACTTTCAGTCTTTATGTGTCCCTAGATGTGAATTGGGTCTCTTGGAGACAACATATATTGATATCCAGGTCTTGTTTTTGTATCCATTCAGCCAGTCTGTGTCTTTTGGTTGGAGTATTCAATCCATTTAGGTTTAAGGTAATTACTGATATGTATGTTCTTATTGCCATTTTGCTAATTCTTTTGGGACTGTTTCCATAGGTCTTTTTGCTTCCCTTCCTCTTTTGTTCTCTTTTCTTGTGATTTGATGACTATCTTTAGTGTTGTGTTTGGATTCTTTATTCTTTTTTTGTGGATCTATTGTAGATTTTTGGTTTGCGGTTACCATGAGGTTTTGATAAAAACAATCTTGTATACATACACAGACTGCTATAAGTCGCTGGTCTATTAATTTCAAATGCTTTTCCAATATTCTCCATTTGTACTCTCCTTTTCACAATTGCTGGTTTTGATATCATATTTGTGTGTGGATGATATCCTACCTTTACTGTATGTTTGCCTTTACCAGTGAGCTTTTCCATTCGTAGTTTTCTTGTTTCTAGTTGTGGGCTTTTCTTTTTCACCTAGACAAGTTCCTTTAACATTTGCTGTAAAGCTGGTCTGGTGGTGCTGAATTCTCTTAGCTTTTGCTTGTCTGTAAAGCTTTTGTTTTCTCCATTGAGTCTGAACAAGAGCCTTGCCCGGTAGAGTATTCTTGGTTGTAAGTTTTTTCCTTTCATCACTTTAAATATATCCTGGCACTCCCTTCTGGCCTGCAGAGTTGCTGCTGAAAAATCAACTGATAACCTTATGGGAATTCCCTTGTATGTTATCTGTTGCTTTTCCCTTGTTGCTTTTAATATTTTGTCTTTGTCTTTAATTTTTGTCAGTTTGATTAATATGTGTCTTGGCTTGTTCCTCCTTGTGTTTATCCAGTATGGGACTCTCTGTGCTTCCTGGGCTTGAGTGTTTCCTTTCCTATTTTAGGGAAGTTTTTGGCTCTTCTTTTTTTAAAAATATTTATTTATTTATTTTTGGCTGCATTGGGTCTTCATTGCTGAGCCTGGGCTTTCTCTAGTTGTGGTGAGCAGCGGCTACTCTTCATCGTGGTGCGTGGTCTTCTCATTGCAGTGGCTTCTCTTGTTGCAGAGCATGGGCTCTAGGCACGTGGGCTCAGTAGTTGTGGCATGTGGGCTCAGTAGTTGTGGTGAATGGGCTTAGTTGCTCCACAGCATGTGAGATCTTCCCGGACCAGGGCTCGAACCCGTGTCCCCTGCATTGGCAGGCGGATTCTTAATCACTGCACCACCAGGGAAGTCCCTTATCTCTTCAAATATTTTCTCAGGCCCTTTGTCTCTCTCTTCTACTTCTGGGACTCCTATAATGCAAATGTTGGTGCATTTAATGTTGTCTCAGATTGTCCTCATTTCTTTTCATTTTTTTCTTTATTCTGTTCTGCAGCAGTGATTTCCACCATTCTGTCTTCCAGCTCACTTATTGGTTCTTCTGCCTCTATTATTCTGCTGTTGATTCCTGATAGTATATTTTTCATTTCAGTTATTGTTCATCTGTTTGTTCTTTAAAATTTTCTTGTATCTTCTTGCTCTGTGTCTCCATTCTTTTTCCAAGATCTTGGATCGTCTTTACTATCATTATTCTGAATTCTTTTTCAGGCAGATTGCCTATCTCCACTTCACTTAGTTGTTTTGCTGGAGTTTTATCTTCTTCCTTCATCTGCAACATATTTCTCTTCCATCTCATTTTGTCTAACTTTCTGTGTTTGTGGTCTCCATTCCACAGGCTGCAGATTGTAGTTCTTCTTGCATCTGGTTTCTGCCCCCTGGTGGGTGGGGTTGGTGCAGGGGCTTGTGCAGGCCTTTCTGGTGGGCAGGGACATGTCAAAAGGTGACTGTGGGCTCTGGATGACTTTAGGCAGGCTGCCTGTTGATGGGTGGGGCTGTGTTCCCATGCTGTTGGTTGTTTAGCCTGAGGCATCCCAGCACTGGAGCCTGAAGGCTGTTGGGTGGGGGCAGGTCTTGGTGCCAAAATGGTGACCTCCAGGAGAGCTCACACTGAGGAATATTCCCTGGGGACTCCCCCACCAGTGTCCTTGCCCCTGCAGTGGCTCACAGCTGACCCCTGCCTCCCCAGGAGACCCTCCAAGACCCACAGGTAGGTCTTGCCCAGGCTCCTATGGAGTTACTGCTTTGCCCTGGGTCCCAGTGCACATGTGACCTTGTGTGCGCACTCCAAGAGTGGATTCTCTGTTTCCCCCAGTCCTGTGGAGCTCCTGAAATCAAGCCCTACTGGCCTTCAAAGCCCAATGCTCTGGGGGCTCTTCCTCTTGATGCCAGACCCCCAAGCTGAGGAGCCTGCCATGGGGATCAGAACTCTCACTCCTGTGGGAGAACCTCTGTGATATAATTAGTTTCCAGTTTGTGGGTCACCCAACCAGCAGGTATGGATTTGGTTATATCACAGAAACGCCCCTCCTACCTTCTTGTTATGGCGGCTTCTTTGTCTCTGGATGTAGAATATCTTTTTTGATAGGTCCCAGTCTTTTTTGTTAATGGTTGTTGAGAAGTAATGGATTTTTGGTGTTTTCATGAGAGGAGGTGAGCTCAAGTCCTTCTACTCTGCCATCTTGTCCTCCTTCTCCTTTATGCTATTAAAGGAGCATGAAGCACTGATGATTTCACATGTTAAAACCACCTCGCATTCCTGGGACTAACCCCACTTATTTATTACGTAGTACCCTTTTATTGTGTACTATAAAAAGCAAGATTTTCTCTTTGTTCAGGAATTTTGCACCTACATTAAGTAGGGATTTTGATCTGTAATTTTCTTTGTACTTAATGTTTTTGTCTATTTTGATATCAAGGTAATACAGGCCTTATTATACACAATACCTCAGAAAGTATACCCTCCTCTTCGGCCTTCTGCAAGGGTTTGTGTAGGACTGGTATTATTCCTTTCCTACGTGCTAAATGGAATTCATTAGTGAAGTTGTCTGGTCCTTTTGTGAGAATGTTTATGATTTCAGTTCATGAACACATTTTTTGCTTTTCTTGTAACATTTGTATGTTTCAGGGAATTGGTATATTTTATCTAAGTTGTTGAACATATCCCCTTATTCTAATGCCTTTTACGATCTTTAGTAATATCCCATCTTTTATGCCTGATGTTGGTAGTTTTTGTCTTTTTTTAACATCTTTATTGGAGTATAATTGCTTTACAATGGTGTGTTTTGTCTTTTTTTTCCTTGATTCAGTTTTTGTTTTCCTTGATTTTCCCCCCCCCTTGTTTAATTGCTTTTCACTATTTCCTTCCTTCTTAATTTCCTCTTCTTTTTATGGCTTCTTAAAATGGAACCTTAGGTTATTGACTTTAGGCCTTTCTTGCTTTCTAATATAAATATTTAAAGCTATAAATAATCTGAGTGCTGTTTAACTGCATGCCAGAAATTGTGATAGTATTTTCTTTCATTATTATTTCAAAATATTTTCTAATTTCCCATGTGATTTCTTATAGGCGTTTTATGGGTGTTGGTTTTGAATTTAATTCTACTGTGGTCTTTAATTTTCCAATCTTTTGAAATCTTTCAAAATTTGTTTTATAGCCCTGGGTATGGTTTATCTTGATGGGTGTTGCATATGTACTTGAAAAAAAAATGTATGTACTGCAGTTAGGTGCAGTGACCTATAAGTTTCATTTTGGTTATAGTGGTTCCGATCTTGTATGGCTTTGCTGATTTTTTTTTAATGGTCTAATAAGTGTGTAAAAAATCTTCAAGTCTGTAGATTTGTCCATTTCTCATTTTAGTTTCCTCTTTTTGTTTCATGTATTTTGGAGCCTTTATTAGATACATACACATTTGTAATTGTTACATCTGCTAATCCTTTTGTCATAAAATGTCTTTGTATCTAATAGTGCTCTATTTTATAAAGTCCTTTTGTCTGATATTCGTTTAGCCATTCCAACTTTCTTAGGCTTTGCATGATATATTTGTATGATATGTCTTTTCCTACCCTTTTTCTTTTACTTACTTGTATTTAAAATATATCCCTTGTTGACAGCATGTAGTTGAATCTTGCTTTTTATATTCTCCGCCAATCTCTGCCTTTTGATTTTAGGGGAGTCCACTTCCACATAATATACTTATTGAAACGGGTATATTTGCAATTGCTTTTGTTGGGGGAGGTCTCATCTATTTTGTTCATCTCTTTGTCCTTTTCTGTGTTCTTTCGGGTAGATCAAATATGTTTTGGTATTACACTTTCATGCCTCTGCTGGCTTTTAGCTGCTGCTTTTCAGTCCAGGCCCTTGGTCTTTCCTGTGTCTGTATCCTTAAGAGATCTGCCAGGGATATGGGCAACCTCACTCTGGACTGATCCCAAATATCCTGCCTTTTCAAATTTGGCTTTTTCTTGATTGGACGTTCTCTTGGTTGCTGTAGACCTTTGTTTTTCAGAATTCCTATGAAGTCATTTTCACTACTCTCGAGTTGTTTATTTAATGTTTTTGTGGCAGGAGCAAAGGCTTGGAGCTTCCTGGTCCACCATCTTGGTGCTGTCACTCTCTCCGTCCCTAATTCCTTACTGTTTTCCTTTCAGGAGCCAGGAATCACAACGAGATGGAGACTCTTCATGAAACAGGAGTAAGATTCCTTTCATTGGGAGAGCTTTCGTGCTGGCACATCAAGAGACAGGTTGTGAGCAAATTAACCAAAAGTCAGGACTCTGTGATAAGTTTTCACAGAAAGAAATCTCAGTCCCCCAAACAACATAATTCCCCTGCAGGAGTGTCCATTCAGGCTTCTGTGGAAGACAGCTGTTTAATGACTCTTCTAGAGGATCATTCTAATGTTATTGAAAATCAAGAATTTCCAACTGGGAGAGCTCAGAATTCCTGGAATAAACTCTATCTGAATGGGACTCAGAATTATCAGAGAAGTTGTAAGCTGACTCCAGTGAAAAACAAGTTCTGTATGTTTGTTCCATGTGCTGATATTTTCAGTTGTATCTCCCCCCACCTCGATGATGACACGGTGCACAAAAGAGAGAAAGCTCACGGCAACAGAGAGTGTGGTAAAGATCTCTTAAAGGCATCACTTCTGGCCCCATGCAGTATCATTCAAACTGGACCGAAAACCTACCAGTGTAACGAATGTGAGAAAGGATTTAGCGACCACACCAGCCTTGAACTTCATCAGCAGGTACACTTGGGCAGGAAGTCCTCTACATACAGGACACATGAGAAGGACAGTGGTTATAGCTCAGCTAGTCCCATTCAACAGGGTGTCCTCCCAGGGAAGAAACGCTATTGGTGTCACGAGTGCGGGAAGGGCTTCAGTCAGAGCTCAAACCTGCAAACTCACCAGAGAGTCCACACGGGGGAGAAGCCCTATTCATGCCACGAGTGCGGGAAGAGCTTTAATCAGACCTCACACCTGTACGCCCACCTGCCCATTCACACCGGAGAGAAGCCCTACAGATGCGAGAGCTGCGGGAAGGGCTTCAGTCGTAGCACAGACCTCAACATCCACTGCAGAGTCCACACGGGAGAGAAACCGTATAAGTGTGAGGTGTGCGGGAAGGGCTTCACCCAGAGGTCCCACCTTCAGGCCCACGAAAGAATCCACACTGGAGAGAAACCATACAAGTGTGCAGATTGTGGGAAACGCTTCAGCTGTAGCTCAAATCTTCACACGCACCAGCGCGTCCACACTGAGGAGAAACCCTACAGATGTGAGGAGTGCGGCAAGTGCTTCAGCCTGAGCTTCAACCTTCACAGTCACCAGCGCGTCCACACGGGAGAGAAACCCTACAAATGTGAGGAGTGTGGGAAGGGTTTTAGTTCGGCCTCAAGCTTCCAGAGCCACCAGAGGGTTCACACAGGAGAGAAGCCGTTTCGATGCAGTGTGTGTGGGAAGGGCTTCAGCCAGAGTTCCTATTTCCAAGCCCATCAGAGAGTCCACACGGGAGAAAAACCCTACAAGTGTGAGGTGTGTGGGAAGCGCTTCAATTGGAGCCTCAATCTTCACAACCATCAGAGGGTCCACACGGGAGAGAAACCCTATAAATGCGAGGAGTGCGGGAAGGGCTTCAGTCAGGCCTCGAATCTTCAGGCTCATCAGAGCGTCCATACGGGGGAAAAGCCCTTCAAATGTGATGCGTGTCAAAAGCGATTCAGTCAGGCCTCCCATCTTCAGGCCCATCAGAGAGTCCACACGGGAGAGAAACCATATAAATGTGATACGTGTGGTAAGGCCTTCAGCCAGAGGTCGAATCTCCAAGTCCATCAGATAATTCACACTGGAGAGAAACCATTCAAATGCGAGGAGTGTGGGAAAGAATTCAGCTGGAGTGCTGGGCTCAGTGCTCATCAGAGGGTCCACACAGGAGAAAAACCCTATACGTGTCAGCAGTGCGGTAAGGGCTTCAGCCAGGCCTCACATTTCCACACCCATCAGAGGGTCCACACTGGAGAGAGGCCTTACATATGTGATATATGTTGCAAGGGCTTCAGCCAGAGGTCACATCTTGTTTACCATCAGAGGGTCCACACTGGAGGGAACCTGTAGAATTGGAAGGTGAGGAATGGCCTCCAGATAATCCACATCTTCATCTCTATTGGAAAGTCTGTGCTGGTAGTTGTGGGAGGTTCCTGCAGAACTTGGAAACGTCAAGGAATCTTCTTGGGAAAGAAGTTCTATAAAATGCTGTGTTTTTAAAGATCCAGTTGGGAGGTGAACTCTTTACTAACATCAGGTTTCACAGAGGAGAGAAAACATATTCTATAAATATGGTCAGTGGTTATACCAGAGCTCTGAATGCCCCAATTCTCAAGATGTGACACAAGAGAAGAATCATTGGCACCTACCCAGGAGAGAAGGCTTATACATGAAGGTTATGGGCAGGACTTGAACCAAAGTATAATGACGGACAAACAATTGATGTCAACTGCAGTGTACCCTCCGCGTAGGGAGGGCTGTTTTTCACCATTCTGTCTCTACCGTGTAGAACTGTGCTTGGCTCCTAATAGGTGCCTGGCAATTACTGAACCAATGGGAGGAAAATCCCTCCAATTAAGACAAATATTTGAAAATTCTGGTCAGCTTCCCATCCTAAATTCATAACATACTCGAGGAATCCTGCAAGTCGCCTTAATAAGATTGTACTTCAATTAATATTTCCTAACATCAGAATCATATAATAGCCATCCACAATAGTACAGATTTGGACAAGGCTTATGAATGGCTGCCACCCTCCATCCAGCTTCAGTTATATGTACAGAATCACCCATTGTGTGCAGTGTAATTTAGCATCATTATTTTATAGACTGAAAGACATTAATCTAATACTGCAACTTATATGATTGGAAATTTTGAACCCTAATTAATTCCTTAAGGTAGGGTTTTACAGTAACTCAAAGTGTTAAAAGTAGTTACTAGTAACAAAAAGTTTCTTAGTAAACTTGTATTGTTAATAATCGGTTTCTTTGCATTATTTCCATTCAGGCTCAGGTCACATTGCCTTTTCTGTGCATGGTCCTTCATCCAGACCTCTTTAGGCAGGAGCTTTGGCAGAAACCAAGGGTATTAATTTTGTCACATTCCACCCCCATTGTTCCCCCTCTAAAAAATGGGATGGGGTAGACAAAAAACCTGTTGGATTTTGATGGAGATTTCATTAAAGTTATCAGTTTAGATTAATTGTCATATACACAGCATTCTGTGTTCAACACCTATTAGTAGGAGTGAACACTTGCTGGTCAATATGTATCAAAATAGTCTGCCCTGGCAAATCCTAGCATTAGAGTTTGCTTAGGAGATTATAGCAACAGTAAGGAAGATTGTACACAAAGATGTTTATACTGAATTTTTAAAAAAGGAAATAAGTATCAGCAAAATATTTACATAAATGTATTCTAATATATAGCCATGAAAAAATATGATATAGATGTATAATGACAGGAAAAAATTTGTCATCCACGAGAAAACTAGGCTAGAGACTTCCTGGTATAATTCAAGTAATAAGGGGATGTGTACCTGAAGATGTGATTATGTGCATAGCACTAATAGGTGGAAAGATATATATATATATATATATATATATATTTTTGTCTGCGTTGCATCTTCGTTGCTGTGTGTGGGCTTTCTCTAGTTGTGAGCGGGGGCTACTCTTCGTTACGGTGCATGGGCTTCTCATCGCAGTGACTTTTGTTGCGGAGCATGGGCTCTAGGCACGTGGGCTCAGTAGTTGCGGCACACAGGTTCAGTAGTTGTGGCTCTCAGGCTCTAGAGCACAGGCTCAGTATCTGTGGCACACGGGCTTAGTTGCTCTGTGGCATGTGGGATCTACCCCAGACCAGGGATCGAACCCATGTCCCGTGCATTGGCAGGAGGATTCTCAATCACTGTGCCAGGAGGGAAGTCCCAGGTGGAAAGATATTGATTAATATGCTACCTGGTTTACTCTGGCAGAGAGGGTTGGGATGATTTTTCTTTACCTTTTTGAAAAATTATTTACAGTGGCCATTATCCATTTTACCAAAGCAGTAAAACTGGGACAATAAAATTACTGAATGGGGCTTCCCTGGTGGCACAGTGGTTGAGAGTCCACCTGCTGATGCAGGGGACACAGGTTCATGCCCCGGTCCGGGAAGATCCCACATGCTGCGGAGCGGCTGGGCCCGTGAGCCATGGCCGCTGAGCCTGCACGTCCGGAGCCTGTGCTCTGCAACGGGAGAGGCCACAACAGTGAGAGGCCCGCGTACAGCAAAAAAAAAAAAAAAAAAAAAAAATTACTGAATGAAAATGCCTTACAGCTAAATCTTAACTGCTTTATCTCATGGCCTGTAAACTTGTGTTATGGATGTACATAAAGCATGTTCACCATTGCATTATTGGTAATAGCACACTTTGCATTCATCGGTTGGATCTGACAAAAATAATTTGTGGCTTAGCCGTTCAGTGGAATACTATGCAGAATCAAATGAGAAAAGATAAGTTCATAGTTAGCGACATTAGTAGATATCCAGAATATGCTGAGGAAAGTGGGCAGAGACAGAATTTTTAATGAAATGATATCTAAATTTACTGTGATGCCCTCCCTTTAAAAGTAACCAGATTATAGCCATACATATGATAATATCATACATGTATGTCATTATATATACATATATATATATACATATATATATGTATCAGATACCTAAGGGCATTATAGTTTTGTGGGGTTTTTTTGGCTGCACCTCGTGGCTTGCAGGATCTTAGTTCGCTGACCAGGGATGGAACCTGGGCCACTGGCAGTAAAAGTGTGGAGTCCTAACCACTGGACCACCAGGGAATTCCCCATGACAGTAAATTTTTAATTTTTTGAAATGCTTTTATTAGAGTGTTTTAGTTCATTCTAAACACTCAGAAAAGATGTAAGAATAATAGAATTCCTTTATATCCTTTGGGCATCTAATGTGATTACAAGCTGACCTGTTTATCTACTACCTGAACTGAGAACCCAGACAGCCTTGGCCTGTCTTTAAAAATCTATGTGGCCTCCAGCATGACAACTTCATACTAACTGGACACTACATGGTGGCTCAAAAGTCTGCCAAGAAAAACCAGCAGAAGTACTCTGGCCTTTACTAATCTAACCTTGGAAGTAACAGTCAATCTGCCAGTCAGTCTATTGAGACAGTCACAAAAGCCTATCCAGGAGCAAGGGGAGGGGACATGGACCCTACTTCATGAGAGGAGTGTCAAAGAATTTGCAAACATATTTTAAGACTGTTGTACATTGCTATGATATTTTCTAATCTACAGTTTATTCAAATTCCACAGTTGTCCCAATATATATATTTGTAGCATTTTTTTTTCCTTTATCAGGATCTACTCTTAAGGTGTGTCATAACCTGCATTTGATTGTCATGTTTCTTTATAGTCTTTAATTCTAGATCAGCTCCACAGCCTTTCTTTGTCTTCCATGAAACTGGTAATTTTGAAGAACACAAGCTAATTATTGTGTAGGGTGTCCCTGAATGGGGGTTTTGACTCATCATGAGTAGATTCATTCAAGTTAACTGTTTGTGACATGAGTGTTCCATGAATGATGCATACTTCTCAGTGCATTAGAACAGGAAAGATATATTTGTTTCATTGGTGATGGTGGCTTTGATCACTTGGATACACTGATAATTACTAGATTTCTCCACAGTAAAATTGCTGTTTGCCTTTGATATTAATAACTAATTCGTGGGGAAATCTTGGAGACTGTGTAATAACTGCCTCATAACCTTCACCTACTAGTCTTAGCATTCGTGGATATTCTTCTGTGAATCAATTATTACTGTCATGATTGCAAAAGGATGACTTTCTTGCTCCATCATCCCTTCTATATTTAGCATTTGGCTTTCTACTGTTAGAAGAGCTTTGCCTTCTCCCCCACGTCTCTTTCTCTATCATCAGTATGAACTCTGGTTTTCTGGTATAATAAGATATTGGGTTTATCTTGTATATTGTCTGCTGCAACCACAGATTCTATAGAGACCTGAATCCTTTGGGGAAACCAAGATCTAGGGGCTGTATGTTCTTGTTACTGGGATAGCAATCCTTCATCTATATGTGTGTGTGTAAAATACTGATAGCTTCCATTTCAAGTAACTATTGCTTTCTGGTCTTTCCTTATTCCATATTTAGGTCTTCAGTAGTTGGAAGTAGGCTCCCAGTCATCAATCTGCTTACTCATTTGTTCAGTCCTCCAATACACAGCAAGTAGCTTTAGAGTTACTAAATAATGTCACTGCAAAACACCTGCTTGTGTTCAGGATTTTTTTTTTTACAGGTCTTTTTAGATCATATGTAGAGATGAAGTACTCTGTTTAAAAGTTACGTCACCTAGTTCTTTTTATCCCCATTCAACCCAATTATATGATTCATTTGAAATAAAGTTAGATTCTTTTTTATGTTTATAGTCTCTTTCAGGTTCCCATCCCTCCCATCTTTTGATTACAAAAATTGGGAAGTGGATTAAATTAAGGTGAAACTAGAATTCCCTAATATATTTCATTTGCATTGATTCCTTAGATATTTAAAGTATTCTATTTACCTTCTTGGAAATACACAATAAGCGCTTCTCACTGTTCCACATCCTTCATGAAATTAATCTTTAATGACTGCATTATATTCCTTTGAGTAGATAGACCACAGGAATGGAGAGATTATAATGCATGGTGGAAACTGGGTGGATTTACAAAAGCTGGATGGCTTATAAAAGGATAATTGTTTTATTCTTATATATTTCTTTATATTTGAAATATGCCAGGAATTTTAAATATATAAAATAAAAAGAGAGCTAGTGAGTATAGACATTTAGGGTCAGAAAATTTACAGCAGAGCTCTGTAGTTGATGTGCTTGCTTTGAGACTTGGACAATTTACTAATATACATATTTATAAATTTTATATTTACTTATGTTAGTATATATTAATAGTATGTACTTATATGTTATTTATACTATATATTATATATTCCTGCCTGTAAGTAAGGCATTCTTAATAAATACTCTGAAATTTCAATGAAGAAAGTTGCTTCCCCCCTCAAGGACTCTCTTTCAAATGGTCTCCTGTGTTCTGTCTCGCACTCCTTGTACCACTAGGCTTGGACATGGGGTGGGTGTCTTGTTAATTTCCCCTTCCAAACTATTATCTCCCTCTTCTCCCTAAATTCCAGCCCCCACCCCCCCCAGCATTAATTTTCATATCAAACTACCCACCATTCCTTCTCCATAGTCACCTACCAGTCTGTTCATTTCTGTATTTTAAATGTGTTGACCAAATAAGTTCCTACTGTACCAAAACTCCAACACACAGCAAGTATTAATTCTACATCAAATATTTTAAAAAATTTTTTTAATTTAAAAACTATCCAAAACCGACGACTTCCCCGGTGATCCAGCAGTTAAGACTCTGCACTCCCAATGCAGGGGGCCCGGGTTTGATCCCTGGTCAGGGAACTAGATCCCGCATGCCGCAACTAAGAGCCTGCATGCCGCAAGTAAAGATCCCGCATGCAGCACCTAAAAAGATCCTGCATGCCACAACTAAGAAGAAGATCCCTTATACCGCAACGAAGACCCTGCAAGCCACAACTAAACACCCAGTGCAGCCAAATAAATAAATTTTAAAAAATAAAAATAAAAACACTATCCAAAAGCATTGGTGAGTCAACAAAAGTGGGCAGATCCAGGAGATAGGTCAACGCTTAGAAGGAAATGACAGGGTCAGTTTTCTGCTTTTTATGGCTTTTATCCTGAGAGCAAGTCCCAGTCAACTCTGTTTAGGGCAACTAAAATTTTGGATTGTATCTTGGGCAGTACCATCTGGAAAACCACAAAAGAGTTCAAGGCCTTTACAACTGCTGCTGGAAGATGAGATGTGTAGGATAGCCTTGGAAAGAAGCAAGCCAGAGAGGGAAAGCCCCAAATTCTGTGTATAAGCATTTCCCAAAAGTCTGGCTGATTCTTTAACTATATAAGGCAGAGGAGACTTAAAGCTACCAAGCAAATAGAACTGAATTGAAATTTGAGCTGTCACCCACAGGAAAGAAACAATTTTCAGTCTGAATCCAGCTAAATTAAGTGACTAATAAAAATACTTAAAAAAAAAAAAAAGAAAATCAGTACCTTTTGGAGGAACATAATGGAGTCCAGTTTCCTCAGTATATTAATGACAATGTCCAGGATATAATCCAGTTACTAGACAGATGAAAGAAACAGGAAAACATGACCCATTCTCAAGAGACGAGATCAATGGAAATCAGCCCTGAGATGATTCAGATGTTGCAAATAGATAATGATTTTTTTTTTAATTTTTGGCTGTGTTGGGTCTTCATTGCTGTGCGCAGGCTTTCTCTGGTTGTGGCGAGTGGGGGCTACTCTTCGTTGCAGTGCGCAGGCTTCTCATTGCAGTGGTTCTCTTGTTGCGGAGCATGGGCTCTAGGCACACGGGCTTCAGTAGTTGTGGTGCGCAGACTCTAGAGCGCAGGCTCAGTAGTTGTGGCACAAAGGCTTAGTTGCTCCGCGGTATGTGGGATCTTCACGGGCCAGGGCTCGAACCCGTGTCCCCTGCGTTGGCAGGCAGATGCTTAACCACTGCACCACCAGGAAAGCCTGATAATGATTTTTAAAAGCTATTATAAGGACTTACCTGGTGGCACAGTGTTTAAGAATCCTCCTGCCAATGCAGGGGACACAGGTTCGATCCCTGGTCTGGGACACAACAACAAAGACCCAACACAGCCAAAAAATAAAATTTTAAAAAGAACCACTCTATTTTAAAAAAGCTATTATAACTATGCTTAAAATGTAAAGGAATGTATACTCACTGTGACGCAGGCTCAGTAGTTGTGGCACAAAGGCTTAGTTGCTCCGCGGTATGTGGGATCTTCACGGGCCAGGGCTCGAACCCGTGTCCCCTGCCTTGGAGCCCACACACTTAGAGCCTGTGCTCCACAAGAGAAGCCACCGCAATGAGAAGCCCTCACACCATAACAAAGATTAGCCCCCACTTGCTGCAACTAGAGAAAGCCCACACACAACAACAAAGACCCAACACAGCCAAAAAATAAAATTTTAAAAAGAACCACTCTATTTTAAAAAAGCTATTATAACTATGCTTAAAATGTAAAGGAATGTATACTCACTGTGAAGGAAAAGATAAGAATTCTCTGCTGAGAAACTGGAACTCAAAAAAGAACAAAATAAAAATTCTAGGGGCTTCCCTGGTGGTGCAGTGGTTAAGAATCCACCTGCCAGTGCAGGGTCACAGGTTTGAGCCCTGGTCTGGGAAGATCCCACATGCTGCAGAGCAACTAAGCCTGTGAGCCACAACTACTGAGTCCATGTGCCACAACTACTGAAACTGACACGCCTGGAGCCTGTGCTCCACAAGAGAAGCCACCCAATGAGAAGCCCATGCACCGCAAAGAGTAACCCCATGCACAGCAATGAAGACCCAATGCAGCCAAAAATAAGTTTAAAAAAAATTCTAGAATTAAAAAATAAAATATCCTAAGTTAACAAATTTACTAGATCACTGTAACTAAAGTGAAAATGACAGAGAAAAGTGTTTCAGTGAACTTTAAAATAACTTAGATGAAATGGACCTATTCTTTGAAAGACACAATCAAGAAAAAAATAGATAATCTGAATAGGCCTATATCTATTAAAGAAATTGAACCAGTGAGTAATTACAAAAAAGAATGCACCAGGCCCAGAGAGTTTTATTGGTGAAATTCCCAAACATTTAAGGAAGAAATTATAGAAAATTGGTATTATTTCTTCTGGAAAATAGAAGCAGAGGGAATACTCTATGAGGCCAGTATTACCCTAATATCAAAACCAGATAAAGATATTAGAAGCAAGAAAACTACAGACAAATATCTCTCATGGACAAAGGTATAAAAATCCTCAACAAAATATTAGCAAATCAAATCCAACAATGTATGAAAAGAATTTATACCACAATCAAGTGGGATTTATTTCAGGTATACAAGGCTGGTTTAATATTTGAATATTAAAATAATCCATGACACCAATAGGCTAAATAAGAAAAATCACCTGATCATATCAATAGATGCAGAAAAAGCATTTGACAAAATGTAACTCACATTTGTAACAAAAACTCAGTATTTAGGAAGAGAACTTTCCAAACTTGATAAAGAACATCTACCAGAAAACCTGCAGCAACATAATACTTAATGGTGGGAAACTGGATGCTTTTCTCCAAAATCAAAGACAAGGCAAGAATGTTCACTTACACCATTCCTAGTCAACATTGTACTGGAAGTCCTAGCTAATGTAATAAAATAAGGAAAGCTTGGGAAGAAAGAAATGGAACTTTGTTCACAGATGATGTAATAGTCTATGTAGAAAATCCCAAAGCATTGATGAGAAAATAATAACTCCTGCAAGTCAAAGTGATTATAGCTAGGTATAGAATACAATATACAAAATTCAACTGCTTCCCTATATACCAGCAATGAACAACTGGAATTTGAATAAAAAATACCATTGACATTAGCTCCAAAAATGAGAAATATTTAGGTACAAATCTAACAAAATATGCACATGATCGATATGAGGGAAACTAAAACCTGATGAAAGAAATCTCTAAATAAATGGAGAGATATTCCATGTTCATGGACAGGAAGACTCAATACTGTCAAGATGACAGTTCTCCTAATTTGATCTATAGACTTAATGCAGTCCCAGCCAAAATCCCAGCATGTTATTCTGTTAATATTGACAAATGGATTCTAAATTGCATATGAAGAGGCAAAAGGTCCAGAATAGCCAACAAAAGAAGAAGGTCAAAAGACCTGACTGTATATAAAGGTATAGACTTACTATAAAGGTGTAATCAAGATGGTGTGGTACTGGCAAAAGAATATACAAGTAGATCAGTAGAACGGAATAGTGAGCCCAGAAATAGACCCCCACACACACAAATACTAGTCAACTGATCTTTGACAAAGGAGCAGAGTCTTTTCAACAAATGACACGGAACAACTGGACATCCACATGCAAAAACAAATTAAAAAAAGAATCTAGAGACAGGCTTTACACACTTCACAGATCACAAACTTCAATGTAAAATGCAAAACTGTAAGACTTCTAGAAGATAACATAAGAGAAAATCTAGATGACCTTGGGGTTGGCGATAAGTTGTAGATAGATAGAGCACTTACCATATGTCCATGAAAGAAAAAAATTAATGTTAAACTTCTATAAAATTGAAAACTTACATTCTGCATAAGACACTATTGAAAAAACAGACAAACCACAGACTAAGAAAATTCTTACAAAACATATCTAATAAAGGATGTGTCCAAAATATACAAAGAACTCTTAAAAGTCAACAAGAACAAACCAACTTAAAAATGGGCAAAGGATCTCAATAGACACCTCACCAAAGAAGATATACAGATGGAAAATAAGCATATAAATATACGTTCTACATCATGTCATCAGGGAATTGCAAATTAAAATGAGATACTACCTATCACAATGGCTATCAAAAAACTGACAACACGGGACTTTTGTGGTGGCACAGTGGTTAAGAATCCGCCTGCCAAGGCAGGGGACACAGGTTCAAGCCCTGGTCCAGGAAGATCCCACATGCTGTGGAACAGCTAAGCCCGTGCACCACAACTACTGAGCCTGCACTCTAGAGCCCAGGAGCCACAACTACTGAATCCTGCGTGCCTAGAGCCTATGCTCCACAGCAGCAGAAGCCACAGCAATTAGAAGCCTGTGCACCACAGCAAAGAGTAGCCCCCGCTCACCACAACTAGAGGAAGCCCACACGCAGCAATGAAGACTCAACACAGCCAAAAATAAATTAATTAATTAAATTTAAAAAACAAAAAAAACCCTGACAACACCAAATGGTGTTAAGGACATGGTGGCAACAGGGACGATTTTTTCATTTCTGGTGGGAAAGCAAAATGGTACAGCCATGTGGAAAGACAGTTTGGCAGTTTCTTATGAAGCTAGACAGAGTCTTTCCATATGTACTGCAATCATGCTTCTAGGATCCTACCCAACTGGGTGGAAAACTTATGTATACTTAAAACCTGCACAAATATTTATAGCAACTTTCATCGTAATTGCCAAAAACTGGAAGCAACTAAGATGTTCCTTCAACAAGCGAATGGATATACAATCTATGGTTGTATACGTTAATTAATTAAAAAAATACAATAACTGAAGTAAGTTCACTAGATTACTAAAATAGCAGAATGGAAAAAAACAAAATTGTCAGTGGCCTTGAAGATACATTAATAGTAATTATCAAATCTGAAGAACACAGAGAAAAATAATCACAAAAAAATTGGAGAGAACTTCTGAAATCTGAAGGATAATAAAAAGGTATAATGTGTGTGTATTTATAGTCCCAGAAGGAGGTGTGAGGGGAGTGAGGCAGAAAAGAATTTGAAAAAATAAAGACCAAAAATTTGCCCAATTTGGTGAAAGACATAACTTTACAGATTCAAGAAGCTCAGTGTAAAATGAACTTATCTACAAAACAGAAACAGACAGACTTGTGGTTACCAAAGTTTGGGGGAAGGGATGGATTGGAAGTTAGGGACTAGCAGATACAAACTCATATATAGAATGGATAAACAACAAGGTCTTAACTGTATAGCACAGGGAAGTATATTCAATATCCTGTGATAAACCATAATGGAAAAGAATATGAAAAATAATGTATATATATGTATAACTGAATCACTTTGCTGTACAGCAGAAATTAACACATTGTAAATCAACCATACTTCAATAAAATAAATTTTAAAAAAAGCTCAGTGTACTCCAAATAGGAAAAACAGACCTATATACAACTGTAGTCAAAATGATGAAAATCAAGGATAAAAGTCAAATCATGAAAGCAGCTAAAGAGAAATGATATTGCAGAGGACACGGGTTCGAGCCCTGGTCCGGGAAGATCCCACATACCGTGGAGCAGCTAAGCCCGTGTGCCACAACTACTGAGCCTGTGCTCCAGAGCCCATGAGCCACAACTACTGAGCCCACGTGCCACAACTACTGAAGCCCACATGCCTAGAGCCTATGCTCCGCAACAAGAGAAGCCACGGCAATGAGAAGCCCATGCACCACAATGAAGAGTAGCCCCCACTCTCCACAACTAGAGAAAGCCCACACGCAGCAACGAAGACCCAATGCAGCCATAAATAAATAAATTTATTTTTTTTTAAAAAGATACTTAATTAGTCCCAAAGAGAGAAGGAAGGGGAAGACAGAGGAACAAAAAACAAGAGGGTAAAACGTAAATAGTAAAACAGTAGCCCTAAATATAACTACATAAATAATTACATTAAATCTTAACTATACAAAGGCAAGGATTGAATGGATTAAAAAGTAACTATATGCTCTCTTCGAGAAATGTACCTTAAACATCAAGAGCCAGATGGGTTGAAAGTACACACATGGAAGAGTCCATATGACTTTTCCCATAAGCATGAGAAGGCTGGAGCAGTCATATTATTAGATAAAGTAGATTTCTTTACAAAGACTCCTACAGAGCTAAAACGGAATTTTTTTCAGTGATAAAAAGGTCACTACATCAGTAACATTAAAAAAATCTTTTAAAAAATTATGTGGACCATTTTTAAAGTCTTTATTGAATTTGTTACAATATTGCTTCTGTTTTATGTTTTGGTTTTTTTGGCCACGAGGCATGTGGGATTTTAGCTCCCGACCAGGGAATGAACCTGCACCCCCCTGCATTGGAAGGTGAACTCTTTACTACTGGACCACCAGGGAAGTCCCAGTAACATAATTTTTAAATGTTTATGGGACAAATCACAAAGTTTTAAAACACATGAAGCAAAACTTATAAAACTAAAGGGAAAAAAATAGGAAAACCCACCAGAGGTAAAGATTTTTAGTCTCTCTTCCAGAAACTGTTAGTACAACTACACAAAATCAGTGAAGACAGATATTAACAATATCAACCACCTTGATCTAATTGATATTTACAGAACCCTTCACCCAAGAATAGCAGAATACTGTTGACTGTTAACTGAGAGTTTAAGAGAATAATTTGGTGACAGAAAAGGAACTTATATTAATCTGGGCATGAATTAACTTAGTCACTTCATATAAGAAGACCCAAATCATATTCCTTTGATAAATACGTAATAACTTGCAGTTTAATAACATTTCTTTCTTTTAAATCATTTTGACACTTTATCTTGACTGAAGTGTGTGAATAACAACTGAATGATTTTTGGGACTTCGCTGGTGGTCCAATGGTTAGGATTCTGTGCCTCCCACTGCAGGGGACACGGGTTCGATTCCTGGTCAGGGAACTAAAGATCCTGCATGCTGTGTGGCACCCCCCCCACCAAAAGCTGATTTTTTACATAATAAATCTCAAAAGTTTCACAAGGGGTGGGGTGGATAAAAAGGAACTGGAACAGGAAAAAAAAAAAAGGGATCCAACTTCAGACAATTATACTGTAAAAGGCTAATAATGTTCTCTCTTCAAGAAGAGGGAAGAAAGTTTAGATGTAGAAAAAGATTTGGACATAGAATTATGTCCTTTGAGTGGGTCTGTGTACATAGAATTATGTCCTTTGAGTGGGTCTATGTTTGGGTATAATTAATCTTATGTACCAATAGAAAGAAAGAAAACAAGACCAAGGCTAAAGGTATTATTGGTTAAAAACAAAAAAAAGCAGCACTCAGACCAGCCAGGAGAGGGGGAAGTAGGTCATTTTTGTTTGGATAATCATGTATTGTCCCTGTTGAGACATGATTGCAGAATGGTCTTGTTTTTGCCTTGATGTATCATGGTAACAAAGTGGCCTTGTCTGACGTTGATTTTCTGTGAAACTGTTTATGTCAAAAAGACTCAGCCCGTCCAGCCCCTCCTCCTCAGGCCAGATGCTCTATATCCTAAGAATGTCTCCAATAACTAGACACAAAGTGTGCCCACCCCCTGGGAAGTCCACCCAGGCAAATAGTGTTAGGGCAAGAATTTTGTTTTTGTTTTTGTTTTTTTGGTGGTATGCAGGCCTCCCTCTGTTGTGGCCTCTCCCGTTGCGGAGCACAGGCTCCGGACGCGCAGGCTCAGCGGCCATGGCTCACGGGCCCAGCCGCTCCGCGGCATGTGGGATCCTCCCAGACCGGGGCGCGAACCCGGTTCCCCTGCATCGGCAGGCAGACGCGCAACCACTGCGCCACCAGGGAAGCCCAAGAATTTTGTTTTTTAAGTACATACATAATATCTTAAATTTTGCCTCTTGGCCCATAAAGCCTAAAATGTTTGCTATCTGATCCTTTTCAGAAAAAGTTTTCCAATATTGGTCTCAGGAAGAAAACACTATCTTTTTTTAAAAATAAATTTACTTATTTGTTTATTTATTTTTGGCTGCATTGGGTCTTCATTGCTGTGCATGGGCTGTCTCTAGTTGCGGCGAGCGGGGGCTACTCTTCATTGCGGTGCACGGGCTTCTCATTACGGTGGCTTCTCTTGTTTGTGGAGCACGGGCTCCAGTAGTTGTGGCACGCGGGCTCAGTAGGTGTGGCTCATGGGCTCTAGACCGCAGGCTCAATAGTTGTGGTGCGTGGGCTTAGTTGCTCCACAGCATGTGGGATCTTCCCGGACCAGGGCTCAAACCCGTGTCCCTTGCATTGGCAGGCGGATTCTTAACCACTGCGCCACCAGGGAAGTCCTTATCATAGCATTTCAATTGACACAGGAAAGGCATTTGACAAAATAAAACATCCAGTAATGATAAAATATCTCAGCAAACTAGGGAAAGAAGAGAACTTCCTCAACTTGATAAAAGGCACCTAGCAAAAACCAGCAGGTGACATCATACTTAATAAAGACTGAATGCTTTCCCCATGTGACTGGGAACAAAGCAAGGATGTCCACTCTCACCACTTCTGTTCAAAATTGTACTAGAAGTCTTAGCCAGTGCACCAAAGCAAGAAAAAAAAAAAAGGTTTACAGATTGGAAAGGAGGAAATAATTTTACCCAAGAAAATTCTAAGGAATCTACAGAAACCTAGAATTTTAAGTAGTTTATCAAGGTCATTCAATATGAAAGCAGTACACACACACACACACACACAAATCAATCATTTTTCAATATCCTACCAATGTACAATTTTTAATAACCCTAGTAATGTATAATATTTCTATGCCCTATCAATGTACAAAATTTAAAAACAATGCCATTTACAAGTGTGGAGCCCTATATCGAGGGCACAGGACAAAAATCTCCGGAATTAACCGAGCCCCCATAGCAACCGTTGCCATGGGCTCTCCTGACCTAAACCGGACAGCCCCCGACTCCGTATTAGGTACAATATTCACCATGTAGCATCCTGACCAATCACCTAATGCCATCCTGCCAGCAGGAACTGTCTTTGTCTTGAGGCTGTAAAAGTTGGCTTCTAGCCCACAAAGGGGGTCGGCTCTCCCTGGTCTATCAGGAAGTCGGCCTGCTGTATTTGCAGCGCCCCTCACTAACTCTGCTCTTTGTTCTCAATGAACACACTCTCATCTAAAACACTTTGTGTCTGGAAATTCTTCTTCCAACCCGCACACGGACCACAGTATTTTGGTGGCCCGTACGGGGACGCTCGGGGGGCCCCCCTCCACACTCTCGTTTCTTTCTTCGAACCCTCTGTGAACAGACGAGAGGCACCCTCTGGTGTGTCCTGAAGGCCTCACAACCCATTATGCCCCAGTAGCTGCCACCCCAGCGGGTGAGGCCTCTCCTTTCCTCTTTCTCTCTTGGGCTCAGGGCCAGGCCAATTAATACTGTGCGGGCACGGGTCAGGCACTTAAAAGCCATCAGGGCGCCTGCTGCTTGAAGACTCCCGTGAAAGGATAAGGGGGTCACGGAGCAGACCAGGCTGTTAGAGCATCTGCCCCCCGCAAGACGACTTCCGTGCCCCGTGAGGCACGTATTGGTTCAAGCAGAACACGGAGCCCCCTCCCCCTGGCCGCCGCCTTCCCGGCAGGACCGCGAGGCCAATTCCTCAGCCTGTCTCCTCTGTTACTTTCACCGTTTTCTCGGTCTGGATTGATTTACAGGAGCCCAGGCGTTGCCTCTGAGCCGTCCCAGGAGTGCTTTTCACGTTTCAGGGCATCGCCAAGCGGGGAGTCACCCGGTGGGTCCTGGGAATCTCTCTCTCTTTTCTTTTCTTTCTCTGCCTGCGCCACGCGATGCCTTAGACGCACGGTCTGTGCCTCAGTCGCACGCTCAGGGGTCACGTCTCACGGTCGGACGCGGTTGTTGGGAGGGTCGGCCCATTTTGTGCCTTAGTCGCACGGAGAGGTCACCGGGACAAAAGGGACGCCTTTCTGTCAGCCGGTGACTCTCAGTACCCCCCTTTCTATGGCATACAGGCTGAGAACGGGTTCTGGTATATCTCAGGAGCCTCTTTCAGACTCACCCTCGGCTGTATCCTCAGGAACTGGAAAAAATTTGACCCTGATAATCTCAAAAAGCAGAGGCTCATTTTCTTTTGTAACACAGCGTGGCCCCAGTATAAACTGGGGGACCGAGAACAATGACCGGTTAATGGCACACTAAATTATAACACGATCCTCCAACTTGATCTGTTTTGCTGGAAACAAGGAAAGAACTCAGAGGTCCCTTATGTCCAGACCTTTATGGCCCTTAGTCAGAATCCAGATCTGAGGGACTCACGCCGCATGTGTCTTTCTGTTGCCACCTTCTCCCCCGGCCCCCCGTCTCCCTCTCCATCAGATCTCCTAGGCGACCCTCTACCCAACCTTTCCTGTCCCCCACCCCATCAACCCCCTGCTTCACCCCCACCCCTGCCTCAACCCACAGCTCCCCATCAGCCACCCCCTTATCAGGGGGAAAGCCGCCCTCCCCTCCCCACACAAGATCGAGGACTGCCCAACACCAGGAAACAGATTCTAATATGCTTCCCTCGAGGGAAGTAGCAAATGGAGACATGGGCACTATTGGAGTCCATGTTCCCTCTCCCATGTCTGACATTTCCCCAATTCAGAACAAGTTAGGTTCCCTCAGCCAGGATCCCACCACCTTTATTAAGGAATTTCAGGCCCTCACTATAGCCTTTGACCTGACCGGGCAAGACATTCATGTAGTCCTGACCACTTGTTGTACTCATGAAGAGAAAAACAGGATATAGGCAATAGCCCAAGCCTGGGCAGATGAGGCAGATGCTCGAAATCCCAACGAAAATCAAACGGGAGCAGATGTGGTCCTGAGAGCTGATCCCAGATGGAGATACCAGTCAAGTGATAATGGGCCAGCAGGGGGGATGAACCAGGAGAGACTACATGATCGCCTGCCTGCTAGAGGGCATGAGGAAAGCAGTCATTAAACCTGTCAATTACAAATAAGCTTAGGGAAGTCACTCAAGACCCTTCTGAGAACCCAGCCCTTTTTCAGGCCCGGTTGGCAGAAGCCATGAGAAAATATACCAAATTTAGATCCAGATACTAATGAAGGAAGAGCAATACTTGCAGTCCACTTCCTAAGCCAGTCAACCCCAGACATTAGGCAAAAGCTACAAAAACTAGACCAGGGCCCCCAGACCCCATTTCCTGTGCTACTTGATATGGCTTTTAAGGTTTTTTAACAACAGGGAGGAAGCCTCCAGGAACAAGAGGGAACAGAGAGAGGAAGAGAAATTAAGGAAACATGCTCAATACATGGTTCTTGCTCTCCCCCAGTCCCGCTCGTGGCAGGGTACAACGGGAGCTCCTCCTACGGGTCAAAAGCCACCGATGACCTGCTACCAATGCGGTCAGCCAGGGCACACCGTCAGAAACCGTCGCGCCCCGCCGCCCAATACGCCTTGTCCTATTTGCCAGCAGATGGGCCACTGGAGAAGGAGCTGTCCCTCCCACCCTCAAGCAAGCGGGCCAGCACCCAAGGCTCCCAGTAACAAGGGTATGATGGGGCTCAATGCCCCAGGCAAAGTTCAGACCCAACTGCCATTACTGGTGATCGCTGATTACCAAGAATAGGAGCCAGACAGTCTCCTGGGTCTCAGCATCCTAGAGGCGGACGATTGACGGTGCCCAGGGCTTAATATACAGGCCCCTATGGTTCCCGTAAGACTGGAGGAGCCCCAGGTAACCCTGGATGTGGCAGGGGCTGCTGTAACCTTTCTGATTGACACTGGGGCCACTTATTCAGCCCTAACTTCCTTCTCTGGTCCTACCCGCTGTTCCTCGATCCTTCTAACAGGAATAGATGGACAACTTAGCCTTGGCCGATTTACACCTCCACTGCCATGTTCCCTTGAAAATACCCTACTCTCACATTCTTTGTTGGTTCTTCCGGCCTGCCCTGTTCCTCTGCTAGGCAGAGACCTCCTGACAAGACTCAGAGTCACCCTGTCTCTCACCACAACCACTATGGCTTTAAACATTGAATCCATTCCGGACAGTATTCCACCCTGTATTTACCGACAAGTACCTCCAATAATATGGGACACTTCTACTGCTGGCAGATCTACTACCGCCCCCCACCCCGGTAGTTATTAAAAGACCTGAACTCCTTTCCCAGGGTCCCACAATACCCTCTTAAAGAGGAAGGTTTAAAGGGACCACAGCCCCTAATTTCTAAGTTTCTCAAAAACGACCTTTTAATTCCCTGCAACTCCCCACGCAATACTCCTATTCTCACAGTAACAAAAAAAATCTGATGGCACATACCGTTTGGTCCAAGATCTAAGGGCAATCAGCCAGGCCGTGGTCCCCATCCACGCTATAGTCCCAAACCGTTACATCCTCCTGAGTCACGTTCCGCCGGGGACCCAATGGTATTCAGTCCTGGATCTAAAAGATGCCTTATTCTGCATCCCAATCCATTCTGACTCCCAATTCTTATTTGCCTTCGAATGGAGTGACCCAGACACTAAACATACTCAACAACTCACATGGACAGTGTTACCCGAGGGGTTCAGAGACAGCCGCCACCTATTTGGCCAAGCATTAGCAAAAGACCTCTTACCTCTACGATTGGAAGGCAAAGGCTGCCTGCTCCAATATGTAGATGATCTCTTGATCTGTAGCCCTGACAGACAAACCTCAGACAACAACACTGTTGTAGTCCTTAAACATTTAGCAGAAAGGGGATACCAAGTATCCCCAGCCAAAGTTCAGATTACTTCCCAACAGGTTACCTTCCTAGGGTTAATAACAACCCCGGGGAGGAAAAGTATTTCTCCACGCTGAAGGACTCTAATCCTAGATATGGCCCTGCCAGCCACTAAACAACAGCTCGGAACCTTCCTGGGTATGGCTGGCTTTTGCCGGATCGGGATCCCCGCCTACGGCCTGTTGGCAAAGCCACTCTACGAGGCCCTTAAAGGACCAGAAAATCTTCCTCTTGAGTGGACCACTGAGATGGAGACGGCCTTTAGACAGATGAAGGAGGCTCTTGTTATGGCCCCAGCCTTAAGCCTACCAGACTTAACCAAGCTGTTTTCTCTTTTCACTCACAAGAGGAGAGGAATAGCCCTTGGAGCACTAACTCAATCTCTGGGGCCATCCCAGCGCCCTGTGGCATATTTATGTAAAACATTAGATGTGACACCCCAGGGGTGGCCTCCCTGTCTTAGGGCACTGGCCGCCACAGCATTACTAACAGAGAGGCTTCCAAACTCACTATGGGACAGCCCCTTACAGTTTATACTCCACATCAGGTCCTAGGTGTTCTCAACTGCAAAGCTCACCACTGGGTTTCAGAAAACAGAATTCAAAAATACCAAGCTTGGGGCTTCCCTGGTGGCGCAGTGGTTGAGAATCTGCCTGCCAAGGCAGGGGACACGGGTCCGAGCCCTGGTCTGGGAAGATCCCACATGCCGCAGAGCAACTGGGCCCGTGAGCCAGAGAGCCTGCGTGTCTGGAGCCTGTGCTCCGCAACAAGAGAAGCCGCAATAGTTGAGAGGCCCGCGCACCGCGATGAAGAGTGGCCCCCGCTTGCCACAACTAGAGAAAGCCCTCGCACAGAAACGAAGACCCAACACAACCATAAATAAATTAATTAATTAAAAAAAATACCAAGCTTTATTTCTGGAAAGATCTGAGACATCAATTAAACCTTGTAATATATTAAATCCTGCTACCTTTCTGCCTAACCCAAATCTTGACACCCTCCTATTACACTCTTGTCTAGAAACACTAGACCAGAATTACAGCACGAGGGCAGATCTCTGGGATGCACCTTTGCCCAACCCAGATGCAGAATGGTTCACAGACGGCAGTAGTTTCATGAAGAAGGAGACACAGGGTCTCAGGCTATGCCATTGTCTGTCAAAAAAATGTCAGAGTTGGGCCCACTCTATGGGGCCACCACTTCTGCCCAAAGAGCAAAACTCATTGCCTTAATTAGAGCCTTAAAACTAGGAGAGGGACTCCAAATAGATATTTACACAGACTCAGCTTATGCCTTCCATGTAGTCCATGCTCATGCCTCCATCTGGAAAGAAAGGGGACTGTTAATAACACCCCAATTAAACATGGGCCAGACATTCTAGACTTGCTAGAGGCAATAAAACTCCCTAAGGAAGTGACCATCATCCATTGCAAGGCACACCAAAGGGACTCCTCGGAGATAACCAAGGGTAACAAGAAAGCAGACAGGGAAGCAAAGAAAGCCGCTCAAGGAATCTTACAAGCTCCCTTGATCCCAAATTTAAAGCCTCCCCACCCCAGTATTGTGATCTAGAGCTAAAGGAAGGGAAGAGTCGGGGATTCACCTTAACTCCTGAAGGATGGTTATAAGGCCCAGACAATAAGCTCATTCTACCAGAAGCATCTCAATGGTAGGTCTTAAACCATTCTCCACCAGGCCACCCACCTAGGGGCCAAATCTCTCTTTAAATTAGCTGAGACTGTCTTGTCTGGAAAAGGAATTCTCTCGGCACTTCAGTCCATATCACAGGCTCACCCGGTATGTCACCAGGTTAACTCAGAGGGAACCATAAGACCCCCCAGCGCTGCTCAAGCCAGTCCAAAGGCAGGGGAACCAACCAGGGGAAGACTGGCAGGTAGATTTCACTCACATGCACACCTGCAAAGGTTACACATATCTCTTGGTTATGGCAGATACTTTCACAGGGTGGAGAGAGGCATTCCCGACTAAGACAGAAAGAGCCTCAGAAGTCACCACGGCCTTAGTGGAACATATCATACCTAGATTCGGACTCCCAAGGTCTCTACAATCCGATAATGGGCCCACTTTTACTTCCAGCTTAACTCAGGGCGAAAGCAAAGCATTACAGATTAAATACTTTCTCCATTCAGCCTGGCACCAAGCGTCCAGAAAAGTAGAGAGAGCTAATCAAACCTTCAAAAGGTATTTAACTAAACTGGCTATGGAGATCCATCAAACATGGGTTACACTTCTCCCCATCATCCTCTTGAGAGCCCAGAATAACCCCCAAATCTAAGACCCCTCTGAGCCCATATGAAATCCTATATGGAAGGCCCCTTTTAAACACGGATCTCCTGGTCGATCCAGAAACTCACTACCTGGCTCAACACCTCCCAGTGTTAGGATTAACTCTCAAAAATATATGGGGAGGTGGAGTCAAGATGGCGGTGTGGGAAGACACGGAGTTAGCATCTGTCCACAACTAGGGTGCCTGCCAGCCGCTGGTGGGGAACTCTGACGCCCAAGGAGATGGGAGGAACCCCAGAGTGAACCGGTAGGACATAGGTGGACCGAGGGGAGAGGAGAAGTGGAGGCCAGACAGGATCGGTGCCCCTGAGGCTGGGGAGATCAGGAGAGGCAGGTGGGAGGAACTCTCTGGGAAGAGCAGGAGAGGAGAGGAGGGCGATCTCCCGGCCCACTCGGAGTCTGCTGAGCTCCCAGGCCGATCCCCTGCCTTCCAAAGCCCCCTCCAGGTCACATGGGTCCTTGGGGGCATAGGAAGGAGGCCAAGGGGAGGACAGGAGAGGCAGGTGGGAGGAGGCCTCCAGGAGGAACAGGAGAGGAGAGGAGGGTGATCACCCAGCCCACTTGGGCATGGGGAGCCTGCTGAGCTCCCAGGCTGGTTCTCTGCCCTCCAAAGTGCCCACCCTCCCCCCGCCAGCTGCACTGGTCTGGGGGGCATAGGAGGGAGGCCGGGGAGGTCAGGAGAGGCAGGTGGGAAGGGCTCTCCCAGACCCCAGACTGGAGGAGCAGGAGAGAAGAGGAGGGTGTTTGCCCTGCCCACTCGGGCCCAGGAAGCCTGCTGGGCTCTCAGGTGAGGTGCCCTTCCCTCTGAGACCAGGGGTGGGGGGCACGCCTGGGCCCCTTCTGTTTCTTGAGCCTAAGCCCCACCCCCCACAGCCCCCAGGGCCTTTCCCAACCCTGTGGGTCCTAAGCATTGGCCCTGCCCACCATCGAAACTTGCCCTTGCTTAGGTCCCACCCTCCACAGCCAAGAACTACCCCCCTCTGTTTTTTCTTTTTTTTCTTTTCCCTCCTCCTCTTCTTTACTACTGTGGTACTGATGTACCTTCTTGTTGTTAATTCATGTATATTTTTATTTTTACATTCTTTCTAACCTATGTTAGTTTCCTAGTCTAATATTATTTTTTATTTTTTTTTTTTTTGCCACCCCACTCGGCTTGCAGGATCTTGGTTTGCAAGCCCAGGGTCAGGCGGAAGCTCCTGTGGTGGGAGCTCTGAGTCCGAACCACTGGACTAACAGAGAACTTCAGACCCCAGGTAATATTCATTGGAGTGAGGTCTCACAGAGGTCTTCATCTCAGCACCAAGACCCAGCTCCTCTACCCAATAGCCTACAAACTGCAGTGTTGGAAGCCTCAGGCCAAACAACCAGTAAAACAGGAACACAATCCCACTCATAAAAAAAAAAAAGAGAGAGAGAGACGGCAAAAAAAATATGTCACAGATGAAGGAGCAAGGTAAAAACCTACAAGACCAAATAAATGAAGAGGAAATAGGCAATCTATCTGAAAAAGAATTCAGAGCACGGATTGAGAAAATACAAGAAATGTTTAACAAAGATCTAGAAGAACTAAAGACCAGAGATGAACAACACAATAAGTGAAATGAAAAATACACTAGAAGGAATCAATAACAGAATAACTGAGGCAGAAGAACGAATAAGTGAGCTGGAAGACAAAATGGTGGAAATAACTACTGAAGAGCAGAATTAAGAAAAAAGAATTGAAGACAACCTCAGAGACCTCTGGGACAACACTAAACACACCAACATTCAAATTATAGGGGTCTCAGAAGAAGAGAAGAAAAAGAAAGGGTCTGAGAAGATATTTGAAGAGATTATAGGGAAGACTTCCTTAACATGGGAGAGGAAATAGTCACCCAAGTCCAGGAAGCACAGAGAGTCCCATACAGGATAAACTCTAGGAAAAACACACCAAGACACATATTAATCAAACTAACAAAAATTAAATGCAAGGAAAAAATATTCAAAGCAGCAAGGGAAAAACAAAAAAATAACCTTATGGGGATTCCTTTGTATGTTATCAGCTGATTTTTCAGCAGAAACTCGGCAGGCCAGAAGGGAGTGGCAGGATATACTTGTGATGAAAGAGAAACACCTACAACCAAGATTACTCTACCCAGCAAGGATCTCATTCAGATTCGATGGAGAAGTCAAAAGCTTTACAGACGAGCAAGTCTCAGAAGAAGAGAAGAAAAAGAAAGGGTCTGAGAAAATATTTGAAGAGATTATAGGGAAAACTTCCTTAACATGGGAGAGGAAATAGTCACCCAAGTCCAGGAAGCACAGAGAGTCCCATACAGGATAAACTCTAGGAAAAACACACCAAGACACATATTAATCAAACTAACAAAAATTAAATGCAAGGAAAAAATATTCAAAGCAGCAAGGGAAAAACAAAAAAATAACCTTATGGGGCGGCGCGGCTAGGCCTGTGAGCCATGGCTGCTGAGCCTGTGCGTCCAGAGCCTGTGCTCCTCAACGGGAGAGGCCACAACAGTGAGAGGCCCGTGTACCGCAAAAAAACAAACAAACAAAAAAAACAAGACCCACATATATGCTGTCTATAAGAGACCCACTTCAGACCTAGGGACACATACAGACTGAAAGTGAAGGGATGGAAAAAAATATTCCATGCAAACGGAAATCAAAAGAAAGCTGGAGGAGTAGCAATATTTATATCACATTAAATGACTTTATAATAAAGACTGTTACAAGAGATAAGGAGAGACACTACATAATGATCAAAGGATCAATCCAAGAAGATATAAAAATTAGAAATGTTTATGCACCTAACATAGGAGCACCTGAATACATAAGGCAAATGCTAACATCCATGAAAGGAGAAATCGACAGTAACACAATAATAGTAGGAGACTTTAACACCCCTACTTACACCAATGGACAGATCATCCAAACAGAAAATAAATAAGGAAACACAAGCTTTAAATGACACAATAGACCGGATAGATCTAATTGATATTTATAGAACATTCCACCCAAAAGTGGCAGAATACACTTTTTTCTCAAGTGCACACGGAATATTCTCCAGGATAGATTACATCTTGGGTCACAAATCAAGTCTCGTATAATTTAAGAAAATTGAAATTCTATCAAGCATCTTTTCTGACCAGTGCTATGAGATTGGAAATCAGTTACAGAAAATAAACTGTAGAAAACACAATACATGGATATATAGTAGCGCACAATACAGTGCGCTACTAAATAACAAGAGTTCACTGAAGAAATCAAAGAAGAAATTTTAAAAATACATAGAAACAAATGACAACGAAAACACGATGACCCAAAACCCATGGGATGCAGCAAAAGCAGTTCTAAAAGGGAAGTTTATAGCAATTCAATCTCCCCTCAAGAAACAAGAAAAGTCTCAAACACTCTAACCCTACACTTAAAACAACGAGAGAAAGAAGAACAAAGGAAACTCAAAGTCAGTAGAAGGAAAGAAATCATGAAGATCAGAGCAGAAATAAATGAAATAGAAAAGAAGAAAACAATAGCAAAGATCAATAAAACTAAAAGCTGGTTCTTTGAGAAGATAAACAAAATTGATAAACACTTAGACAGACTCATCAGAAAAAAAGGGAGAGGACGCAAATCAATAAAATTAGAAAAGAAAAAGGAGAGGGCTTCCCTGGTGGCGCAGTGGTTGAGAGTCCGCCTGCCGATGCCGGGGACACGGGTTCGTGCCCCGGTCCGGGAAGATCCCACATGCCGCGGAGCGGCTGGACACTGCAGAAATACAAAGGATTTTAAGAGACTACTACAAACAACTATATGACAATAAAATGGACAACCACGAAGAAAAGGACAAATTTTTGGAAAGGTACAATTTTCCAAGGCTGAACCAGGAAGAATTAGAAAATATTAACAAACGTATCACAAGTAATGAAATTGAAACTAACTAAAAATCTTCCAACAAACAAAAGTCCAGGACCAGATGGCTTCGCAGGCGAATTCTATCAAACATTTAAAGAAGAGCTAACACCCATTCTTCTCAAACCCTTCCAAGAAATTGCAGAGGGAGGAACACTCCCAAATTCATTCTACAAAGCCACCATCACCCTGATACCAAAACCAGAAAAAGATATCACAAAAAAAGAAAACTACAGACCAATATCACTGATGAACATAGATGCAAGAATCCTGAACAAAATACTAGCAAACAGAATCCAACAGCACATTAAAAGGACCATATGCCATGATCAAGTGGGATTTATCCCAGGGATGCAAGGATTCTTCAATATATGTAAATCAATCAATGTGATACACCACATTAACAAATTAAGGAATAAAAACCATATGATCATCTCAATAGATGCAGAAAAAACTTGACAAAATTCAACACCCATTTATGATAAAAAGTCTCCAGATAATGGTCATAGAGGGAACCTCCACATAATAAAGGCTATATATGACAAACCCACAGCAAGCATCATGCTCAATGGTGAAAAACTGAAAGCATGTCCACTAAGATCAGGAACAAGACAAGGATGTCCACTCTCACCACTCTTATTCAACATAGTTTTGGAAGTCCTAGACACAGCAATCAGAGAAGAAAAATAAAAGGAACACAAGTTGGAAAAGAAGTAAAACTGTCACTGTTTGCTGATGCCATACTATACATAGAAAATTCTAAAGATGCCAACAGAAAACTATTAGAACGAACCAATGAATGTGGTAAGGTTACAGGATACAAAATTAATGCACAGAAATCTCTGGCATTCCTATACACCAACAACGAAAAATCAGAAAGAGAAATTAAGGAAACACTCCCATTTACCATTGCAACAAAAAGAATAAAATACCTAGGAATAAACCTGCCTAAGGAGGTGAAAGACTTGTACTGATGAAAGAAATCAAAGGTGACATAAACAGATGGAGAAATATACCATGTTCTTGGACTGGAAGAATCAATATTGTGAAAATGGCTATACTACCCAAAGCAATCTACAGATTCAGTGCAATCCCTATCAAACTGCCAACGGCATTCTTCACAGAATTAGAACAAAAATATCTTCCAATTGGTATGGAAACACGAAAGACCCCGAATAGCCAAAGCAATCTTGAGAAAGAAAAACGCAGTTGGAGGAATCAGGCTCCCTGACTTCAAACTATACCACAAAGCTACAGTAATCAAGACAGTATGGTACTGGCACAAAAACAGAAATATAGATCAATGGTACAGGATAGAATGCCCAGAGATAAACCCACACACATATGGGCACCTAATTTATGACAAAGGAGGCAAGAACATACAATGGAGAAAAGACAGCCTCTTCAATAAGTGGTGCTGGGAAAACTGGACAGCTACATGTAAAAGAATGAAATTAGAACACTACCTAACACCATACACAGAAATAAACTCCAAATGGATTAAAGCCTTAAATGTAAGACCAGACACTATAAAACTTTCAGAGGAAAACATAGGAAAAACACTCTTTGACATAAACCATAGCAAGACTTTTTTTGACCCACCTTCTAGAGTAACAAAAATAAACAAATGGGACTTAATTAAACTTAAAAGCTTTTGCACACTAAAGGAAATCATAAACAAGACAAAAAGACAACCCTCAGAATGGGAGAAAATATTTGCAAATGAAACAACAGACAAAGGATTAATCTCCAAAATATACAAATAACTCATGGAGCTCAAATATCAAAAAACAAACAATCCAGTTAAAAAATGAGCAGAAGACCTAAATAGACATTTCACCAAGGAAGACATACAGATGGCCAAGAGGCACATGAAAAGATGCTCAACATCACTAAGTATTAGAGAAATGCAAATCATAACTACAATGAGGTATCACCTCACACCGGTCAGAATGGCCATTATAAAAAAATCTAGAAACAATAAATGCTGGAAAGGGTGTGGTGAAAAGGGAACCCTCCTACACTATTGGTGGGAATGTAAATTGATACAACCATCACTAAATATTAGAGAAATGCAAATCAAAACTACAATGAGGTATCACCTCACGCTGGTCAGAATGGCCATTATCAAAAAAGCTAGAAACAATAAATGCTGGGAAGGGTGTGGTGAAAAGCAAACCCTCCTGCACTGTTGGTGGGAATGTAAATTGATACAACCACTATGGAAAACAGTACGGAGGGTTCCTTAAAAAACTAAAAATAGAACTACCATATGACCCAGCAATCCCACTACTGGGCATATACCCCCCAAAAGCCATAATTCAAAAAGAGACATGCGCCACAATGTTCATTGCAGCATGATTTACAATAGCCAGGACATGGAACCAACCTAAATGTCCATCGACAGATGAATGGATAAGGAAGATGTGGCACATATATACAATGGAATATTACTCAGCCATAAAAAGAAACAAAACTGTTATTTGCAGTGAGGTGGATGGACCTACTGAGTCTGTCATACAGAGTGAAGTAAGTCAGAAAGAGAAAAACAAATACCGTATGCTAAGGCATATATATGGAATCTAAAAAAAAATGGTACTGATGAACTTAGTTGTGGGGCAGCAATAAAGAGGTAGACATAGAGAATGGACTTGATGACATGGGGTGGGAGGGCAAAGCTGGAGTGAAGTGAGAGTAGCATCAACGTATATACACTACCGAATGTAAAATAGTTGGCTGGTGGGAAGCAGCAGCATAGCACAGGGAGATTGGCTTGGTGCTTTGTGATGACCTAGAGGCGTGGGATAGGGAGGCTCAAGAGGGAGGGGATATGGGGATATATGTATGCATATGGCTGATTCGCTTTGTTGTGCAACAGAAACTAACATGGTACTGTGAAGCAATTATATTCCAATAATGATCCATTAAAAAAATATATATATATGGAAATATTAGGACCCAAACAGTCCCAAACCTGACCCTGATATCACAGAAACATCTAAAAACTTACTACCTGGTAATTGAGTGTATGTTAAGACTCTCCCAAAGGACCGGAAGCCATTAAGTGAGATCTGGACGGGGCTACACCAAGTCCTGCTAACCACCCCCATGGCGGCAGAAGTCCAAGGCTTCACCCCTTGGATTCACATATCCAGACTGAAAGCAGCTCCTACCCCTGAAGAAAGAAACCCCCAGGAGGTAGAAAAATTGCCGGACTCAACGTATAGCTGCGAAACTCTGGAAGGTCTTCGCTTCCTTTTCAAAAAACAACCAGGTGATGTCTCCTCCTCGCTTTTTGGATCTTGAGAAACTGATTTACAACTTTTTCACTTTCCTTATTATTTTCTGGGCCATTTCATTTCTGGTTGCACTTATCACCCTCCCTTGCAATGCAGTTCCCTAGTATTCCAGGGACTGCCTAGCTAGGATGGCACAGATCTAATGCCAATAACCTCACTTCCTTCTAATACTAATGTACACTTTAAGATAGCTACTACATCTGCCCTTTCCATTGACCCCTATACACCAGCTTTCAATTTCCCCTTTTGGACTTGATTTTTACTGGGCGTTGCTGAAAGACATAAATTCCCAAGAGCCTCAGTTACACTTACGGCCCCCAAATTATCAGAGACGATACATATTACAATTATCATGGGACAGAATCCTCCAAGGGGACTTCCAAGATTATACACCACAACAGGTCCATTGCCTTTTAAACCTAGGCCCTCTGGGTACATGAACTCACCATTCTCACAGTTGGCAGAAGTAACAGGCCTATTGTACCTCCCTAGGAGAAACACACCAAGACACATAGCAATCAAACTAACAAAAATTAAATTCAAAGAAAAAAATATTCAAAGCAGCAAGGGAAAAATCAACAAACAACATACAAGGGAATCCCCACAAGGTTATCAGCTGATTTTTCAGCAGAAACTCTGCAGGCCAGAAGGGAGTGGCAGGATATATTTAAAGTGATGAAAGGGAAAAACCTACAACCGAGATTTCTCTACCCAGCAAGGATCTCATTCAGATTTGACAAAAAAATCAAAAGCTTTACAGACAAGCAAAAGCTAAGAGAATTCAGCACCACAAAACCAGCTTTACAACAAATGCTAAAGGATCTTCTCTAGGTGGGAAACACAAGAGAAGAAAAAGACCCACAAAGACAAACCCAAATCAATTAAGAAAATGGTAACAGGAACATACATTATCAATAATCATCTTGAATGTACATGGATTAAATGCTTCACCCAAAAGACACAGTATGGCTGAATGGATACAAAAACAAGACCTGTATATATGCTGTCTACAAGAGACCCACTTCAGACCTAGGGACACATACAGACTGAAAGTGAAGGGATGGAAAAAGATATTCCATGCAAATGGAAGTCACAAGAAAACTGGAGTAGCAATACTTGTATCAGATAAAATAGACTTTAAAATAAAGACTGTTACAAGAGATAAGGAAGGACACTACATAATGATCAAGGGATCAATCCAAGAAGAAAACATAAAAATTATAAATATTTATGCACCCAACATAATCATCCAAACAGAAAATTACTAAGGAAAGACAAGCTTTAAATGACACAATAGACCAGATAGACTTAATTGATATTTATAGGACATTCCACCTGAAAGTAGAAGAATACATTTTCTTTTCAAGTGCACATGGAACATCCTCCAGGATAGATCACATCTTGGGTCACAAATCAAGCCTTGGAAAATTTAAGAAAATTTAAATCATATCCAACATCTTTTCCAACCACAACACTATGAGATTAGAAATCAATCACAGGCAAAAAAACTGTAAAAAACACAAACACATGGAGGCTAAACAGTGCTCTGCTAAATAACCAAGAGATCACTGAGGAAATCAAAGAAGAAATTTTTAAAAAATACCTAGAAACAAATGACAATGAAAACATGATGATCCAAAACCCATGGGACGCAGCAAAAGCAGTTCTAAGAGGGAAGTTTACAGCAATTCAATCTCACCCTAAGAAACAAGAAAAATCTCAATCTAACCTTACACCTGAAACAACTAGAAAAAGAACAAAGAAAACCCAAAGTTAGTAGAAGGAAAGAAATCATGAAGATCAGAGCAGAAATAACTGAAATAGCAAAGAAGAAAACAATAGCAAAGATCAATAAATCTAAAGGTTGGTTCTTTGAAAAGATAAACAAAATCGATAAACCTTTAGCCAGACTCATAAGAAAAAGAAAAGGAGAAGACTCAAATCAATAAAATTAGAAATGACAAAGGAGAAATTACAACTGACACTGCAGAAATACAAAGGATCATAAGAGACTAATACAAGCAACTATATGCCAATACAACGGACAACCTGGAAGAAAAAAGAAAATTACAGACCAATATCACTGATGAACATAGATACAAAAATCCTCAACAAAATAGTAGCAAACTGAATCCAACAACACATTAAAAAGATCATACAGGGACTTCCCTGGTGGCACCATGGTTAAGAATCTGTCTACCAAGGCAGGGGACACAGGTTCAATCCCTGGTCCAGGAAGATCCCACATGCTGTGGAGCAACTAAGCCCATGAGCCACAACTACTGAGCCCATGCTCTAGGGCTCGCGAGCCACAACTACTGAGCCCACGTGCTCCAACTACTGAAGCCCGTGCACCTAGAGCCCGTGCTCTGCAACAAGAGAAGCCACTGCAATGAGAAGCCCACGCACCGCAAGGAAGAATAGTCTCGGCTCGCTGCAACCAGAGAAGCCTGTGCACAGCAACAAAGACCAACACAGCCAAAACTACAATTAATTAATTAAAAAGAAATTTAGTAACCATTTCTCTCTTTAAAGTAATTCACCATGTTAATAAGAGACTTAAAAAAAATGACCATATGGCCATTTCAACAGCTATACGAAAAGTATTTGACAAAACTGAACAACCATTCATGATTAACACTCTCAATAAACTACGAATAGAAAGGCAAACGTCCTCAAACTGATAAACGATATCTATAAGAACGCTACAGCTAGCATCATATTTAATATTGAAAGAATGAATGCTTTTATGATGTCCAGTCTCACTACTTCTATTCCATATTGGACTGAAGGTCCAAGTTAGTGCAAAAACTAATAGGTGTACAAATTGGAAAGAAAGAAAACTACTTACAGATAACATGATCATGTTTTAAAATACAGTGTGTTAATAGAAAAGTTGAAGTACAGTAAGGCCAACAGATCAGGAGAAAATTGCCATTGAAAAAATATAGACAGTTAACATCTTGGTGTGTTTCTTGGGTCAAGGTGGTAGGTATGGCAGTTGTGCTCTTGGAGGATATGAACTGATAGTTTGGTAAAGTATATATAAAGATTCGTGATGTTTGTGTGTAACTGAGCAGAAGGTCTGTGTGCAACCTATTTCTGTTGCAAATAGGTTTTAAACCATACGGCCTAAAAAATAAATAAAAAATAAAAAATAAAAAATAAAAACACCATACGGCCTGATTTCAGTGTATGTCGTTAACACATTATTGACCAGGGGATTTTTGCAGAAACTAACGCCTGTGGCCGTAATATGTCTCTGGTCAAAAATGTGTTTATAGGGTGTCAGGTCATTTACCAATTGAAATATCCAGCATTAGCCTGTAGGCAGGTCCTCTAATCTGACCAGTTACTGTGGTCCCTTGACCTCAAGGGCAAAGGATTTGTTGGTGGTAGGCAAGCTGGCAAGGTCTTTGGATCATAGGGCCTGTATCAACAAAACCTGATGGCATGCAGGCCTCAGCATTTGTCATGTGTGGTTGAAACAATGGCTTCCTTGGAGGGTTTGAGTCTCTTGACTGCAAACCAATGAAAGCACCCAAACCCACAGTAACCAGACCAACAGTCAACGGTAGGGTGCGCAGCTGCACTTGAGAGGCTTTGTCGTATGATGTTGAGTTTCCTTGGCACATGTAACTATCAAGGAAGGTTTGTCTGGCTTCATCATCATCTGATACGGTGTTGTTATGGGTGGAACTGTGTTCACCCCCTTCCCAACAAATTCACATGTTGAAGTCCTAACATCCAGTACCTCAGAATGTGACCCTCTTTGGAGAGAAGGTCCTTAAAGAGGTGATTATGTTAAAATGAGGTCTTTGGTGTGGGGGGGGTGGGGTCCTGAATACAATATGACTGGTATCCTTATAAGGGGAGGAAATTTAGACACAGAGACACCAGGTATGCATCACACAAAGAAAAGGCCATGTGAGGACAGAGCAAGAAGGGGCCATCTGCAAGACAGAGGGAGATGTCCCAGAAGAAGGCAGACCGGCTGATACCTTGATCTTGGACTTCTAGCACCCGGAACTGGGATAAGATTAATCTGTTGTTTAAGCCACCCGGTTCATGGTATTTTGTTAATGACAGCCACAGTAAATTAATACAGTGTTGAATAAATTATGTCCAAACATGATTTTTTTTTTTAAAGGTACTAAGTGGAGTTTTCTATCTCCCTTTTTTGGTAGCCTACTCTGTCTGTGGGGATGGCTCAGGAATACTAATTTAATTTCCTGAAGAGGATCAGAGGGAGAACACAAATTATCAACCCCTTAAATAATCAGAACATTTAGCAAAGTTTTGGGGTGGTGGGATTTTAGGCTCAAATGGGTCCCAGGAGAGTATGCACCCTCAATCTGGTTTCCAGCCCTTATTGGGTGGGGGTGGGCAAAGTAAAACATTTATAAAGATGGGGGTGATATTATTAAAGGGCCTCATATATAATGAGTCTTTATATACATGGAGGTCAGACATAACCCACTTTTTTTTTTTTGCCACACCACACAGCGTGTAGGACCTTATTTCCCGGACCACAGATTGAACCCATGCCCCCTGCAGTGGAAGCGTGGAGTCTTAACCACTGGACTGCCAGGGAAGTCCGCATAACCCACTTTAAATATGGGAAAGGGTGCTGAGAAAGGTTTTTAATGTTGGTGTGAATCAGCCAAGGAGCTCTGAATTAAGATCAAAAGTAAGGTCTGGGACAAGACAGAGACCCATTTATGAATCCATTTGCTGAACTGGAATTTGAAAAGGAGTTGTTTGAGGTGACCTTTCTGTCTTTTTTTTTTTTTTTTTTTTTTTCGGTATGCGGGCCTCTCACTGGTCTGTCTTTTAATTAAATGGGCTATCTGGGACCCAACAGGGACATGAGTTCCATTGAATGCCTTTTCCAAGAGCTAGCAACGTGTATTTTGGAAAGTGAAATATGTGCCTTGGTTACTATCAGTAAGTTCTATAATTCTGAAGATAAGGAGTGCCCTGGCAAGGCCTTGTATCGTGGCTTTAGTGTATGTAGAGACACGTGTGATTTGATTTATGTCCTGGGCATCTGTAAGGCAAGAGATTCTCAGAGTCCTTTACCCTAGAGCAAACAATTTTTAGGCAGTGGTCCAGCAGTTTGATAAATGTGAAGATGGTTCCATTTGTTGGCCAGGGCATCCAGCACTGAGAAGACTGCCTGAAGTTTGACCAAGTGTGTTGATGCTTGGGTCCCATCCTTCATCAGGGACTTCCTGGTTAAGGGATGGAAAGCAGCAGCATTCCCCTGAGCTCCATCACATGGGTGGTGGCAGCGCCCTCACGTAGTCCACCCTCTCTCACTGCTGTTCACTCAGTTTATCCCAAGGCAGCCAAGGGATCTGGCAGGTGATGGAGGACAGGGGAGGTCACCCCCTCCTGTAGGTGGAATATGACAGAAGACTATGATGTGTATTCTATGTAATACACTAACAGAACTTGAAGAAGACTAGACCTACGTAAATGGAGAGATGTCATTCTTCTTGGATAAGACAGATTGTTAAAATGTCAATTCTCCCTAGATTGATCTATAGCTGTGACAGTCACCTTTCAAAATCTCCTCAGGCTTTCCTGTAGCTATTGACAAGTGGATTCTAGAATTTACATGGAAAAATTGGGACTTCCCTGGTGTTCCAGTGGTTAAGACTCTGCCCTTCTACTGCAGGGGGCACCGGTTCCATCCCTGTTCAGGGAACTAAGATCTCACATGCCGCGGGGTGCGGCCCCCCCAAAAAAGGCCATTGATTGTTGATTCATAAACACAGAAGCCCAAGCTATGTAGAGGGCAATGTCGGGTGGCCCATTTATAGAAAAGACCACATCATTTACTAAATAAATAAATAGGGCTTCCATGGTGGCACAGTGGATAAGAATCCACCTGCCAATGCAGGGGACACGGGTTCAAGCTCTGGTCCAGGAAGATCCCACATGCTACAGAGCAACTGAGCCCATGAACCACAACTACTGAGCCTGCGAGCCACAACTACCGAGCCCACGTGCCACAACTACTGAAGCCCACGCGCCTAGAGCCCGTGCTCCGCAACAAGAGAAGCCACCGCAATGAGAAGCCCGCGCACCACAACAAAGAGTAGCCCCCGCTTGCCGCAACTAGAGAAAAGCCCCCGTGCAGCAACGAAGACCCAATGCAGCCAAAAATAAATAATAATAAATTTTTTTTAATAAATAAAAATTTGTATGGAAAAATCATAGGATTTAGAACATCTAACAATTTTTAAAAAGAAAATTAGAAGACACACTGCTTAATTTCAGGACTTACTCTAAAGCTATGGCAATCAAGATAGGTTGATATTAGGATGGAAATAGACATATAGCTCAATGAAACAGAGTAGAAAATCTATAACTAGTATCACATATATACTGTCAGTTAATTTTTTGACAAAAGTACCAAGGTAATTCAATGGAGAAAGTTGTTTTTCAACAAATGTTACTGGAATAATTGAACAACCTTATGTTAAAATATATGAGCCTTGATCCTTTGTACCATATTTACAAATTTACTCAGAATGTATCACAGACCTACATGTAAAACGGGAGCTATAAAGCTTATAACATAGAAGAAAACCTTTATGAACATGGGTTAATCAGATTTCTTATATTGGACACAGAAAGGATGAAATCAAAAGACACTCAATAACTTGATAAATTCTATTTCATTAAAGATACTATTTCAAAGTTTAAAAGTTAAGATGCATAATGAGAGAAAATATTTATAAGACATAAATCTGATGAAGGGCTTGTACCCAGAATATACAAGGAACTCTTGCAATTCAATGAAGACAAATAATCTAATTTTTTTTAATGGAAAAAATATTTGAACATTTTCAAAAGACACAGGAATGGCCAATAAGCACATGAATGTGCTCAACATCATTAGTCAATAAGGAAATGCAAATTAAAACCACAGTAGTATACTACTACACACCTATTAGAATGGATCAAATTGGAAGAGAGGGAGGGAGGGAGGACAGTTTATTATCAAGCTGACTAAAAAGTACCCTAAAACCCAGCAATCTCACTCCTAGGTAGTTACCCAAAAGAAATGAAAACACACATCCCCAAATCTGTATGCAATGTTTATAGCAGCTTTATTCATAAGTGCCAACTGAAAGCTCCATCAGCTGGTTAATAAACAAATTGAGATCAATCCATACCATACTATGGAATAGAATTTTAAGGGGAATGAATATTAATGAAATATTGATGCATCTCATTTATGTTAAATGTAGTAAGTCATACTTGAAAGTATAATTCAATTATGACATTTCAATTGTATGATTCAGTTCATGTGACATTATAAAGATATGAATCATTTGGAAATCTCAAATGTTTGTATTGTAAGTGGTACAACTTTGGGGAGAAAAGGTCTGGCCGTTTTTAAAAAACCTTAATATACTCTCTCTCCCGTGGCCCAGTGATTAGCCTCCTGGGTGTTGATCTCGGACAAATGAAAACATAAATCCACGAAAATACTTATACAGAAACATTCAGCAAACCTGGTAGAGTTAAGGACCTCTGAAAGTTCACTCTACGTAAAAGTAATGAAAAATTGGCAGATACAGAATTGACTTTTTTTTCCCAGAACTCTGGAAATTAACCAAAGGCTTGCAGCAGCCCAGGTGTATTTAGTCAAGAAAAAACAGCTGAATCTCAGTAAGAAGAGCAAGGTCTGTGGTTTTAACTTAGCTTAGGCCCATCTCCCATTCCCCAGCTCAGCAGTAGCCTTGGAAGCTGAGAGGCTGCATTTCCATTACTGGAGGAAGCAGAGTAGACCTAGGGCTCTTTCAAAGCCTCCTTCCCAAAGAATTATTATTGGGTCAATTGGTTGATTCCCTGGAAGGCCCACCGCATGCAATGTTTTCACATCACGGTGGTCTGAGACAGTTCAGCTGGGGCAGATAACGAACCAATCACAAATCTTAAAAGGAAAAGCTGAGGAGTGAGATCTCCCTTAGGTGCTCCTGTCAACCAAAAAATAATGCAGGAATCTGCAAATAAGAGTTTATTCGGCGTCTTTAAGAACTGCAATGCGGGAGACACAGATTCAGGCAACCATGAAAGAGTGTTCCAGGGAAGAGAAAGAGTCATGGGCTTATAAAGACAAAAAGCTATGAAGGTTGTTAAAAGTTGCTGGGTACTTGCAGCAATATGGATGCAAGTAGAGATGATCATACTAAGTGAAGTAAGTCAAGAGAAAGACAAATATCATATGATACCCCTTCTGTGTGGAATCTAAAATATGACACAAATGAACTAATCTACAAGACGGAAACAGTCTCATAGACATAGAGAACAGACTTGTGGTTGCCAAGGGGGACATGGTTGAGAGAAGGAAAGATTCGCAGTTTGGGATTAGCAGATGCAAACGATTATATATAGGATGGATAAACAACAAGGTCCTACTGTATAGCACAGAGAACTATTTTCAATCTTATGATAAACCATAATGGAAAAGAATAAGAGTGTGCATATATATATATGTATAGCTGATTCACTTTGCTGTACAGCAGAAACTAACGCAACTTTGTAAATCAACTATACTTCAGTTTAAAAAAAAATGGAGGAAAAAAACGTTGCTGGGTGAGAACTGCAGTGGATTCTGAAGTGAGCCAGAAAATATTTGTTCTTAGGAATCATGAGGTTTTTTTTTTTTAGTGTAAGCGTTGGTAAGTCGACAGGCATGAATTTCTGGCAGAGGTTCTAGATAGCTGCATCAGATCAAAAGGTCAGATTCCAACCAGGCTGAGACGTGCTTATAACTTATGTCACTTCCTCAATGGCCTCCTGGCTCTATTTTAGCGAGTGCTCTTAGCAATACCAACTCCATTTTTTTTTTTTTTTCCTGGCTGTGTTTGGGTCTTCGTTGCTGTACTCAGGCTTTCTCTAGTTGAGGCGAGCGGGGGCTACTCTTTGTTGCGGTGCACGGGCTTCTCATTGCAGTGGCTTCTCTTGTTGTGGAGCATGGGCTCTAGGCTCACAGGCTTCAGTAGTTGTAGCACGTGGGCTCAGTAGTTGTGGCGCACAGGCTTAGTTGCTCTGTGGCATGTGGGGTCTTTCTGGACCAGGGCTCAAACCCGTGTCCCCTGCATTGGCAGGCAGATTCTTAACCACTGCACCACCAGGGAAGTCCCAAAGTTGCTGTTTTCTGATATTAGTAATGACCACTCCAGCTCTCAGTTACTGTTTGCACGATGTCTTTTCCCATCCTTTCACCTTCAGCCTATTTGTGTCTTTTGAAGCGTGAAAGGAAAATTAAAATGGAGTTGGGGGACTTCCCTGGTTGTGCAGTGGTTAAGAATCTGTCTGCCAATGCAGCAGACACGGGTTTGAGCCCTGGTCCAGGAAGATCCCACATGCCACAGAGCAACTAAACCCGTGCGCCACAACTACTGAGCCTGTGCTCTAGAGCCCATGAGCCACAACTATTGAGCCCGTGTGCCACAACTACTGAAGCCCACGCGCCTAGAGCCTGTGCTCTGCAATAAGAGAAGCCACCACAATGAGAAGCCCGCACACCTCAACGAAGAGTAACCCCCGCTCACCGCAACTAGAGAAAGCCCACGCACAGCAAAGACCCAATGCAGCCAAATTAATTAATTTTTAAAAAAAGAAAACACCCGCTTTGACAAAAATTGTTACAAGATACAGAGGAGGACATTTTATAATGATAAACGGGTCAATCCAACAGATGATTTTTCAACTTTACTGTTTGCAAACTGTAGTAAAATGAAAAAGGGAGACCCAAGAGACATAGAAAATAACAACGAAATCAAAGAGACATCACATCTAACTACAACAGCAAAAAACCAGAATAGGCAAATCTATTTTATGATGAATAATACATCACAACAGTGGCTAGTCTGGTTATGCAGGAGAGGAGCATGAGGGAAGAGCCTGGGAAAGGGCATTACAAACTCCCTGGGATAATTCTTTATCCTGCTAGGGGCTCCAATTAATTGCACACATATTCAGATTTTGGAACTCACTGAATAGTTCACTTAAGATATGTGCATTTGGGGGCCTTCCCTGGTAGCACAGTGGTTGAGAATCTGCCTGCTAATGCAGGGGACACGGGTTCGAGCCCTAGTCTGGGAGGATCCCACATGCCGCGGAGCAACTAGGCCCGTGAGCCACAACTACTGAGCCTGCGCGTTTGGAGCCTGTGCTCCACAACAAGAGAGGCCACGATAGCGAGAGGCCCCCGCTTGCCACAACTAGAGACAGCCCTTGAAACGAAGCCCAGAAATGAAGACCCAACACAGCAAAAATAAATAACCCCCGCTTGCCACAACTAGAGAAAGCCCTCGCACAGAAACGAAGACCCAACACAGCAAAAATAAGTTAATTAATTAATAAACTCCTACCCCCAATATCTTAAAGAAAAGATATGTGCATTTTGATGTATGTAAGATTTACCTCAAAAGAAAAAATATCCATCCACAAATATTGAACTCTTGTTAATGATACGGATACTGAAATACTTGGGAGGAAATATCTTCAACTTACTTTGACATGCATCAACATAAGATGTTTGAAGGTTAGAAGACTCACACTTTCTGATCAAAACTTCAAAGCAACAGCAGTCAAGATAATGTGGTACTGGCATAAGGATAGATCAATGGGATGGGATTCAGAGTCCAGAGATAAAACCTTATGTCTGTGGTCAACTGGTTTTCAAACAAGGGCGCCACAATCATTCAATGGGGAAAGAAAAATCTTTTCAACAAAGAGTGCTGGACAACTGGATAGCCACGTGTAAAGGAATGAAACTAGATACTTACTTCTGATTTTATACAAAATTAGCTCAAAATTGACCTAAGACCTACATGTGAGAGTTAAAGCTAGAAATATTTCCAAAGAAAGCAGGTGAATATGCATGACCTCGGATTTGGGAATGGATTCTTAGAACATGAGCAACAACGAAAAAGGATACCTTGGATTTCATCAAAATTAAACATTTTTGTGCAAAAGACATTATGAAGAAAATGGAAAGACAACATACAGAATGGGAGAAAATATTTGCAAATCATGTATCTGATAAGGGACTAGTAACTAGAACATATGAGGTACTCTTACAACTCGATAATACAAAGTCAAATAACTCAATTTTAAAATGAGCAGATTAGTTAGGAAAAGGCAGATCAAAACCACAAATACCACTTCACACCCACTAGGATAGCTAGAATGAAAAAAAAAATCAAGTAATAACCAGTGTTGGCAAAGATGTGGAGAAATTGGAAACATGGCTGGCAGGATTGTAAAATGGTGCAGCCACTTTGGAAAAGAGTCTGGCAGCTTCTCAAACATTTAAACATAGTTACTACAATGTCAGGGACTATTTACGTCTATTCACTGTTCTATTCTCAGCCCCTAGCAGCATTCTGGAAAATAGAGTAGGCAAATAATAAATATCTGTGAATGAAATAGCTAAAGGAATGAATCTCTCGATATTTCCACATTCTCATTTTCTAAAACTTTGGTTATCTTTGATCACCTTTTCATATGACAATGGTTTTATTGTATTATTTTCTATATAGAGAATGAAAAAGTACTTTTTCTTTTCTGTAATCTAGTTATGCAATCTTTTCCTATTGCTAGTTTATGAAAAGTTTATTTCGGCTCCACAACTTGTTTTAGTAATGTCATATAAACTTTTAGGATCATTGTCAAATTCAGGAAGTCCCCAACCAAGTTTCTTTCATGTATGAGGTGCAAGATTACAAGGCATCTGAAGATCTCTTGTTCAGTGACAAACCTTAAAAACTCTGCATTGTCAACATTCATTAACAGTTTGCAGAGCGAGAGCTCCTGGAAACCATTCCTACACTGAGACAACAGGCAATAGCTTAACTATATATAAAAGTGATTGCAAACCACATAAATACATTTTGCTAAATCCAAAAATAAATAAAATAAACATAGTTACTAGATGACACAGCAACTCTACTTCTACCCAAGAGACATGTCCAAGACAAACGAAAACACATGCATGCAAAAACTTGTATACAGAGGTTTACAGTAGCATTATACATAGCAGCCAGAAGGTGGAAACAATCCAAACCGATGAATTAAGCAAAATGTGCTACATCCATAAATGGAATATTATTCAGTCATAAAAAGGGACGGAGTAGTGATACATGCCACACATGGATAAACCCTGAAAGCATTACACCAAATCATAGAGGTCAGTCATAAAAAGACTACATATTATATGATTCCATTTTTACGAGTGGTGGAGGGGGTGTAGTAGCTAAAAGGTATAGTGTTAATTTGAGGTGATGAAAACGTTCTAAGATTAACTGTGGTGATAGTTGCACATATCTGTGCTTATATTAAAAACTTCTGAATTTTACACTTTAAGTGGATTATACAGCATGTGAATTGTATCTCAATCAAGCAGTTATAAAAAGTAAGTAAAGAAAGCACTATTCAAAATCATTTTTTATTATTGCAAATATAGATATGAATGCCTATTTTAAGAAGAGCATTGAAAACAACTGGTTTGGGAGAGGGATAAATTGGGAGTATGCGATTAACAGATGCACTCTACCATACATAAAATAGCTAAACAACAAGGATTTACTGTGTAGCACAGGGAACTATATTCAATATCTTGCAATAAATTATAATGAAAAAGAATTAAAAAAAGAATATAGATATATACATATGTATAACTGAGTCATTTTGCTGTACACCTGAAACACAATATTGTATATCAACTATACTTCAATAACAAATAAATAAATAAAAATTCAAGTCAGAAAACAACTGGTTTGTAAGGCAAGTAGTAAATGTAGAAATTTTTAAATTCACTTCTACACTATTATTTGGGAAACAAAAATGAACAAACAAAACGAACAAATGAAATTTCATCATAAAAGGCAAATGCCTGGTACATCACAAATACTAAATATTTGGTATCGTCTTTCACCCTCCAAGAAATCAGAAAAGATGCGGCCACTCACTGCAAAACAAGATACGAAAACGCAACTCACCTGGAACTTGGTCGTTTTCTCCTTTCTCTGGGGAAGGGCAGAGTCACGAGAAGACAGAGCTGAAGAAAGGAAATGAAGTCATAAGAAAAAGGCAGGAATCCCCTAGCCTGCTTGGCATCTTTGTGAAAATTACAGGAAGGCTCCCCTTCCACCGAGCAGACACAGCCCCTGGTGATCAGTGTGGGCTGGGGCCCTGCTGCCTCTAGTTTACCTTGGACAAGCACCATCAGTGCCAACAGCTGGTCCTCAGAGCGCCCAGGACAGCCGTTCCGCCCCAGGAAATGTGGGGCAGGGGAGGCAATCGAATATATTTGGGGGTGGGGCCAAAATGCCCGCGTTCAGGGGACTTCCCTGGCTGTCCAGTGGTTAAAACTTCACCTTCCAATGCAGGGGGTGTGGGTTCGATCCCTGGTCAGGGAGCTAATATCCCACATGCCTCGTGGCCAAAAAACCAAAACATAAAACAGAAGCAATATTGTAACAAATTCAATAAAGACTTTAAAAATGGTCCACATCTTCAAAAAAAAAAAAAAAAAAAACCACAAGAAACAAAACAAAACAAAAAACCAAAAAATCGGGCTTCCCTGGTGGCGCAGTGGTTGCACGTCCGCCTGCTGATGCAGGGGAACCGGGTTCGCGCCCCGGTCTGGGAGGTTCCCACATGCCGCGGAGCGGCTGGGCCCGTGAGCCATGGCCGCTGAGCCTGCGCGTCCGGAGCCTGTGCTCCGCAACGGGAGAGGCCACAGCAGAGGGAGGCCCGCATACCACAAAAAAAAAACAAAACAAAAAAACCCAAAAAATCCCCAAAATGCCCGACAGAGTTCAAATCATGGCCGTGCTACTCACTGGTCAAGTAATTGGTTTCTGTTAATTTGTCATCTGCAAGTTGAGCATTCCAACAGAGCCTACCTCTCAGGATAGTTGTGAGGATTAACGTGTGGGCAGGTGCAAACCTGTTCTAACTCTACTCGGGGGACCCCCTTTCCTGGTAGCTTCTTAGAAGCAGATGCTATTCTACATGGTAAAGCCGTCTTTGCCAAAGTGCTTGTCAGACACCCTAACATCAGACTGTAATCTTTGAAAAGTGTGAAATTCTGGCTGGCAGCTTTACTTATTTGTTGCTTAGTAATTTTTTTAATGTTCATATTTGTTTTATAAAAAGAAATCATTGTGGGAATTCCCTGGCGGTCCAGTGGTCAGGACTGAGCTTTCCCTGCCGAGGGCCTGGGTTCGACCCCTGCTCGGTGCAAAGAAAAAAAAAATCATTGCTGGTGAAGTTTCTTCCTGAAGCCAGAAAAGGCTCAATGACACATCCCTCTCCTATGTTCATGGAGTAATGGACCTCTGACATATCTTAATTTGTCGTGTTAGAACAAAAACATTGTGAGCCTCTGTTTCATTTAATGGTACTTGAGTAGTGATGACAAAACCCAACCCACATAGTTGTTTTGGAGATTTTGTGAGCTTATCTATGTGAGGCTCAGTGCCTGGCACATTAGATAAATTCTCAATAACTAATGAGGATCAGGATGACTTTTGCTCCCATTTAATAGATAGGAAGGCTGAGGTTCAATGAGAATAAGGCACCCGGGTCACAGAGTTGACAATAGGCAGTGGCTGGGCCTGAATCCAGCTCTGACTCAAAAGCCTTTGCTCTTCACCATGTCTCCGTGCTGCTCTAAAGACTAATACAAGACAAGAAGGGGGGAATTCTCATGGAATCCGAAAAGGACAGTCGAGGAGTGGATTCATTTCCTATGGCTGCTGTGGAAAATTAGCACAAACTTAGCTTCAAACAACACAAATGTATTCTCTTACGGTTCTGGAGGTCAGAGAGCCAAAGCGAGTATGGCTAAAATCAAGGTGTGGTCAGGGCCGATTCCTTCTGGGGGCTCCAGAGAAGGATCCATTCCTTGCCTCTTCCAGCTTCTAGAGGCGCTTGTGAGCCCTCCCACCATCCTCAAAGCCTGCTGCATGGAATGTTCTCTAACAGGCTGCCTTCCTCTTATAAGCCTCTTGTGATTACATTGGGTCCACCTGGATCACCCAAGCTCATCTCCCCATCTCAAGACATTGATTACATCTGCAAGGTCCCTCTTGCCATATAAGGGAACATATGCATAGGTTCTGGGGAACAGGACGTGGGTGTCTTTGTGGGGGGCACTGCTCAGCCATCCCCAGGGAGTGAAGGACAGACCCACGGAGGAGGGAGAAAGCTCCTGCTGACATGGGATCTGCTTGCCGGATAGTATAAGGCAGGGAGGAGCGTGGTTTCTGGAGCCACATCGTTGAGGGTTTAACACGGACTCGTTACCTCTCTGTGCCTCCTCTGTGTAAAAGGAAGATAGTAACCCCCTCGCAGGGTCATCAGGAGGCATAACGCTGTGAATACACATAAAACACAGCACCGGGCCACACACACTGCAGGCATTCGAGACACGTTCCCTATTCTCATTAGCGTCTCCCCTTACTGGGAGCAGCGTCCCCTCGCAACTCCTAACTTCTTCTCTGATCTATGATCTCAACGATCAGCAGAAGCCTTCCTCCCAGTAACGGCGGAGTTGCACGGAGATCTGACAATTCTGGGGGTTTCAAGGAAAAACCTCACTGGACCACATAAGGGTTTGGTTCACCTGGCTCGGTTTTGTCCGTGACATCCAGCAGGGCCCCTTTTCTAGGCCCGATTTTCCACACTTGGCCTTTCCTGAGGCCTCAAGTCCTCACTCCCCTTTATGTGGGCCATTGTTTCCACCTGGAAGACCCCCTTTCCCTTTATTTTCCTGGAAAACTTTCATGTGCCCTTAAAAACCTACTCAGCTGTTGCCTTCAGGAAGCCCTCCATCACCCTCCGGGGATATTTTATTTTATTTATTTATTTTTAAATTTATTATCATTATTATTTTTTTGGCTGTGCCCCGAGGCATGCGGGATGATCTTAGCTCCCCGGCCAGGGATCCGACCCCCGCCCCCTGCAGTGGAAGCGTGGATTCTTAACCACTGGATCGCCGGGGAAGTCCCATCCAGGGATATTTGATTAATTAACCTCCTGTGTTGCCCGAGAGGCGATCAATTCTTACTCAGCTTCGTATCGCCAGTCCTCCAGATAAAAGGGTGGAATCCACAATGAATGGAGGAGTGAATGAACCCACAAGTGGACAGGGGAGCTGTGGCCTGGGTGAGAGTTGAGGTTCCCCGGTCAGAGGATTTGGAGAACCGCAGTTATATTTTCTGGGTTTCTTACCGTATCTACAGTTCTCAAGCATCTTGAGGACATCCGTGGGATGTCTTTGAAGACAATAAACATTTCTCGTTGAAGCCCTGATTTGGCCGCCGGCTCCTCCCTCACAGAGTTCCTGCCAGCCTTTCTTACCCCGCCTTAGAAAAGCCCTTTTCTGTTTAAATTTGAGACACTTGCAGATTTCTGAAATCGGAGGGTTCTCCCTACGACAAGTCCTTTTTTTGTTTTAACATCTTTATTGGAGTATAATTGCTTTACATTGCTGTGTTAGTTTCTGCTGTATAACAAAGTGAATCAGCTCTATGTATACATATATCCCCATATCTCTTCCCTCTTGCGTCTCCCTCCCACCCTCCCTATCCCGCTAGGTGGTCACAAAGCACCGAGCTGATCTCCCTGTGCTATGCGGCTGCTTCCCACTAGCTAGCTATTTTACGTTTGGTAGTGTATATATACAAGTCCTTTTGAATGAAGTCTGTCCTTATTGAGGTTCAGATGTGTTTTGATTTGACAGGCAGGACTCAAAAGTGATGAAGGCTGTCAGAGTGTGGATAAGCAGCTTAGTTTCAGATGGTCTCATCTGGCAATAAGCCTTTCCTGTGGGTGTTTCCATGTGACTCAGTGGGTCCAGCAGCTTCCATGATATTTTCTTTCACTTTCTTTTTTTAAAAAAATAAGATATATTTGACTTACAACACTGTGTAGATTTAAGGTGTACAACAGATTGATTTGATACACTTATATTGCAAAACGATTGCCCTGTGGTGTTAGTTAATACCTCTATCACGTCACATAATTATTTCTTCTAGTGGTGGGAACAATTAATGTTTATAATACAGTTTTGTTGTCTATAATCACTGTATCATGTATTAGGTCTCCAGGACCTATTTATCTACTAGTTATATGTACCCTTAAACAATATCTCTCCCATATCATCTACCCCCAGCCCCTGGTAACCACCATTTTACTGTTTTTATAATTTTGAGGTTTTTTTATTTTTAATTTTTTTTTAAGGTGGGGGGTCAGGGTCTTATTTAAACGTATCTGAACTTTTTAATGACCTGTCTAATCAATTCTTTTTTCCATTTTCCTTTTTTAAATTTAATTTAAAACATTTTTATTGTGGTATAGTTGATTTACAATATTATATTAGTTTCATGTGTACAACATAGTGATTCAAAATTTTTATAGATTATACTCCATCTATAGTTATTATAAAATATTGGCTATATTCCCTATGCTGTACAATATATCCTGTGTCATGTTTATTTTATACATAATCGTTTGAACTTCTTAATGCCCTACCCCTATTTGGCCTCTCCCCCTTCCCTCTCCCTACTGGTAACCGCTAGTTTGTTCTCTATATCTGTGAGACTGTTTCTTTTTTGTTATATTCACTACTTTGTTTTATTTGTTAGATTCCACATATACATGACAACATACAGTATTTGCCTTTCTCTGTCTGACTTATCTCGCTTAGCATAATGCCCCCCAAGTCCATCCATGTTGTCCCGAATGGAAGAATTTCCTTTTTTCTCATGACTGAATTATATTCCATTGTATACATAACACCACATCATCTTTATCCATTCATTCACTGACAGACACTTAGGTTGTTTCCATATCTTGGCTATTGTGAATAATGCTGCAATGAACATGGAAGTACACATGTCTCTTCAGCAACCTGTTTTCATTTCCTTTGGATCTATGCCCAGAAGTGGCAGCATCCATGCTGTTTTGTCACAGTTTAGGGTCCCCCTAGAGGGGTGTCCTAAGTCTGCCACTGTTGCATAGTCTGAGCCAGTTTTTTGAGTGAAGAAGTTCCATCCCATTTCAATTAAGCACAGCATGTGCTGGGGCTGAAACACTTAGGTGGACAGTCTCAGGTTTCAGCTCAGAGGCAGGTCCAGGCAGATAGCATCTGTGATTTCAGGATTCCCAAAAACGCCAGCTGCTTTTCTTTGGCAGCAGCAAAGCCGAGACTCAGTAGGGTCAGACAGCTGTGTTCTAAGTTCAAGTAAGGCTTTCCTGAATCCCTTCCTCTTCATCATTTTTAGAGTGCAAAGTGACCCTCTAGAAAACATGCATACCAGGCTGGAGAAGCATCAGCCTCTCAGGGTCAGACATCTGATTTCCCAAGAGCCCAGGAGCAACTGAAAACGGCTTTTGAAATCTCCGAAAGTGTATCTCCATCTGGAGATTGCCTCCCTTTTCATGTTGTCTCCTTTTTTTCCCAGAGGTTCCTATAGGCAAGACACATCTCTGTTCCTCAGACTCAGAGATTAAGTTTCAACCTGGCCCCTGGCGGCAGAAATCCAGGGCGCTGTGGCCTCTGACACTTTTTCTTTGCAGCTTTTTCCCTGACTGAGATGATCCCACATCTAGGTGTAATAGCCACAAAATACAAACCCACGCTTTTAAAAGTTGCCCTCTTTCCCCCTCAAACCCCTGAGCAATAAATTCAGCGCTTACAAGGTTAACATTACAGTTGGGGGTTGAAGGGAGGGGCGCTGTGACAACTCTGTGAAGCTATCAAGGAAGCTCAGCATTTTCCTCCTAGGCCCTCTTTTTTTCTCTGGTTTATCTAAAGTTTTGCTCCTTGGGGTGAAGTCTGGAGAAAACCAGTCTGACACAGTTAATTCCCTAGCAACAACTGTGACAACACGTGTGAAGCGTGTCTACCAGAAAAGCCCACCAGACACACATTGCCCAAGATGCCCACTGCAGGCTGGTCACGTAGTCACACTGCTGAGCGTGAACTCAAATTCCCGGCGCCTAGAAGGAAGGCGGGTGTTCAGCATAAGCCACATTATTTGTACAAACGGCCAAGGCACAGTGAATCCCCATTAGCAGGAAATGGTGAGGGAACCCCACCAAAATCCAAGTTCCCAGATGTCGTTCATGGCCCCGAAACGGGCCTTTCTACAGACAGTGGTCTTAGACCTGCTATTAACTCTTTTCGGCATAGGAGCTCTTTTCTGGGAAGGGAGTAAACAGAATGCACCAGTGGTTTGGGATTAACGTTGGAGGTACTGGTGTCAATTTATGCTTCTCAATATATACAGTTGACCCTTGAACAACTTGGGGGTTAGGAGCGCTGACCCTCCACTCAGTCAAAAATCTGACTATAACTTATAGCTGGCCCTCCATATCCAAGGGCCCGCCATATTGGAAGTTCCCCATCTGTGGATTCAACCAACTGTGGATTGTGTATTACTGTACTATTTACTTTTTTTTTTCATTAATGACTAAATGGCCACATTTAGTTCCAGGTAAATGTTAGAACCTCTTGGATTACAACTATAAATACATTTTTTTAAAAAAAGGAACACACAGAAATAACTATCAACAGTGTCTGAGAATAGAGACAAAGTCAATGTACGTTGCATGTATTGCAGGCAAGGCAGAGGCATTTTTTTTAAAGCTTTTGCACAGACTTCAAATAATCTCAGAAGAAATATGCAGGCCTTTACAAGATTTGGCCTGCTGAAATCAAAACACATTCCACTCATGAAAAGTCATAAGACTTCAGCTTTTAAAGAAAATAATAAAATAAAGAGAACAGTTACAGCCTTAGATCAAAAAGACCTGGAGGAGTATGGTGATTAGATTAAACAAGCACGGTCAGGCTTGGCACCTGAATGTACTTAAGAGCAAACGCTCAAAGGGGGTGGGGCGGAGAACAACCTATTTGGTAACAAAGGTGTATTATATATACTGTGATATAAAAACGGTATGGTGAAAATGTACCTTTTACTAAAGCTTATACAAGTTCCTTGGTCCATAAAAACTATGTTAGATTTTCATCTTCCAGTTTGATTACCTTTACTACAGCCACATCTCTATTTCTTGCCCATTTAAACAAAACCAAACACAAACCAACCAAACAAAAATAACAGCTGAAAAAGATCAATTTCCAAAAGTTTGTAGATTTTGATGTTTGTTTGTTTGTTTGTTTTACTGTGGCTTCTGCACTTCAAATCAGCACTTGCAGGTAATGGGCTTTTTGAATAGTATCACTGGGTATGAAAAGTTTTCCCAAGAAACCACAAAAGATTGTTCATTTTTTTCTTTCTTTTTTTTGTCAACATTTTGCCACACTCAAGTCAGTGTATGTCCTAGCAAAAAGATGGTAGTTAGGACACAACTGTTGCTGTAGATGATGTGACATTGGTCAAATTTGTGCTGACATTTGTGTAATTCCCCTCGCTGTTTGTGTTTGACTCATTAGGGGGCACTTGGCTGGAGTTGGCTCGAAAGATTGCTCCCGCTGCATTGCAATGTGGCTGTGGCACCAGTTCTGGGGTGTAGGGCCCCGGTTCTGGGGTGTTGGTGGAATAAATGATTTCATCATTACGGACCAAAGTCACTGGAACCTGGACTGGCTGCCGGACCCCTCTCAAACCTTCTCGGAATGCAGAAATGTCTGGGACAACACAGAACGTACTCTTTCCACGTCTGTACATAGTTTCAGCTTCTACATCCCCAAACCACACTCGTAAATTTGGAGTGAAATTCTGTCCTGTAAGTTCAAGCATTGCTACGTCCCCACCGCCATTCAACTGAAGACTGTCTACAACAGGCATGGGTATGACTGGGGCAAGGACAGGGCCCATCACCTCGTAAAATGTATACTCTGCCTTATCCGTACTATTGATTGTCCAGGAAGCGCCATCATTTATCATCTCTTTATTTGGTTCTTTTGGGCATGGAGTGGCCTGAAACTGAATTATTCTTTCTTGAGAAAGGCACAAGTACATTCTTTCTGTATCCTTAAGGTAAAATGCACATTTATGGAGCTGTGACACAGGATCATCTGCATCCAGTAATGCGGTCTGCTTATCAACTTTCCTAATTATCAATCTTGGGAGTGCCATGCCAGTAACTGAACACACAAATTTGACTGTTTGTCCATAATGGATGTACCCATCACGGTCTGTGAATTCTTCTCCTTCTGATTCATCATCATCTAAGAGATGAACGTAAAATGCTCCCCACTGCTGAAAACTGGCATGGAAATGACCTCCTTCTACATGCAAGTATCTGGTACTGTCTGGGATTGAAGTCAATTAAACAGAGCCACCTGTGTTCCCGAGGCGACGCATAAGTCAGCATTTTTCAATGACTGCTTCTTTTTGGAAGGTTTGGAGATGACTTTTATCCGCTTGCTGAGGAACACACCAAAGTCATCACTATTGCCACAGAACATCTTTACAGACAGCATGAAGTGCTTCCTCTTGTCTGAATCAGATATATACAATGTTTTGGCAGTGCAATAGTTCTTTCCTTCCAAGTTCAGCTGCTGCATTTCTTGGTCACTATTTCCTATTCCAATAAATGCACATGGTTGAGACTCTTGTTCAGAACAACCATTGCGTTCCATTTGTTCTTTTTCTTTCTTCCATCCACTGCCCATAAGATACACATAAGGAGGAGGGCAAAAAAACCTTTTTTCATTTCCATATGACTTCTATGCAGCTTTTGCATGAAGAATAAGTACTGTTTGATCCCCTCGTTCTTTTAAATAATTTCACATATCTTCCCTAGTAAGTCGTTTAGATGGAGGCCGCTCACCAAATTTTCTTTTAATCCACGCCATGGTACTTCAAGAACATGTTAAGGTAAGCCACAGGCTGGAACACTTTGATGCCCCTCAAAACACCTCAGCCAGTGTATCTGTATCATTCTCCTTTCCTTTTGAGATAATAATGGTTCCATTTGAAGGATAGTTTCATAATTTCGATGACTCATTAACATAACAAAAGACACCTTTATCACTCAGGAAATTCCATCGGTTTTAGGAGCTGTAAGCCAGGAACCTGTCACAACAGGCACCATCTTCCACAAACTCTCGCCAAAACGCCAACCCTCCTGTACTATTTACTATTGAAAAAAAATCCACGTGTAAGTGGACCCATGCAGTCCAAACCCAAGTTCAAGGATCAACTGTATGAAGAAATATAGAAAAAAAAAATGTGTATTGGGACTTCCCTGGTGGCCCAGTGGTTAAGATTCCTTGCTTCCACTGCAGGGGGCACAGTTTCGACCCCTGGTTGGGGAACTAAGATCCTGCATGCTGTGCAGCATGGCCAAAAACTAAAAAAAAAAAAAAAATGTGTATAAACACAATCACACACTCATCCCCTGCCAGTTCTGGGTATGAAAGAGCCCGGGAGCAGTGACTCTACAGTAATCAGTACACCTAGTACCCGTATTTTGGCCCTCTAATCACCATTCTCCACTACACGGAAGAAGGCCTCCTTGTTAAAAGGAGGGGCTAAGTTGGAGAAGGTCATTTCGAGGATGTGACCACTGGTTGACCCATGAGCTGGACTTGGGCAATTGGAGGCTCCTTGCCCCCTCCCCTGTCTTTGGAATATGCAGTCCACTTGCCCCCTCCCCACTAGAAGCTGCCTCCAGGACACAGCCTTGAGACAGTAAGATGTTGTTAAGACCATCTGGATTGAATACATGACTGAACCCAGTTAAGGCCTCTATATAGACTTTTAAGATTCCGGCAGGCAGATGCAGAGATCTATTTGTCTTGCAGTCACCAAAGACAAGCCTTGTTTGTGAGTTCCCTTATTAAACCTGCCACCTCCCAACCTGAAGTGATCTGCCTCTTTCTTTGGTCTCTCCCTACCCTCTGTGTCTGGAGCTCCTGTTTCAGATTTCACCTAGGAGACTCCCCAGGGTGCAAATCAACAGGCTGGGAAAGTACGAGGTGAGCCTCACATGTCTTGTGCCAGAAAGTAAGGGGGTGATTAAAGAATGATAGGGACAAATCAAAAGGGCACAGAAGCCAGCCTAAAGGGTTCCCATGGCCAAATCTGGGTTAATTTAAGGATCAAAATAAGTGACAGTAACTGATCATAACACATTGCATAGAATAGAAATCCAGGAGTCTAGATTATATTAATACATCAGTTAATGAGAGTTTAATGAAAAGCAGATATTTTCATGAACTCAAAGGACCACTCCACACACTACTTCCTGATTATAATGGAAAAAACTAGTAACTTTACGGTGAAAGGTCTAGCAGACATCATATGGGTCCAGTAATCAAAATTAACATCACCACAAATGGGATAAATAAAATTGTATGCCAAAAGAGCACATCATCACTTCTGTGATATTCTGGCCAAAGATGCATAAGCTGAATCTAATCACGAGGAAATATCAGACAAGTCCAAATTAAGGGATGTTCTACACAAGAACAAAAATAGCATGAAATCTTCTAAAGTGTCAAGCTCATGGAAGTCTGAGAAACTATTCCATACTGAAGGAGCCTAAGGTGCTGTAATGACTAAATGCATTGTGTGATCCTAGATTGGATAATTTTGCTATAAAGGACATTGTTGGGGCAATTGATGAAATGTGAATGGAATATGTGGACTAGATGGTAGTAATGTACAAATATTAATCTCCTGATTTTGGTTGTTATAAAATGATTGTGTAGAAGAATATCCCTATTTGTAATAATATACACTGAAGTATCCAGGGGTGATGGGGCATCATGATAATCTCAGAGTTCAGGGAAGGAAAATCCTTTGTTACTGTACTTGTAACTTTTATGTAAGTTTGAAAATAATTGTTTCAAAAATTTAAGGGGGGGATTGTAGAGTTACCTTCCTGTGTAATTATGAAATTAGCTGCTACTAAGACTTTTGTACTGGTTAGGATAGACTTATCTTGATACTTCAGATAATCCCTGAAATCTCAGTGGCTTAGTGCAAAAAAGATTTCTCACTCAAGTGATGTCCAACAGAGGTCAGGCAGTCCTTCATCTTGTAGCTACATAATATGGAACAGGTGGCACCCATAATTCATGGCTAGAGATCACTGTGGAAGAGGAAGAAGAGAATCACCTGGAATATTTTTATGGGCAATGCCAGGAAGTGGTGCACATAATTTTTGTCCTCACTCCATTGGCCAGAATTCAATCATATGGCTCCAATCCATATTGGAGGATGTGAACGTAGTCTTCTCGTGTGCCCATAAAGAGAAAACAGTGTGTTGACCATATAGCAGTGCTTCTGTGATACTCTTAAAACATCACTTTGATAAACTTCCTCTCATGTGGTGGAGACTAATGAATTTAAGGGCCTGCGCATTGATTAAAGTTCTCACCACATTTTATTTATTTTATGAATACACTCTCTGGTAACTTGTATGACCTGACATTAGAAAAAGAACATTAGGTTATTTTTCTAATACAGTCTTTTTAATAAATCTGAAGACTCACCACAATTACAATTTTCTTCCTGTGTAGAAGGTATGGTAGCAGTTTGAGCATTGACGATAGCCGTGGCTACAACCATCACATTTATGGATTTTGTTCTGCATAGATGTTTAATGACTGGGGAGACCAGAGGTATCTCTGGAATCCTTGCCATGCATGATACCAATAGAGTCCATCAATAGTGTAGGAAAACTGATGTCTTCCAAGAGTGGAGTGCTAACTGTAGCCTTTCCTGTAGCACGACCTACATGGATTGGACATAAGTGTGCATGCTGTTTACTAAAACTTGAGGTGCAAATGAGGCCCCTACAACACTGTGCTATATTGTCTGTTGGTCACATGGCATCATCACTTCTTTTTACGACTGAATCTGTTAAGGGCTCCTGTATTAAAAGAGAAGACAGAAACAGCATAGCTCAGAATCCCCTTCCCCAGATGTTTCTTGGTTGTAGTTGGCCATTGAATAAGCACTCACATGAGACTTAGGAAGCATAGGAAGAAAAGGCATTATTCTCCGGAGGGAATTGCAGGAGGAATCGTGGACAGGCATGAGCTTCCAAGCATCCAAGTGAGCTTCTTAAGAATCATCCAGGGAATTCCCTGGTGGTTCAGTGGTTAGGAGTCTGTGCTTTCACTGTTGAGGGCCCGGGTTCAATCCCTGGTTGGGGAGCTAAGATCCCACAAGCCTCGCGGTGCGGCCAAAAAAAAAAAAAAAAGAATCATCCATATTGATGCTGCTGTGAGTGCAACTGCTGTGTATGCTGAGCCACAGCTGTCATGCCAGCCAGGTGCAAAGGCAGCTAGGCTACTGAGGCTATTCTAGACGACAGCTTAGTTCCTTTTTCAGGCTCATTTGCTTTTGCTTTTTTGTTGAATAATTCCAATCATAAATAAAGCTTTTAATACTTAAAAAAATGTATCACCCCTATTGGTACTATAGACTGAGATAGCTTATGGGGCTTTCCACATCTTCAGCAGCTTCAGAGAAATCCCTTGAGTATCACTCATGTTGCTGCTGTAGACTGAGATTCTTGAGATTGGCAGCAGCTTCTAAGAAAGCTCTTGAGAACCCAGTTTGGCGCTGCAGGCTGGTGTTGGCTTCCCTGATCAACGTTCCCTTAGCTCTTCCAAACGTGTGCATGCCTCTTATTGCCTGTATTAAAAGCATTCATGCCTGCAGAAACTAACACAACGTTGTAAGTCCGCTGTACTCCAATAAGAATTATTACTCCATGGGAATTCCCTGGTGGTCCAGTGGTTAGGGTTCCACGCCTCCACTGCAGGGGACACGAGTTTGATCCCTGGTTGGGGAACTAAGATCTAGCATGCCATGTGGCAGGGCAAAAAAAAAAAATTATTACTCCCCGCCCGCCTCCCCCCCAAAAAAAGCATTCATGCCTAGAATATACAGAGTGGCATCTGGTTCTCTACTGAACCCTGACAGGTCAAGTACTGACCATATGTATAGAATTTCTGTCCTCTTGTGCAGACTCTGATGAGTAAGAAGGTCTGAACTATTATTCAAAATAATAAACTCTTCACATGTATGTGGTTTTCTTTTCCTCATGCACCTCTGATGAATAAGAAGAGTTTCACATGAAGTCCTTAATATCCTTTTCCTATGTATGGAAGCTTCTCTCCCATGTGGGGTCTGAGATGGACAGGAAGATCTGAACTCCAAATAAGCCCTTACTCCACTCATCCCATTCATGGCTGTTTTCATTCTTTTCACATTCATTATATTTACAGGATTCATCCCCTGAGAGAACACTCAGATGTGTGTGAAAACTCAGCTATACGCAAAATCCTTTCCACACACATAGCACTTGTAGGGCTTCTCCTCCTTATGGACGCCAGTGAATATGAAGGTATTTGCTCTCTCTGAAGCTCTTTCCACTGCTACTCACAGTAAGTCCTCCCTCCTGAGTGAAAACTAAGTGGACTTGAGGAATATCACTTGAACTGAACTTGAAGAAACACTTGCCAGTCTCACCGCATTTTAGGATTTCTCTCCAATGTTCACCCTCTAGTGGAAACAATGGGAGTTCTGGTCAAATCCCTCTCCACATTTCTCACTTGTTTAGAATTTCTTTCCTATATCACTGAAACACAAATAAGTGACCTAAAGCCAAATCTCTTACCATGCACACTATACCTGTAAAACTATTACTCCCATGTGAACTCAAAGATGACTCCCTTCTAAAGCCCTTACCACATTTATACTGTTTTCTCCCTGAGAGAACAAATTGATGTCTAGGAATATATGAGCTGATCAGAATCATACCAACTATGTTCTCTGATCATAATGGAATCAAACTAGAAATTAAACTAAGATACAAAACAGAAAACCCTCCAAACATTTGGAAATGGAATGAAAATAAAAATACAACATATTAAAATCTAGGGGTGCTGAAAGGGAAATTCATGCCACTAAATGTTTACCTTAGTAAAGAGAAAGGTCTCAAAACAATAGTCAAAATCCCACTCAGATAACTAGGAAAAGAGCAAAATAAATCAAAAGTAAGCACAAGAAAGGAAATAATAAAGAGCAGAAATAAGTACAATTAAAAACAGAAAAATAAACAGAAAATAAAAACAGAAAAATAAAAAAATAAAAATAAACAGAAAGCCGATTCTTTGAAAAGATCCATAAAATTGATAAGCTTCTAGCAAGACAAAGACATTACCAATATCAAGGATAAAATGGGGGATATAATTACAGATGTTGCAGCCAATAAAAACTTAATAAAGGACTTCTATGAACAACTCTATCCAGGTAAATTCAACAACTTAAGAGAAACAGACCAACTCTTTGAACACCAAACTACCCAAATTCACCCAATATGAAATAATCTCAATAGTCCTATAACTATTGAAGAAATGTAATCCATAATTTTAAAACTTCCAAAAAAAGAAATCTCTAAGCCCAGATAGTTTCACTGGAGAATTCTACTAAACATTTGAAGAAGCACCAGCACCAATTATACACAATCTCTTCCAGAAAATAGAAGCCAATATTATCCTGATACCAAAATTAGTGACAGTACAAAAGAAAGGAAGAAAGAACGAAAGGAAGGAAGAAAGAAAAGAGTTTATTTAGTCTGTAGCTAAGTGAAAACTTGAAGCAATCATAGAAATGTGACTAATTATGTTAGGTGTGATAATAGCTCTCTGATTTTGTAAAAAATAGTCTATATTTAAGAGATGCCTATAGGCGTAAGAGATGCCATCAGGGATTTGCTTTAAATTATTTCAGCATGTAAGATAAAAAGGAAAAAGGGATAGATTAAGCAAATGTGGCAAAATCTTGACCATTGTTAAATATGGGTGATGAATATACGGGGTCCATTGTATTTTCTCTTTTTGACTATTTTGGACGTTTTTCATAATTAAGAATTAAAATCTTTAATTTTTAAAGCCTGAATTTTACCAATACTGCTACTGTGTGAACTAGGGCAATGGTTTAACCCTTCCTCATGTTACAATGGGAAAAACATCACTTACCTCACTGAGGCTTCAACATAGTAGGAATGGTGATCTTGAAGTATCCCTCAACGGATGTTAAGCTCTCTTTGTAAGAGTCATATCCCTTCTGAGAATGGACAAGATGTTTAACCAAGAAAGGAAATACTACTTCCTGCAATTTACTGAACTATCCTCCTTCTGGAAAAGGAGGAGGCAAATATGACAGAAGAGCCCATAATACTAGGTCAGTGGGGCTGAATGGAGAGCTGAATTCCCACTCCCCACCTCCCCACCTCACTCGCACCACCCACAGAGGTGAGGCAGTCCTAGGCAGAGCTCTAATGCCCCCCACTAGGCTCAACAGGGACAGCTGAACTCTCAGCAGCAAGGAGGTAGAGGCAGTTGGCCCTCTGCCACCCCCCCACCAGCCCACCCGCTCCCCCACACACAGTGTCAAAAGGGCCCAGAGGGAAGGTGAACTTCCATTCCCATCTGGACCTGTGTACTACACCTAAACAGGTGACTTCTTGCCAAAAAAGATCAAATGGGATCCAAAGTCTTGCAACATTGTACCCCAAATATCCAGGATACAATTAAAAAAAAAATCACCCATCATACCAAGAACCAGAACAATCAGAACTTGAATGAGAAAAGAACAATCAACAGACATCAATACCAAGACAATTTAGATGTTGGGATTATCTGAAAAGGATTTTGAAGTAATTACATAATCCTCCTTTTTGTCTCAGCTAGTTTGAGTTGCGTTTTCTATTTCTTACAACAGAAAACTGCGTTTTCTATTTCTTATAACCTAACGGTTATAAACATCCATGAGCTCCAGTAGCCCACCACAGTGTCTGGTGTTGGCCCTGGATTTCTTATGGTAACATGAAACTTGAGATACCATAGAACTTAAGCAACCAGTGTCCTGGAAGGTAAGGTCCAGAAGAAAAAAAAAATGTGGGAACAACTAAGTCCTACAGTATTGCACAGGGAACTCTACTCAATATTCTGTAATAACCTATAAAGGAAAAGAATCTGAAAAAGGATATATATATACATATATATATATATATGAATTACTTTGTTGTGCAGTTGAAACTAACACAACATTGCAAACTAGCTATACTCCCCCCAAAAAACAAAGCAAAACAGCTGTGGGAAACTGTCCACTACCTCCAGTAAATATACACCTGAGTAAACCGTTCAACCAAGCAAACTTGAAAAATACAGAAGCATCTGAGAAGCATGGGGTGCTGTCCAAAATGCTCTGTGCCTTAACAGCTTAGTTCAACATCCAAAATGCATATTATAATATGTTCCCCCTTCTTTGTAGACCCCTTGCCAGGAAGTTTTATGGAATGAAAACCAAGTTTCTCTTTTTCCATTCAGTCTGTTCCTGTCACCAAAGACCCAACAAAAGAAAAATAGTGAAACTTACACTTATACACAACTGATGGTACACTGTCCAGAGAAAGTCTTAAATTATGCAATAAAAAATCGAGCCCTTTACTACTTGAAAAGTGAAGCTGAGCAGGACTGGAGCCAATGGCAAAAATCTAACACTCAAATTGTAGACTGCATGATTTAACATATTTTTATTAAATTATTATTTCCTTGAATTAATTTTTAAGTCTTCTTCCAAGAATCCTTTTCCTAGTACAATTTATTGTGACTACTTGGGATTCAGCTCACTAACATTTTCAAATGTTTGTCCTATTCCTCTCCTTCAAGTGAGACAAAGTCCAGGGCACCTGCTCTGTTCGGCACTGGTTCCAGGTCACGGTCATACAAGCAGTAAACAGACTTCCTGCCCCCATGGAGCTTACATTCTACTGGACATGGATTTTGTCACATCCATCATTATACTTTTCCTAAAGTCCTGATGGTACTTCTCATTTTTAAAGCTTCTCCCCCGTGTAGATTCTATTGAATGTAAAGGCTCTGAATGAAATCTACTGCACCATCCTTACAAGGTTTCTCTGCTGTGCATTCTCTTGAGAATTGTGACATTTTCGGCTCTATTGGACACGTTGGCCATACTCATACAACAAATAGGTCTCCTCCAATGGAATTCGGATGATTGTAAAAAAAAAAAAAGCAGCTCCCTCCTGAATGCTTAAAATACAACATTTTATAAATAGCCCCTGTTGTGGGTGTTTTCTGATGAAAATGAGAAGTCTAAATTCTGAAGAACACTTTTATCACACTCTCTGCGTGTAATGGATTGATCACCACTATGGACTCTCTGATGAACCTGAAGACATGAACTCTTGCTAAAGCCCTTACCACAGTCAAAACATTTGTAGGGTTTCTCTCCTGTATGGACCCTCCGATGGGCTTGAAGATGGGAGGTCTGACTGAAGCTCTTCCCACACATGCCACACTTATAGGGTTTCTCTCCCGTATGGATCCTCTGATGAACATGAAGGTACGAGTTCCAGATGAAGCCTTTCCCACATTCTTCACACTTGTAGGGTTTCTCCCCTGTATGGACTCTCTGATGGGCTTGAAGATGGGAGCTCCAACTGAAACCCTTCCCACACACATCACACGTGTAGGGTTTCTCTCCGGTGTGGACCCGCTGGTGGTCTTGAAGATGTGAGCTCTGACTGAAGCCTTTCCCACATGTGTCACATCTGTAGGGCTTCTCTCCTGTGTGGACTCTCTGATGGGCCTGAAGATGGGAAATCTGACTGAAGTCCTTCCCACATGTGTCACATCTGTAGGGTTTCTCTCCTGTGTGGACTCTCTGATGGGCCTGAAGATGGGAATTCCGGCTGAAGTTCTTATCACACACATCACATTTGTAGGGTTTCTCGCCGGTGTGGATTCTCTGATGGGCTTGAAGGTTGGAGGCCTTACTGAAGTCTTTCCCACATACCTCGCATTTATATGGTTTCTCTCCAGTGTGAACTCTCTGAAGAGGACCAGCGCTCTGACTGAATATCCTGTCACATGCCTTCCATTTGGACCTTTTGTCTTGAGGGTAGGCTGTCTGATGGGCTTGAATTTCTGATGGCTCATTGAAGCCTTTACTACACAGCTCACATTTCCAGGATTTCTCGCCAGTGTTGTCTACACAGTGACTGTTGAGGTCTAAGCTATGACTGGAGCCCTTCCCACACCTGCCACCCCTACACAGATTCTCCCTCGGGTGAATGGGCTCATGAGTGGGAAGGGAGGAGTTCTGAATGAAGCTCTCAGCAGCACACACCCCACATCTGTAGGGTTTCTCCCCTGCGTTGGATCTCTGATGGGTCTGCGGATGTGAGCTCTGACCCAAGTCCACCCCACACTCATCATTCCCACTGCATTTCCCTCCTCTGTGAACACTGTAATGAATGTGAAACACTGAGTTATACGTGGTGCCCTTCCCACACTCACTACACACGTGGGGCTTCTCTCCTATATGCAACTGCTGATGAAGTTCAACATCATAGCCAAGGCTGACACCTTTTCCAGTCTCATCAGAGGTCTGCTCTCCTGAGTGGACGATGCTATGCTGGGATGTGTTCTTCACAGAGTCTTTTCCATGATTATTGTGGCCACAAGCCTTCTCGCTTTTGTGTACTTCCTGATTGCCATGGTGATGAGAGATCCTTCTCATGACACAGTGACACAGTTTATCTTTTATGTCAATTTGCTGACACCTACTCTGATAATTCTGTGACTCTCTCAGATACATTTTCCTCCAGAAATCCCAGGAGGTCTGAGTTGGAGACTCTTGATTTTTTATACTTGTGGAACTCTCCCCTTGAAGCTTTCCTACATAGTTCTCATCTTCAGGAACCTGAGTAGATTCTCCTGACCATGCCTCACAGGAGGAATCATCTTGTTTTGGCAACTTCTTGCCTTGCAGATTTATTATTGAGTCCTGAGTTCTGGTTAATTTACTTGTAAACTGTTCCCATATCTGCCAGCACATAAGGCCTTCATGTAAAAGCTGTCTTAATCCTGCTTCTTGAAGAGTCTCTATCTCATTTTGGTTCCCGTGTCCTGGAAGGATAAAGAGAATTCAGAGATGAAAGTGAGGACAAGTTCAGGGACAAAAAATATTTCACAGGTCGACCGTGCTGGGAGACCCTATTCAACCAGTGGAGAGTTCAGCTGGACTCTATCTTTGTTTTCTCATGCTTATGGAAACAAAGAGCTGATAAGTAGCCTCCTATTCACTACGTGTTAATGAGACTCATTTAGAACTAATATACCGAGACTTATGTATGAGGTCAAAATTAGAAATACAGTGCTACAGAGCAGGGGACGTGCTCAGCAAAAGTGAAAAGAAAAGATTTGCAAAGGGAAACATCTCCTCTGTCCTGATAATGAACCCATGAGATGATAACTTTATTTCCTTAATTTAGCCATTATATGCACATGTTAAAACGTAAGCTAGATTTGAGAGAATTCTTCTGTATTTCAATGATGTCCTAATATATAATATTCAACTAGTGAACATTATAACTGGGAATAAAAACTAGAAAACTTATTCCCTTAACTGACACATCCTATGGAAGTAAAAAATCCTATGATAATTATTGCCACTTAATTTGGCTGAATTTTCTGATAAGCCTGAATGGCTAATATTATCTTCCAGGTTTTGTAGATATGAATCTGCAAATACCAAAAGTCGTTGTGGTAGCCAGCATCCAAGACAGTCCTCAGGAGGTATCCACACCCTAATGAAGTTGCCTCCACAACCTTTCAGGATTGGTCTGCGAAGCCAACAGGATATGGCAGACGTGATGGTATGTCACTTCCAAGGTTATGTCATAAAAGACACTGTGATTTCTGCCTTCTACTCCCTTGGGTGTAATTAGCTTGGGGAAACCAGCTGCCATGTTTTGAGGGCATTCAGGCAGCCCTAGGCAGAGGCCTGTTTGGCAAAGAACTGAGGCCTCCTGCCAACAGCCAGGAAAGAACTGAGGCCTCCTGTCAACAACCCTGTGAATGAGCCCATCTTGGAAGCACATCCCTTGAGGCCCATCAAGCCTTCAGAGAATTGCAGCTCATGCAGACTCCTTGAGATCTTATGAGATCATGAGCCAGAACTACCTTGCTAAGCTGCCCCCAGATTCCTGACTCACAGAAACTATAATGCCTGTAGTTCTAAGCTGCAAAGTTTAAGAGCAATTTGTTATACAGCAATTGATGGCTAATATGAGTACCATAGAAATTAAAATTAGATTAGACATTCATCAGAAGATTAACAGTGTTCTGAAATAATCCTTTCATCATACTGATATATTCTCCACTCATGAGCTGTCTGCAGGAGGAGTGGACAGTGAGATCCACTTAGCACCATTCTCTGTGAGCTGCAAGGACTCAGACCTGCATGGTTCTCACCTGAACACCCAGCTCCTTGGGTTTCTGGCTCCATCACCCAAAGCTTCTCTTTTCTCCCCAGCTGTAGTATCATATCTAATTTGAAAGGTTGATATCCTGTGAAAAAGAAATGGCACATGTGTAAGGTGAGTACACTAAAGGCAAAATTTTTAATTCCAATTCTACAATCTTCATGCACTGTAAGTAGTATTTTTCCAAATTCTGATCGTGACCTGTTGTAATAAATACCTCTTATGCTGTGATCTGGTAGACAAATACACAGATGTACATCACCGAATCGAGGGATTGAATGACTCGATCCTAACCACTATCTACTTTTATCACATCTCCTTTCCTGTCTTTAACTCACAATTTCTGTTGCACTATATGCAGTTCCTGACAAGAAGCTATGCTATTCCGTCCTATTTCATTAAGTGCAATAATGACACAATTTGCTAATTGACTTTAAAGCCCCACCAAGATGTTGCAACTACAATTTGAGAAAATAGACAAGGTAGAGATGAGATGTCCCACTGGGATGAGAAAATTCAGGGCCCCAGATTCAGGGAAGCATTTCAAGAGCCCCAAGTCTTAAACGTTTGAAACCAAGGCACTCCTGAGGGTTGACACTGAGTCACAGGGTGCCCGTCCTCACCCACTGAGAGCAGGTTCTGGAAGTTCTCCAGCATCACGTCTCGGTACAGCTTCCTCTGGGTGGAGTCCAGCAGCCCCAGCTCCTCCTTGGTGAAGGTCACAGCTACGTCCTTGAAGGACACTGGCTCCTACGACATCAAGCACACACACAGCCTCAATCTTATGATCAGTGGCCACTGGGAGAGGGACAGCACTTAGTGGGTGGAGATGGTGGGTGGGAAGTTGTTCTAGATCCTGGGGACCTTGAGTCTACCTTATGTAGTTTCCTCCTCTTCTCCATCCTGCATGTCAATGCCACATGCTAAATACTGAAATATACTTATGATCACTGACTTTTTTTTTTTTTTGGCAGTGCCTTGCAGCATGCAGGATGTGGGATCTTAGTTCCTTGACCAGGGATGGAACCTGTGCCCCCTGCAGTGGAAGTGAGGAGTCCTAACCACTGGACTGCTGGGGAATTCCCTTATGATAGTTGCTTTAAAATCCTGATCAGATGGATGAAACTTGAGGACATTATGCTAAGTGAAGCCAGCAAGTCACAAAAGGATTATGTGTATGATTCCACTTATATGAGATACCCAGAGTAGTCAAATATATAGAGACAGGAAGTAAAGTGATGTTTGCAAGACACTGGGGGGCGTGGGGGATAGGGAATTACTGTTTAATGGGTATGAAATTTCACTTTGAGAAGATGAAAAAAGTTCTGGAGATGTGTGGTGGTGATGGTTGTACAACAGTGTGAATGTACTTAATACCACTGAACTGTACACTTAAAAATAGTTTGAATGGTAAATTTTATGTTATGTATACATATATTTTGAAATTATTTTATTTTTGGCTGCACTGGGTCTTAGTTGTGGCACACAGGATCTTTAGTTGCAGCATGCAGGTTCTTAGTTGCGGCATGCAGGTAGGATCTGCTTCCCCGACCAGGGATTGAACCCGGGCCTCCTGCATTGGGAGCGTGGAGTCTTACTCACTGGACCACCAGGGAAGTCCCTGTTATGTATATTTTACCACAATAAAAAATGTCCATCAAGAGGTGAATGAATAACCAAATTGTGGTATATCCATGCAATGAAATACTATGCAGCAATAAAAAGGAACAAACTATTGACCTGTATTCAAAAACATTCTGATGAACAAATGAAGCCAGACACAAGAAGAGCATATACTGTATAATTCCATTAACGTGAAACTCAAGAAACTATGAATCTGATCTGGAGTGACATAAAATAAATCAGTTATTGCCTACAGCCAGGGATGTGGGATTGGGATTAACTGGGGCACCAGGTAACCTTTTTGGTGATGGAAATGGTCTACATCTAGATTGTGGCAGTGGTCACATGGGTATGTATATTTGTCAAAATTGATCAAATACCTTTATTATATGTATATTACATGTAAATTTCACCCCAAAATGATTTTAAAAGACACAAGAAAACAAATCGACAAATCACAGAATGGAAACAGAATGGAAAAAAATTACAGTACGTATATCTAGCAAAGGACTTGAACTCACAGAACATAAAGAATTCCTCAATAATAAAAAGTAGAAGCCACATTTTTAAATGGGCAAATGACTTTAACAAACTTTTCATAAAGGATATGCCAATTGCAAAAACCCATGAAAAAGTATTCAATGTCATGTATCATGAGGGAAATACAAATTACAGTCACGGTGAGATGTCATTTCATTAGAATGGCTAAAATAAAAAAGATCTACAACACCAAATGGCGGCAAAGAGGTAGAACAAACTGGAACTTTCATGCACCGCTGATGAGTTGTTAAATGGTACAAGCACTGTGGAAAACAGTTTATATTCACCTACCACTTCTAGATGTTTACCCAAGAGATATGAAAACATATGTCCTCAACACCTGCGCAGAATGCTCATGGGAGCTTTATGCATTAACAATTAAAAGCTGCAAACAACTCAAAGGTCCTTCAAAAGGATAAGCAAACTGATATATTCATAAAATGGAATATAATAAAAAGGAATGAATTATTGACACCTGCAACAGCACAGATGAATCTCAAAAACTTTATGCGGGGTGAAAGAAGCCAGACACAAGAGTACATACACTATGATTTCACTGATTATATTTAATTTGAAAACAAGTAAATCTAGTGATATGATGACAGATCAGAACAGCAGATGCCTCCCGGGGGTAAGAAGCTGTCTTGAAAGAGACATGAGAGAACTCTTGGGGGTAATGTAGGTAATGTAAATGTTCTACTTCTTGTTTTGTGTAGTGGGCTAATGCAATTATACAACTTGCAAAATGGGGTATACAACTGTCATTGACCTGTAATTTTTGTAAGTAAATTATATTCCATTTTTAAAGCCCTATGCAAAAGTGTTATGAATCAAAGCAAAACGTATTCAGAGGTACAGCAGTCTGTATGCTTAACTGTAGCTTCTGAAATGTTAGACAAAAAATAGAAACCCTTCTCAGACAATACACAGAAGAATGCTGAGTCATAAAAACTCAACTGTTAACATTAAGTGAAAAAATAAAATTGAAAATTATACTGTGATTATAATTATATTAAGTATAACTGATTTACAAGCAGTGTAGTAGTTTGGGTTTTCAAAATTTCTTGATATCTATGGATTTCTGTACTCTTATTTGTGAAATGAAAATGATAAAATAAAACAAACCAAAACCAAAAATAAAAACTAGAACCAATAAAAAAGCAAGTACCTGGGAATTCCCTGGTGGTCCAGTGTTTAGAACTCTGCATTTTTACTGCAGTGGGCTCAGGTTTGATCCTTGGTCAGGGAACTAAGATCTCGCAAGCCACGCATGGCATGGCCAAAAAAAAAAAACCAAAAAGGCAAGTACCTGGCATATAACGAACACAGGTTTTCTTCCTTTATCCTTCCCATGGGAGAGAAAAAAGGATGTGTCTAATCTTTGAGAAAAGAGATGTAATTTTAAGAGATAAAACTCAACTCACCTGGAACTTGGTCATTTTCTCCAGCCCCTTCTGGGGAAGGGCAGAGTCCTGGGAAGACACAACTGGCAAAGGAGAAGGAAGCCATGAGACGTAGGTCCAAGCCCAAGTGGTGGCTCTGTGTGAATCACCAGCCCCCCAGCCAGGGGCTCCTGTGCAGTGAACAATCTGCTCAAGCCTAAGCAGCGAGGCTCACACAAGAGTCCCTTGTGGTGGCTCCCAGGGTTCAGGGTCATCATTCTCGCCCTGGGTATCAGGGGAAATGAAAGGCAGTGGAATGTACCGGTATGAGAGTGCACTCTGGGGCCAACAGGTCTGGGGGCAATCCTGGTACTGCTACTGTGACATAATATACTGGTTTCCGCCCCCAGCTCCTGACACGGGGCTCCTGAAATCCTCGTAATTTCCTGGATGCTAGGAGTGTCTTTTGTTCTAATGAGGTGACTCTTGGGGGCCTCCTGGATGGGGACTGTTCAGCAGAAAGACCAAAGCTTGATTAGATGGCTTGGAATGTTCAGCCGCACCCCCTACTGTCCAGGGAGGGGAGAGGGGTTGGAATGGAGTTAAGAGTTCATCATGCCCAAGTGAGGAAGCTTCCATAAAATCCCAATAGTATGGGGTTCGCCTTACGTCATATCCTTTAACAAACTAGCAAATGTTAAGCGTTTCTCTGAGTTCTGTGAGCCGCACCAGCAAATAACTGACTCCAAAGTGGAAGAGTCTTGCAAACCTCTGATTTGCAGCCAAGTCAGACAGAAGTCATGGGTAACCTGGGGGCCTTCTACTTGCAAACGGAATCTGAGGTGGGAGAGGGCGATCTCGTGGGACTGAGCCCTTGACCTGTGGGATCTGAAGCTATCTCCAGGAAAAGAGTGTCCGAATTGAGCTAAGTTGTAGGACACCCAGCTGGTAAAGTAGAATTAATTGCTCGGCGTGGGGAAAAACCCACCCACATCTGGTGTCAGAAATGTTGTGAAGGTGCTAGGAGTGTGAGAATAGAGAGGAACACAGGAGGAAGACTGAATTGTTCTTAAAGAGCTACTAACGCTGCTTAAGTTAATTAACCTCCCTCTGCCTCAAATCTGTCACCTGCAAAATGAGAACAGTGCTTCCTTACAGGATTGCTCAAATGTGCAAGTCAAACGTGTGAATAGATGGAAACTTATAACTGATTCCACTTCAGAAAAGCAGGTAAATATTATACATCATAAAACTGCTCTTGCAAATGTCCTTTGCCATCATTTCCAATAAAGGGGTCTTTTTAAAAAAAATTTATTTTATTTATTTACTTTTGGCTGCGTTGGGTCTTCATTGTGGTGCGTGGGCTTCTCATTGCAGTGGCTTCTCTTGTTGGAGAGCACGGGATCTAGACACACGGGCTCAGTAGTTGTGGCTCGCAGGCTCTAGCGCGCAGGCTCAGTAGTTGTGGTGCATGGGCTTAGTTGCTCCACGGCATGTGGGATCTTCCCGGACCAGGGCTTGAACCTGTGTCCCCTGCATTGGCAGGCGGATTCTTAACCACTGTGCCACCAGGGAAGCCCCAACGGGTCTTTTTTAACATCCACATTTCAGAGACTGTACAATGCTTTGTCTTAAGAAATTCATCTTTATCTCTGACAAGTCCATAGTTCTGACTGGCTATATTACTTAATAATTTCTGGCCCTGTAATGATGATTCTTTGATACCAGTATCTGGTTTTGTAAAAGGTATAAATACTTGCGAATTTTCTTCATGCAGCCAGAAGAGTCTCAATGGCACATCCCCCTCTGCCATGCTGACTGTAGTAAAGAAAAACTATTTTAAAATATGAGTGCTAGGGGATTCCCTGGTGGCGCAGTGGTTGCGCGTCCGCCTGCCGATGCAGGGGAACTGGGTTCGCGCCCCGGTCCGGGAGGATCCCACATGCCGTGGAGCGGCTGGGCCCGTGAGCCATGGCCGCTGAGCCTGCGCGTCCGGAGCCTGTGCTCCCCAACGGGAGAGGCCACAACAGAGGGAGGCCCGCATACCACAAAAAAAAAAAAAAAAAAAAAAAAAAAAATATGAGTGCTAGTTTTTTTTTCATGTTAAACAAAAGTCCAACAGAATGTCTCAATGAACAATATTGTAGTGGCCATAACAGATCCTAACTTATAAGGGTGCTTTGGGGATTAAGTGAGCAAGTCCAACAGCCCCGAACAGGCAAGTCCATCCAGACAGAAAGTAAATTAGTGGCTGCCAGGGGCTGCTGGGAGGGCAGCAAGTGAGAAGTGACAGCTCAGGGACATGGGGTTTCTTTTGGGGATGAGGAAAATGTTCTGGAATTAGCCGGTAGTGATGGCTGTACAACCTTGTGAATATACTAAAAACCAGTGAGTTGTATACTTTAAGGGTGACTAAAGCACAGTTTAGTATACTAAAGGGTGACTCTTATGATATGTGAATTACATCTCAAGTTAAAAAATAGGTGGAAAGAAAAGCCTTGGCTCAGTGCCTGGCACATAATACAAGCTCTCAGTAAGTGATGGTATGATGATTATTGCTCCCATTTAATGGATGAGGAAGCTGAGGATTCATGAGATTAAGTTACTGATAATCACAGAGCTGGTGAGACCTGACTAACCTGAAATCCAACTCTGACTCCGGAGCCCATGCTCTTAATCCAGTCACTGTGTCTCTAATCACAAACACACAAAAGAGATGGGAGGGGTGTCCTTGGGGAGGAGAGAAAGGGGAGTTGGAGGGTACGCACTCTGCTGAAAGTGACCTGCTGAGCGATATGGAGCCAGGGCATCAGGATTCTACCAACTCTTCTGACAGCTCTTTGCGTCTATTTCCACATCTATACAACGGGGATAAGGAGAATATCGAGCTCATAGGGGTGACAAGAGGTTTCAGTGAATACATGCAAATAAGCGTTAAATGTATGATAGCGCCTCATGTTCGTGGGTCCTGCTGCTTTAGGCAGAAGCACTCCCGTAGGGATGAGAGCAATGTATCCGCTCCCCCAAACTTGGAAGACAGATCATTCATAACCCCCAACTCCCTTGCGGTGGCTCTATATTTGCTGCACTCTCCTGCTCTGCTCTGCTCTGCTCAGCAACACGGTTTTGCAAGCAGACCTGACATTTCACCGTATTTTAGGAGAAAGCAAGTGGGGTCTGGGGTGCCTGGCTCGGCTCTGCTCGCCTCTCACGCTTCAAATAGCAGTCCCCAGATGTCTTCTATCGCCTGCGGGCGGCTGAGGGGATGGTGAGCAGTGAAGCATCTGTTTTGCTTCTGAGATGATTAACACATTTTTTTAATCCCAGCGCCTAGAATATAATGAGTGCTCAAAACACGTAGAATCAAAGGATGACCGAAGACACACTGTCGGGCAAGGATCAGACTGGTCCATCTCAGAGGTTCCTCTGAGCTGTAAAATTCTTTTTTTTTTTTTTTTTTTTGCCGTACGCGGGTCTCTCACTGCTGTGGCCTCTCCCGTTGCGGAGCACAGGCTCCAGACGCGCAGGCCCAGCGGCCATGGCTCACGGGCCCAGCCGCTCCGCGGCCTGTGGGATCTTCCTGGACCGGAGCACGAACCCGTGTCCCCTGCATCGGCAGGTGGACTCTCAACCACTGCGCCACCAGGGAAGCCCCTCAGCGAAGGGTTTTTAAATACAGTGTGAGGGAGGGGGTCACAGGTGTGTGACCAGCTCATGCACAATTCTCTGACTGGCTGATGGTGAGGTAACAGGGTGCTGTTTGGGGAATCTCAATCATCAACCTGGTTCCAACACATCTGGGATCTACCTGCTGGTGGTCAGCATGCAGTTAACTTCCTCCACCTGGTGGGGGGTTTAGTATCCGCAAAACAACTCAAGGATGTGGCTCAGAATATTATCTCTAGACCTTGAGGAGGAACTAAAGGTCCTCCTTGACTTTGTTTTACGGCTAAACTATTATTTTTGTCTTGCTTGACTGTTTTCCTTTGTTTCTGCGTTTTCTCGCTTATCTGACTAAATTTGCTCTTTGGAACTCAGGGAAGGGCTAGGAGACTAAAGCATTTTTTATAAACAAGAGGTGAGGGACACACGGTGGGTAGGGGAGGCCTGTCCCCAGGAAGGCCCCAGAGTGTCCCGCTCAGTTTCAAGAGTATGGCTTAAAGGTCAAGAACGCAGGCTGCCTGGGTTCAAATTCCCAGTTCTGTCTCTTCTCTGTTGTTTGACTTTGAGAAAATTACTTAAACTCTTCACCTATCAATGTTCTCATCTGTAAAATACAGATAATAACCACATCTTTGTTATGAAGATTAAGCTAATTAATGCATATAAAGGCTGTAGAAGAGTACCTGGCATTCACTATGTTAACAAATTATTATTACTCATTCATCAGCACGTCTCATCCAACCTCCCATTTATTCTATAAACATTAGACATTTGCCCAGGAGTAAAAATCTGCTAATGAATGAAGGAAATCTGTTGCCCAACTGAGAGTAGAAATGACACAGCACGATAAATTCTCTCACTTTGGGACAATGTTGCCAGGAGTCATGGGTCATTCCCTCCTCTCTGCAACCTCTTTGAGAAATCAGGGTCGGGAAAGGAAAGATATCATAATCGTGTCTCAGGTCCAGGATAAATCACAGCGGACATCCCCAGGCACCAGCTGGGGGTGAGACCCACTCCTTCCTTTAAAAAAGGTCGTGGGGTCATTAGGAATCCACGAAAACCCCTCTTCCCGCAGGGGTCAGAGAAGAGCCAGTGGCTCTGCAGCTGGAGCTCAGAACCCACCGCGGGCTCACAGAGGCTTTCAAGGACTGAGCTCTTCTCGAAAGAAATAGACTGCGAACGACCAACCGCCTTTTCGCAGGTGCCAGCGACCGGTTCTAAGCATTTTCACATCACGTAAATCTCACCACACGCCTACTAGGGAGGCACTACTATTAACTCCACTTTGCAGACGAGAAATGGAAAAGTGAAATAACTCTACGAAGAGTACATCCCTAAGAGACCGCAGAGCGTGCAGAAAGTAGGGGAGGCGAGGGAAACCGAGCGTCCGGAGACTCTCAAACCCGGAGACCGCGACCCCTGCCCGCCTACAACTCGGGTAAGCGCGAACCGCCCAAACACCGAGGTGACGAAAACCGTTGCCCCTGCCCTCCACGGCTTCCATTCCCCAACGGCGAGGGTGGCACCTGCGGATTCCACGCCCAGGCAGGCTTGGAAGAGACTCGGGTTCTAGGAACTGACTCACCTCCCAGGAGGTACTGAAGACCGCGGCCTCTCACTCCTGTAGCGGAAGGGCCCGGCCTACACGCCGCTCCTGGACCACACTTCCCAGAATCCCTCAGCGGAACAAGGGCTACACCTCCTCCCGTCGAGAGCGGAAGTGGCTCTGACTACCCGGAGCTGCTGGACTACACTCCCCAGAATCCTCGGCAAAGTAATGCCACGTTTTGTTTTGAAATATAAGCCGGGGCTTCCCTGGTGGCGCGGTGGTTGCGCGTCTGCCTGCCGATGCAGGGGAACCGGGTTCACGCCCCGGTGTGGGAGGATCCCACGTGCCGCGGAGCGGCTGGGCCCGTGAGCCATGGCCGCTGGGCCTGCGCGTCCGGAGCCTGTGCTCCGCGACGGGAGAGGCCACAGCAGGGGGAGGCCCGCATACCACAAAATAAATAAATAAATAAAAT
>NC_041230.1:9587795-9588849 GCF_002837175.3 Physeter macrocephalus
GCAGCAGTGTGTGGCCCGCATACCACAAAAAAAAAAAAAAAAAAAAAAAAGAAATATAAGCCGGTTCAGTTCAGTCAGTTTGGAGGCGTTATTAGCGCTTGATCTTCTTCTTTTCCTTCCTTCCTTCTCTTCTGGAGGGTTTTTTGTTGTTGTTGTTGTTGTTTTAATTACATTACTAATCAGTGCGACTGAAAAGTAAATGTGGCCGTATAGCAAAGGTGAAGAGAGGATCTCAAACTCGATTTATTGCCTTCTTTACTCTCCTTGTGCCTGGATGCATGTAGACCCCTGACAATGTTTACCTGGCATGAGCTATTCATTCCAAGATGCTAAAGACTCACGAGAAGGAAAAGTAACCTTTGATCAAGCCACAAAATAAATAACGACTTTCCCACTTTTGTTGGTTTTAATTGCTCATTTTGAAATCTGGAGTTTTCCGGCAACGAAAGAAGATGCATTAGCAAGAAGTGAAGGAAATACTGTACTTTGAAAAAGAAAAGTCTGGAATACAGGCATACCTCGGAGATATTTGGTGTTAGATTCCAGACCATTGCAATAAAACAAATATCGAAATAAACTGAGTTGTATGAATTTTTTAGTTTCCCACTGCATATAAAAGTTATGTTTAGGACTTCCCTGGTGGCGCAGTGGTTTGAGAGTCTGCCTGCCGATACAGGGGACACGGGTTCGTGCCCCGGTCTGGGAAGATCCCACATGCCGCAGAGTGGCTAGGCCCGTGAGCCACGGCCGCTGAGCTTGCGCGTCCGGAGCCTGTGCTCCGCAACGGGAGAGGCCACAACAGCGAGAGGCCGGCGTACCGCAAAAAAAAAAAAAAAAAAAAAAAAATTATGTTTACACTATAATGTAATCTAAGTGTGCAATTACATTATGTTAAACAATAATGTACACAACTTAATATAAAAATAATGCTGGGCTTCCCTGGTGGCGCAGTGGTTGCGCGTCCACCTGCCGATGCAGGGGACACGGGTTCGTGCCCCGGTCTGGGAAGATCCCACATGCCGCGGAGCGGCTGGGCCCGTGAGCCATGGCCGCT
>NC_041230.1:9589301-9619989 GCF_002837175.3 Physeter macrocephalus
GGAGCCTGTGCTCCGCAACGGGAGAGGCCACAACAGTGAGAGGCCCGCGTACCATTAAAAAAAAATAAATAAATAAAAAATAATGCTGTTGGAAAAATGGCACCAGTAGACTTGCTTGACACAGGTTTGCCACAAACCTTCAATTTGTAAAATTACCATAATAAATAAAATCACCATAAATACAACAGGAAAATAAGTAAATACAATAGAATGTTTTATTTTTCTTCAGGATGGTCTAAATCAATGAGCCATGATTATTCAAAAAGAAGGTGCGTAAGTGGGGTATCCTGCTCAGATAACGGTTAACAAATTCAACTTTTTTCAGCTTTATGATGTATAATTGACAAGTAAAATTGTAATATATTTAAAGTATATGTGATGAATTGATATACATATACACTGTGAAAGGACTCCCACAAGTGAATTAATTAACACATTCATCACTTCACATAGCTAACTCTTTTGGGGGGAGAGGAGTGAGAACCTTTAATATCTACTCTCGTAGCAAATTTCAACTATACAATGCTGCATCATCAACTGTAGTCACCATAGATTAGCTCCTCAGACCTTGTTCATCTTAAAGCTGAAAGTTTGTACCCTTTTTATAACCAACCTCTCCCCATTCCCCAGGCAACCACCACCATCACAGTAAATGTTTCTAAGTTTGACCTTTTTTTCCCCTTAGATTCCACATATAACTGACACCATGCATTATTTTTCATTTCATTTAGCATATGCCCTACAGTTTTATTCATGTTGTCACAAATATTTCTCCATATGTATTTCCTGTGTACCAGTGGTTAGAATTAGAGGTTCAATTTGATTCAGGTTTATTTTTTTTTGGAAAGCACACATCATGGGTGGTTCTGTTTTTATCTCCTATTACCCTAACTGGAAGCTGCCAAGACATCAAAACAGAGAGCAAGATGAGAAAATGTTTTCTACCAAATATCAAGACTCGTTGCAAAGCTATGGTAACTGAAGCAGTGTGGTATTGGTAAAATTACTGAAAAGTAGACCAATCAAAGGGAATTGAGAGTCAAGACATCCATCTAATCATATATAGATTACTGATTTTCTTCAAAAGTGGCACTGCAAAGTAGTGGGGAATAAGGGAAATGTTCAGTAACTGGTATAGGGACAACTGGATATTCATACGGTGAATAATCAAATTATGTGGAAGGCAAATATAGATCTTTCTTTGAAGATTTGTTGATAAGTTGATTTTAATTCTGTCACCTACCAAAAAAATAAAGAAAAAGGAAAGAGAGAGGGAGGGAGGAGGGGGAAAGGGAGAGAAAGAGAGAGAGACAACTGCTAAAATTTGAATAAGGTCTGGAGGTTAGATGTTATGTATCAATATTCAATGTTCCTGAATGCTATACTGGTGCTGTAGATATGTAAGTAAATATCCTTGTTCTTACAGTATTACTTAAGTATTCAGATGCAAAGGCTAAGAGGTCTGGAACATACTCATGGTTTAAAAAAAAGCATATGTCAATGTGTGTGCATATATACACGTTCACATACATTAAGAAAATAATGACTCCAACATGTTAACTGGTGAATCTGAGTACAGGATAATGAGAGATTTTATATAATTTTTACAATATTTGGAAAGTTTTAAATTATTTCAAAACAAGAAGTTTAAAGAAATGTAAAAAATTATGTCAAGCAAACTCCCATCATTTAAAGATAAGTAAAAATAAATACCTTTTTTTTTTTTCTTTTTTAATGAGATCACACAAAAGTCCCATGCTTTGTTTTTCCAGGTTAATGTATTCTGGACATCTTCCAACATCCATAGCAACAATTTGCACTGGATAAGTAAATCATAAAATACTTTGGCAACCCAACTGATTATTTCTGTTTGCTATTATAAACAATAATGCAATGAACATTCCTTTATATACATCTGCGGCAGATACGTATTTACTTCTGAAGAGCAAAGGTTCATCTCTGGGGATCTATTCCTTAATTTTAATCCAATATATCATATGAAATAAAGCAATCATATTACAAATTCTTGGCTACAGGAAATTTTTAGTAATTTTATTCCTTTCATTTTTCATAGTTTTACAGCTTTAGTAAAAATAACGGTCACTGTAAACAAGTATAAAATGGAAGTGGATGGAAAAAACCCCAAAGCCCTCCTTGACATCCCCCCTCAAAAAAAAACTAGTTAGTATACAGCAAATATCCTTTTCACACACTGTCTTTAGGCATATATTCACTTTGAGAGATCATTTATATCAAATGGATCTTACCAAGAGGGTTATAACCTATTTCTCCCCTGTTACTATGTATGGTTCTATGTCACCATTTTAATGGATTTGCTGGGAAGATTCCATCTGAAAGAATCCCTTTCCACTCTCAATTCTTCATAGAGTTTATCAGCAGCATGGACTCTCCAAAACCTTGAAGATGTGCCTCCTGACTGAAGTCATTAACAGACTTCTCACTTTTAAAGACTCTTGCCAGTGTGGACTTTCTGATGGTATGTAAGCCGTGAACGGTGACTGAAGTCCTTACCACATATGGCACACTTGTATGGTTTTTCTCCTGTGTGGACCCTCTGGTGGGCTTGAAGCCGAGAACTCTGACTGAAGCCCTTTCCACACTCCTCACATTTAAACAGTTTCTCCCGAGTGTGAACACTCAGATGGACTCTAAGATTGGAGGGGAGACTGAAGGCCTTCCCACACTCCTCACACTTGTGGGGTTTCTCTCCTGTGTGGACCCTCTGGTGATGGCGAAGATTCAGGCTCCGCCCAAAGGCTTTCCCACACTCCTCACATTTGTAAGGCTTTTCACCAGTGTGGCCCCTCTGGTGGTATATAAACTGTGAACTGTAACGAAAACCCTTTCCACACACGTCGCATCTGTAGGGCTTCTCCCCAGTGTGGACCCTCTGATGGGACTGAAGACCAGAGGACTGGCTGAAGCCCTTCCCACAGACACCACACTTGTAGGGTTTCTCGCCCGTGTGGACTCTCTGATGGACCCGGAAATCTATGGCCTGACTGAAGCTCTTATCACACGCCTCACATTTGTAGGGTTTCTCTCCTGAGTGGACTCTCTGATGAGCGTGAAGGTTTGATCTCCAACTGAAGCCCTTCCCGCACTCCTCACATTTATACGGTTTTTCTCCAGTGTGAATGACTTGGTGCAGTTTAAGATTTGAACTGTAACTGAAGTCCTTACCGCACATGTCGCATCTGTAGGGCTTTTCCCCTGTGTGGACTCTCTGGTGGGTCTGCAGCTTTGATGACTGACTGAAGCCCTTCCCACACGTCTCGCATTTGAATCGTTTCTCCCCGGTGTGGACGTTCTGGTGGACTTGCAGATTGGAAGCCTGACTGAAGCCCTTCCCGCACTCCTTGCATTTGTAGGGTTTCTCTCCCGTGTGGACACGGAAGTGGATGTGAAGATCTGTGTTACGGGTGAAGCCCTTCCCGCACGCCTCACATCTGTACGGTTTCTCTCCAGTGTGGACCCTCCGGTGGCATATCAAAGGGGAATTGTGACTGAACCCCTTGCCACAGACATCGCATTTGTAGGGTTTCTCCCCAGTGTGGACCCTCTGATGTATGTGATAATGCGCGGCCTGCGTGAAGCCCTTCCCACACTCCTCACACTTATAGGGTTTCTCACCCCTGTGGACCCTCTGGTGAACACGAAGGTTAACGCTCCAGCCGAAGCCCTTCCCGCACTCATCGCACTTGTACGGTTTCTCTTCGGTGTGGACTCTCTGATGGCACTGAAAATTTGAACTTTGGCTAAAGCATTTACCACACTCCTCGCATTTGTAAGGCTTCTCCCCCGTGTGTGTCCTGTAGTGGATGATAAGGCCTGTGCTGCTACTGAATCCCTTGCCACAACTGTCGCACCTATAGGACTTCTCTCCCATGTGATTAGATTGACGGGGATGAAAGGAGTTCCTATTGAAACCATCGCTGGATTCACGACATTTATCGACTTTCCCTCGCAGGTGAATTCTTTGATGACTTTGCAGATGGGAGCACTTCTCTCCCAGGCGAACCCTCGGATGAATTGGGAGCACTTTGCTATCACTGAAGCTTTTCCCACACTCTCTACAGGGACACGGTGTCTCTCCTTTGCAGGGTTTCTGTTCTGTGTCAGTTTTAACAGGATCACTCAGGGGTGATTTCTTCATGAAGGCTTCACATATACGTGGGTTGTTCTTACCGTTTGTTTGCTTACCTCTACTCTGATTCCCTGACTCACTCACATACGTATTCCCACAGGAATCCTGGGTTCTCGAAATCAAAAATTCTTGATTTTCAAGGTAACTGGAATTATCGCCTTTGTGGTTCATCATATGGTTCTCATTTTCAGAAACCTGAAGAGAATCACCTTGTAGGAAATGGGAAGTCCTCCTCTGAAGACAGCACGTTGAATCACTTGCGACCTGTTTCCAGGTTTGCCAGCAAGACGGCTCTTCGTGTGAAAGGTATTTTAATGCGACCTTTCCAAGAGTCTCCACCTCATCGGGATTCTTGCTGCCTAAAAGAAAAAGCGACATTCAGAGGTGAGGACAAGTAAATGCTTTGTTCAGAAACATCAGGATTTCACACTCAGGGATAAGGCCTTAAAAAACCAGGGAAAGGGTCATGTCTGTACCACACCACTTATCCTTTTGTTATGCTTTTTTGTGTAAGTGGAAGCGAAGAACAGGGTCAAGAGACTCTTCTGTAAATGTGACCCATTTAGAACCACAGGTCTAACAGTTTAATAGAAGAGCTGTAGGTTTGAAATCGGATTGCTGCAGGGCAACAAAGAGAACCCACCTTCCAACCTACAGCAACGTCAATTAAAAGCCTAATCACCTGTTCCTTAGCAGGCTTATGACAAGTGGGCTTCTACTGAATTAGGTTAGGAAAGCACAGACTGTAGGCATTGAACAGTATTTTAGGTCCTGGTAGAAATGATCTTCTAAGAGTAAATTTGGGAAGCAGTTGGGATAGTAACATTCATTGTTCTAAGCCTGGGAGTGATTCTGGTCTCTGTAAAAAGACGCGGAAAGGGAAAACTAACCTTGGACAGCTGAGAAAGAACTTGGGAGGAGAAGAAAGAGAGCAGATTCTCAAAGGCAACCTTGAACGGAGGAGAGGGAGAGTTATGTTCAGCTTGGAAAGCTTTTGCCCAGGAAGCTGCGAACCTTGCTTTTTCTCTCATTCCCTTCGGGTCTCTCTGCTCAAATGTCACTCAACTGAGTGAGGCCTTCCTATCACCCAGTATAAAATAATTCCTCCCACCCCAACACAACTTCCACTCTTCCCATCTGCCTTACTCTGCTTCCTTTTCCCCCATGGCGTTTATTATTTGATTTACTACATACTTCCTAATTTTTTCCTGCCCATTTAGATGAACTAGGATGTAACAATCATGAGGGAAACAAGCACTTTGATTTCTTCATTGCTTCATCCCCACTGTAACAGAATTTCTCAAATTGCTAGCATACACTGGTGAACTGTGAAATCCATTCCATACATTGTGACATTTCAAAGAAAAAGAAGTGGGAATTCCCTGGTGGTCCAGTGATTAGGACTCAGCACTTTCACTGCCAGGGCCGGGTTCAATCCCTAGTTGGGGAACTAAGATCCCACAATCTACATGGTACAGCCAAGGAGGGGGAAAAAAACCCCTCAATATTCTGTAATAACCTATATGGGAAAAGAATCTGAAAAAGAATGGATATGTGTATATGTATAACTGAACCACTTTGCTGTACACATGAAACTAACACAACATTGTAAATCAACTATACCCAATATAAAATAAAAATTAAATTTAAAACAATAAATAAAAATAAAAGAAATTATGTGGAAAAAAATAAAAACATGAAAAGCATATCACAAGCAATAAGGGTAACACTATATAAAATGCTTGTTTCAGCTGTAGACATACACATAAATATGCACATATGTTACATTTATACTTGGTCAGGATGTAAAATATTTCTTATTGAGGGTCATAGTTAAAAACGTATGGAAGCCACTGGCTTAAATGTTTAAAGTGGGTACCAAGTCCTGAATGATTAATTTGCTTAAATAGAAAGTTACATTCAAATAATATAAACTGAACAAGTCCCAGCAGGTATGTGCACATTTCAGGGTATGGTAGGCTAACTGAACATCCTAAAGATGTCCATGCCCTAATCCCTGGAACCTGCAAACATGTTAACGTACACAGCAAAAGGGACTTCAGATTTGATTAAATTAAGGATCTTGAGATGAGCCCAAAGAAGTCACAAGGGTCCATATAAAAAGGAGACGGGGGACTTCCCTGGTGGCACAGTGGTTACGAATCCACCTGCCAATGCAGGGGACATGGATTCGAGCCCTGGCCCGGGAAGATTCCACATGCCGCGGAGCAACTAAGCCTGTGCGCCACAACTACTGAGCCTGCGCTCTAAAGCCTGTGAGCCACAATTACTGAGTCCACGTGCCACAACTACTGAAGCCCGCATGCCTAAAGCCTGTGCTCCGCAACAGGAGAAGCTACAGTGATGATAAGCCTGCGCACCGCAACAAAGAGTAGCCCCCGCTCACAACTAGAGAAAGCCCATGCACAGCAACAAAGACCCAATGCGGCCAAAAATAAATAAATACATTAAAAAAAAAAAAAAAAAGAATCCCTACAAAAACAAGCCCTTTATTTTGCACTCCAGTGACCTATAAAGAACATTTTAGGTAGTATTTGTACATGGAGCATGGTTGCAAAATCCTGGAACATGCGGATGCTGAAGAGGTCAGAAAAACCTTTGAGAAAGGGTGGCAGAAAATGCTACCAGATTTGTTAAAAAACAGACTTGGTCTATGATACAAAACTGAAGTGTAACAATACGTAGGATCATGATTCCTGAGGTTCAGTTTGCATATAAAAATGAACCCCAGTGAAACTAACACAACATTGTAAATCATCTACACTTCAATTAAAAAAAAGAAAAAGAATGAGACCCTTTCCAGTAATATTCCTGAATGCATCAAACGTGAAGCAACATGTAGACATGAGAAGGGAGATGGACAAAAGCAGATGGTTATATCCATTAACCATTCTCAGAATTCAGGGCCTAATCTATCATGTTTGCAGATAAGCTTCTCTCCTTCGTTTTTCAGGCAGAGGGAGAGTATATACAGTTACATTCCCTAGGAATATCTGATGTTTTTAAATGGGTAGAACTGAGGAATACGCACATTAAAGAGAAGGGAAGGGAGGGGAGAGAAAGGAAGAGGAGGTCAAAAAGTGAAGTAAACAGTGAGGATCTGAGTGAAGGCAGGAGAACAGAGGGCCTTGAAAGGCTGGGGAGAAAAGTGAAACAATGGCTGGGGATCCAGAGGATGAGGTGGTCTTCACAGATGAAGAAGGCTGGGGTCATAGGTCAGGAGGAGCTGTGAGGAGAGCTTCCTCACTTTTACTCAAAAGAATAGTAATTTTTAAAGTAATATCTTCATTCAACAATTATGTGCTGAGCATCTACTATGCAGAAGGCTCATCGGAGGCTTTGGGTAGAGACAGGAAATACAATTGCCCAAATTCCTACTTTTAAGGGGAGACGGATAATGAACAAGTAAATAAAGACAAGTTACGAAGTCAGGAGGTTATCAGTGTTTAGACACAAAATAAGGCAGGGTGGGCTTCCCTGGTGGCGCAGTGGTTGAGAGTCCGCCTGCCGATGCAGGGGACACGGGTTCGTGCCCCGGTCTGGGAGGATCCCACATTTGTGAGCCATGGCTGCTGAGCCTGCGCGTCTGGAGCCTGTGCTCCGCAACGGGAGAGGCCACAACAGTGAGAGGCCCGCATACCACACACAAAAAATAATAATAATAATAAGGCAGGGTGAGGGCATGGAGAATGGAGAGAAGATGGCACTGTATATGGGGCAGACACACAAGGTCTGTCTGATGAGACGAAATTTGAGTAAAGACCTGAGTGAGTAAGGGAGTGGCTGGGGGCCTCTACACTGAGGCAGAGAGCTAGTTGAAGGTTGGGAAACAAGAGAACACTCCAAAGGGGCCAGGATGGCATGAATGATCTAAGAAAGGGTAAAATGATGGGTGATCAAAGAGGAACTCAGTGAGGAGGCCAGATCAGGTAGGGCCCTGCAGTCCACTGTAAGGACTCAGAGTGAAAGGGGAGGCCTTGGGAGGGTTTTGGACAGAGGAATGGTATGATCTTACTTGCTTTCTAAAGAACCAGTCTGGCTACCATGTGAAGAAGAGGTTACAGGAGTGCAAGGGCAGAAGCATGGAGACCAGTTTGGAGGAAGCTGTCACAGTCCAGGCAAGAGATGACAGCACATGACAAGAGCGGTTGTCACAGACGTGGAGAGAAGCAGATTATCTGGTACCTGAAATAATAGCTTTGCGGTTCTCACTGGAATGCCCGTTTCTTTGGGTTTCTCTCTCCATCATCCAAAGCTTTTCTTCTGTCTCCAACTGGGACACCATATCTGGCTTGAAGGGAAGATGTCCTATGAAAAGGCAGATATATATATTTAAGATGAACACACAGCTAAAATAGATCTTTGTCCAAGTTCTATAACCCTCAAGTGATCACAAACTGTAATAAGAAATAAATTCAGGGAACTATACTCAATATTCTGTAACAACCTATAAGGGAAAAAAATCTGAAAAAGAATATATATATAATTGAATCATTTTGCTGTGCACCTGAAACTAATACAACATTGTAAATCAACTATACTTCAATCAAAAAAAGAAAAACAAATTGAGGTCACAACCTAGTTCATGTCTATATATAGATAAAATTAGATTTAGCCAATGTCTGTTTTTATCATATTTCTCACACTCTCATACCACTTACTGCAAACGGTCACAGTTTTTGCTACAACGTGAGGGGGTCTTGATAAGGAACTCTGACAGTTTCTATTCTTATTCCATTTTATTCTATTTCACTGAAAAAACAAAAAAAATAATGCCAGTATAATGAACTAAGTTGACTCCATGATCCACCAAAGTATCTGAAAGACAAAGTACAGAAGCTAAGCTGCCCGTTTATAGTTCATCTAAAACAGGGTTTCTCAGCTGAGGCACTACTGATATTCTGGACTGGCTAATTCTGTATGGTGGGGGGAGGTGGTTCTGTGCATCGTAGGACGTTTAACAGCACCGCCAGCCACTAGATGCCAGCAGCACCCCTCCCTCAGCTGTGACAATCAAAACTGTCTCCTGACATTGCCAAATGTCCCCAAGGAGGCAAAATCACCCCGGATGGAATTTTGCCTGAGCAGAGAGGGACCAGAAAAACCTATGGATTGGAAAAACTTGTGTCTTCAAGGTCAGGGAACCACTTCACAAGGTCCAAAGCTTTGAACAACTGAGAACCAGACACTCTCAAGAGAGTTGAGGTTCAGGGTCAGAGAGTGCCTGTCCTCACCCACTGAGACCAGGTTCTGGAAGTTCTCCACCATCACATCCTGGTACAGCTTCCTCTGGGCGGAGTCCAGCAGCCCCAGCTCCTCCTCGGTGAAGGTCACGGCCACGTCCTTGAAGGTCACCGCCTCCTACGACATCAAACACATGTCACCTCAATCTCACAACCTCCACTTGAAGAAGGGCAGCATCGAGAAGGATAAAGAAGATTAACCCGGAAAATGGTTACTGATTTGGAGGGACTCCAGGCAGTTTTCAGTCCCAACACTTGCCCCTCTGAGTGACAGTGATGTCACCTTCCCGCTGTCCCATTCTATCTCTGCTTTTAATATTCGCAAAGTTCACAGGCCTTCCGCAACCCTCCAGGACAGGTACACAGCTCCTCACCTGTGCTTTCAAGGCACAAGCCATATCCACCTGCTGCCACACACACAGCTGGTGAAGGCACAGGGTGAGTTCAAATTTCAAGGTTTTAATGACAGGACCCTGGGCAAATTCCTTTACCTCTCACTATCTTAATTTCCTCTTCTCTATAATGGTGTCTAAATCACAAGGTGTTTGAAAAGATTAGACGAGTGAACATATGTAAAGCAATTACAATGGCGCCTGGCACATAAGAAGTGTTCAATAAATTTGAGCAAGCAGTATCATTAAAATCTCTTTCATTCCATTTTGTGACTGCATAGTATAGTATTCCTTAGAACTGATGATGTAGCTTTAATCAATCCAAATAAAGCACAATTAGTTACAGATTTTTACTTGTCATCATCTGCTGTAAAGATCCTTTCACAGAGATCTCAACCAAGAAGTAGAAACTGCACTTTAAAATTTTTGAAAGCATAATGGCAGATTTCCCTCTCAAAAGGTTTTCCCAATTCACCTTTTATATGAGGGAGTACAAATGTTCCTGAATCTCTAGACTGGCCAAATAAGACATAATTCCTTTTTTTTTTTTTTTAAAGAAAATCTTCAACAATCTAAGTGAAATAAATAAATAGAAAGTTTTTATTAACATTTGTACACATTTAGTTATTAAATTATTTTCTTCATAAATTTACTTTCCATTATTGTGACGCTCCTATTCTTTCTTTTACTCATATTCCAGTTGTGTCTTACTTTATTTTACTAATTTTAATAAGAGTTAGAGATATTAAACCTTTACCTAATGTTTATAAGTCTATCCCATCAATTCAAATATTGCAAATATATAGCTGTGAATGCCTGAGGGAAAAGGAATATGAGAAAGTGAAAAGAGGTAGTTTGTAAACAGGGTAGTAGGGTAAATTATCTTTCTCTATTCCAAATTTCCACAATTTTTCAAAGATTGCTTTGTGAAATACTAAAGATGAGAAAATAAACCAAACAAAACGCACAGTCTAGCACACAACATGCACTCAAGGTGTGTCGTGTTCATTAACCTTTCCAAGGAAGAGAAAAAAGGTGTGTCCAATCTTTGAGAAATAAAATCCCTTAGGAGACAGAAAGCCATGCCTTACTTACCTGAAACTCGGTCATTTTCTCCCACTCCTTCCGGGGAAGGTCAGAGTCCTGAGAAGGCATAACTGGGGAAGGACAAAGAAGCCACGAGATGCAGGCCAGGGCTGTCAGGAGCCCATGTGGATCTTTGCAGAAATTACACATGAGCACTCATACTCCCAGGCAGAGGTGCTCACATACAGCTTGGTGAGCAGAGCTTGGAGTAGACTGCAGCTACTAGCAGGACTGTCAGCCAGCGGCCACTGGACAGTGAACGACCGGCACAACCAAACACAGTATCCCTACCATAAAGACTTCTGATCCTACCATTAAAAAAATGAAAAGACAATCTATGGACTGGAAGAAAATATTTGCAAATTATGTTACTGAAGGGATTAATTTCCAAAATATACAAACAGCTCATACAGCTTAATACCAAAAAAGCAAATAACCCAATCAAAAAATGGGCAGAAGACCTAAATAGGCATCTCCAAAGAAGACATACAGATGGCCAAAAGGCACACGAAGAGATGCTCAACACTGCTAATTATTAGAGAAATGCAAATCAAAACTACAATGAGGTATCACCTCACATCACTCAGAATGGCCATCATTAAAGTCTACGAATAATAAATGCTGGAGAGAGTGTGGAGAAAAGGGAACCCTCCTACACTGTTGGTGCCAATGTAAATTGGTACAGCCACTATGGACAACAGCATGGAAGTTTCTTAAAAAACTAAAAATAGAGCTACCATAGGATCCAGCAATATTCCTCCTGGGCATATATCCAGAGAAAACTCTAATTCAAAAAGACACACACACAATGCTCATAAGTAATTTTTGTAATAAGAAAAAATGGCCCAATAAAAATTACATAAAACACGGGACTTCACTGGTGGCACAGTGGATAAGACTCCGTGCTCCCAATGCAGGGGGCCCAGGTTCGATCCCTGGTCAGGGAACTAGATCCCACATGCATGCCGTGACTAAGAGTTTGCATGCCACAACTAAGGAGCCCATGTGCTGCAACTAAGGTGCGGGCGAGCCACAACTAAGGAGCCTGTGTGCTGCAACTAAGGAGCTGGTGAGCCGCAACTAAGGAGCCTGCCTGCTGCAACTAAGACCCCATGCAAGCAAATAAATAAATAAATATTTTTTTAAAATGTCCATCAACATAGGAATGGATAAAGAAGATATGGTACATGTATACAATGGAATATTACTCTGCCATAAAAAGGAATGAAATAGTGCCATTTGCAGAGATGTGGATAAATCTAGAGACTGTCATACAGAGTGAAGTAAGTCAGAAAGAGAAAAACAAATATTGTATAGTATCGCTTCTATGTGGAATCTAGAAAAATAGTACAGATGAACTTATATCACTCAGAATGGCCATCATTAAAGTCTACGAATAATAAATGCTGGAGAGAGTGTGGAGAAAAGGGAACCCTCCTACACTGTTGGTGCCAATGTAAATTGGTACAGCCACTATGGACAACAGCATGGAAGTTTCTTAAAAAACTAAAAATAGAGCTACCATAGGATCCAGCAATATTCCTCCTGGGCATATATCCAGAGAAAACTCTAATTCAAAAAGACACACACACAATGCTCATAAGTAATTTTTGTAATAAGAAAAAATGGCCCAATAAAAATTACATAAAACACGGGACTTCACTGGTGGCACAGTGGATAAGACTCCGTGCTCCCAATGCAGGGGGCCCAGGTTCGATCCCTGGTCAGGGAACTAGATCCCACATGCATGCCGTGACTAAGAGTTTGCATGCCACAACTAAGGAGCCCATGTGCTGCAACTAAGGTGCGGGCGAGCCACAACTAAGGAGCCTGTGTGCTGCAACTAAGGAGCTGGTGAGCCGCAACTAAGGAGCCTGCCTGCTGCAACTAAGACCCCATGCAAGCAAATAAATAAATAAATATTTTTTTAAAATGTCCATCAACATAGGAATGGATAAAGAAGATATGGTACATGTATACAATGGAATATTACTCTGCCATAAAAAGGAATGAAATAGTGCCATTTGCAGAGATGTGGATAAATCTAGAGACTGTCATACAGAGTGAAGTAAGTCAGAAAGAGAAAAACAAATATTGTATAGTATCGCTTCTATGTGGAATCTAGAAAAATAGTACAGATGAACTTATTTGCAAAGCAGAAATAGAGACACATGTTGAGAACAAACTTATGGATACCAAGGGGGGAAGAGGGGGGTGGGATGAATTGGGAGATTCGGATGGACACATATACACTATTATGTATAAAAGAGATAACTAATGAGAACCTACTGTACAGCACAGGAAACTCTACTCAATGACCTGTGGTGACCTAAATGGGAAAGAAATCTAAAAGAGGGGACATATGTATACGTATGGCTGATTCACTTTGCTGTATAGCAGAAACTAACAACATTGTAAAGCAACTATACTCCAATAAAAATTTTTAAAAAAATGATACATGCACCCCAATGTTCATAGCACTATTTACAACAGTTAAGACATGGAAGCAACCTAAATGTCCATCGACAGATGAATGAATAAAGAAGTTGTGGTATGGAATGAAATATTACTCAGCTATTAAAAAGAATGAAATAATGCCATTTTCAGCAACACGGATTGACTTAGAGATTATCATACTAAGTGAAGTAAGCCAGACAAAGACAAATACCATATAATATCACTTGTATGTGGAATCTAAAACAATGATACAAATGAACTTATTTACAAAACAGAAATAGACTCACAGACACAGAAAACAAACATGGTTATCAAAGGTGATAGCGGGTGGGGAAAAGGGAGAGGGGAGGAAGGGGGAATAAATTTGGAGTTTGGGATTAACATATAGACACTACTATATATAAAACAGATAAACAACAAGGACCTACTGTATAGCACAGGGAACTATACCCAGTACTTTATAATAACCTATGATGGAAAAGAATCTGAAAAAGAATATATATATATATATATATATATATATATATATATATAAAAAACTGAATCACTTTACTGTACACTTAAAACTAACACAACATTGTAAATTACCTATACTTCAATTAAAAAAAAGAATAATGAAAATAAAACCTAAAGAAAAAAAAGATTTCTGATCCTGGGGGTGGTAGGAAGTGAAAGGCAACGTAACAACAATGTGGGTTTAAAAAAAAGAAAAGAAAAAAAAAAAAGAGTTCTGGAGTCAAAGTCCTAGGTTTAAATCCTGGAAAAGATACTACGCATCCATGTAATGTACGGGTATTACAAAAAACCTCTTTGTGCCTCTCTTCAGTCATCTACACAATGAGGATAGGATATGAACCTGGCCACTCCTCGTAAACCATACCCACCTCAGAGAGTTGTTCCAAGGATTCAAGGAGTAGATGGAAAGTTCTAAAAATACAGGAGTCCCTTTTTCTTGCAGCTGCAAAAAAGCAGATGATCCTTTGCATCATAAACTGTATTTGCAAATGTCTTTTCTAACAGTAACAACAAAAGAGACCTGAAAGGCATCTGGATTTTGTATATGATTGCTCTCCTATGAAAGTCACCTGTATTTTCTGAAAGCCCTGATTCTGACTTAAAATTTCTCCTTACTTAATAATTTGTAACCCAGTTAATAATATTTTATTCACACTTGTATTAGTTTTCTAAAAAAGTATCATTTCGGGTCAATTTATTTCACTGAAGCCAGAAAAGGCTTATTGGTAAAAGCCTTTCATCCTATGTGCATGGAGATAAAGAAAAACACATAGAAAAGAAAAAGAGACAAAATAAAAATCAAGAGACATGGAAGATAGATTGAGAGGCTCCCACATTTGTCTAATAGGAGTGTAAGAAGGGAATGGAAGCAACTACAGAGAGGTTTTATTTCAAGAGATAACTGCTGAGTTCACATATAGAAATTCTGAACAGTATAAATAAAAATACATATACTCCTAAACAAATGATAGTGAAACTCAGGAAGGCAGAGGATAAATAAATAACTAAAAACAACAAAAATCCTTAAAGCTCCCAGAAAGAAAATTTACCTAATAAAAATGACAATTAGGTTGACAGAAACAGGGAAGCAGAATGGAGATCTAAAATATATGAATATTTCCAAAATGAAGAAAAAAAATCGTGAATCTTGATCTCTATGCTCAACTAAATGGTTATTTATGAGAGAAAGAAAGACGTTTTAGTTGATTAAAAAAAGAAGAAAATTTACAACTAAATGAACCCTGAAAGAATCGATGGTAAAGAAACATGTAAATATGTTGGTAATATATTTGTTAAAAGAAAAAAAAAACCTAGAACGATATGACAAATTTTGAGGGTGGTTTTAATAAAAAGTAAACCTATAACCTAGCCTGCAGTGAAAAAAAAAAAAAATAGTAGTAGGAGGGAGCCATCATCAAATTTCAAGTGTATTTTTATTTAGTCTCTATATTTTTCAAAATGAGAATACATGCTGATTAAATTTAGTATTTGTTGAGATAGATATCGTTTTTAAAAACATATCTGTTTTTAAACAGGGCCCGGCAGAGAGCGCGGTGAGAAGCGGATCGCGGCCTTCTAGCCCGGGGCCCTCCAGGCCCTCCGGCCTCCGGTCGGCAGGTGAACTGCGGGGCCCCGGGACAGGCTCAGGCTGTGTCTTGCTGAGCCCCAGAGCCCTCGCCGCAGCCGCCCACTAGCAGGGCTCGAGCCTGGAAGCAGCAACAAACTGCTCCCCCACACCCACCTCCGCGACCAGTGGCAGCGGCCCCTCGGAGCCCAGATCCCGCCCGCCGCCGGGTCTCTTGACCTCACGCTGCAGGGGTTAGGCGAAGCCTCCCGCAGGCCACCAACGACGTGGCGCCTTTGGGCGTCGGGCGTGGCAGGGCGAGAAGAATGGCGGCCACTGGAACGCGGCGGAGCCCCTCGAGGGCCCGGGGAAGGGAGGTCTACGTGGACGCCAGCTCAGCCACCCTTAGGCCTTGGAGCCCACGCGGATCCGGGACCCGAGGTGACCTCTCTGTCCCAGTTGAACAAGACCTCACCTCTTCCGGACAACGACGGACAAAGGCCTTAACGGGCCCGGAAGGTGAGCGGACCCCTGGTCGACGACGGGTGGAACGTTAGCGGGTCATCGGGCGGTTGGTCGTCGTTCTAACCAAGACCTCGATGTTGGAAGATAGAAATGGTAGAATAACGTACCACATGCGGCCAATAGGAAGTGCCAGCCACCCTTTGGGAAGATTTACTGGCCGTTTATAGAAGGCCTGTGTATATAATATGAAAAAGCTGCTCTCAACTTTCCCCCCAACCTTTCGAAAGAAAACTTTTCGCTACATATAGGTGTTATAGATGTGAAAGGCTGCCGACGTATGATAGAGTTAAAGTCACATGTCTTGTAAATGCCCATTTGTTTCTTTTAAAAAACCGCAGAAATGTCTTCTGTAAATGACTTTTCGAAATGGAGTTGTTTGACCACCTCTAGAGGCGACATCAGGAGCCACAGGTCCATGTTTGTTCAGTGGGTTAGAGGACATGGAATGGAAGACGTTGAGGAGGAAGAAAAGAAGGTTCTGTGCCAGACTGGTCACAGTTAGAAGACATTTGCATTTTAGAACCTTTGTTTTGTGTGTGCATTTTACTCCTTACTACTGTATATGTAGTTGACAATAAGGACTTTTTTGAAATATCTAATCTTTCTAGATGTTCTAAAGTGCCTAATATATGTTCAAAGTAGAGGTAGTAAAAAGACATTTTGTAAATAGGTTTTTGTTAAAATTCGTATGAAATGTTGTTTTAGGGGGGAGGGGTGGCCAAACCACCTTTTTGAACAGTACGCAGTATGCACTGTGTTTGTTTGTGCACTGGTTCAAGGTCGGGGGGAGGAGAAGGAAGTGCAAAGAGCTCTGTGCCAGTGTGCTTACAGTGAGGCAAGATTAACCATTGTCTTTTTTATGTTCCTGCATTTTGTTTCACTTTGCTGTGTATATAGTGTATATAATGGACAAATGAGTCCTAATTTACAACACCTAGTCTTTCTAGATGTTAAAGAGGTTACCAGTGTATGACAAAAATAGAGTTAGTAAATAATACATTTTGTACATTTTGTGTTAAAATTTCTAGGAAAAGACTGTCTTCTGAAAATTTGAGCATTATAGTCCTCTGGGTTGGTGGAGCGGGGAGAGAGAGGGAAGGGGGTTGGTCTTAGAATGGCTAGAATGCTGGTATTTTGAAGACACTTTCAGATTATAACTGTTACAAGTGTGCAGTTCATTCAGTACTGCTCTGTATATAGTGGACAAATTAAGTCCTTATTTGAAACATCTAGTCCATCTAGATGTTTAGAAGTGCCCAACGTATGTTAAATGTAGAGGTAGTAAAATATCACTTTGTAAATATCTTTTTGCTAAAATTCACAGGAAGTACTGTCTTTGGGAATGTTAAATGTTAAACCACCTCTCTGAGCAGTATACTATTGTCTATACTTGTTCAGTGGTTTGGAGGAGGGAGGGAAAGAATTGCAAAAGGTAATATGCTAGTGTGTTCATACCTGGACATTTTCAGACAAAACCATTTTTTGTATGTTCATTTTGTTTTGCTGTGTATATAGTGTATATAATGGACAAATTGAGTCCTAGTTTTGCAACATCTAGTCTCTAGATGTTAAAGGGGTTGCCAGTGTATGACAAAGTAGTAAAATTAGCACATTTTGTACACTTTATTGAAATTCATAGGAAAGCTTGTCTTCTGTAAATGACTTTTGGATATGAATTTGTTCAACCACCTCTAAGCATTACACATGCATGTACTTGTCCACTGGATTGGCGGTGGAGAGAAGGAAGTGAGGGAGGAAATGGTTCAGGCCAAAATGGTCATATTTAGAAGATACCTCAATTATAACCATTGTTACATGTGTGCAATTTTATTTAACAGTGCTGTGTACATAGTGGACAAGTAAGTTCTTATATGAAATATCTATTCTTTCTAGATGTTTAAAAAAAAAAAAGGTTAAAATACAAGGCCACACAATTTTCAAATGAGTTGAGGGTAAATAAAAGGAATAAACTGAAGATAATAAAAGAGCATAAAGGGAAGAAATGTAATGCATGGTAATTTAAACATAAATATTTTAAAAATATTTTACATAAATCAATGAAGTTAGAACACACCCTCACACCATACACAAACTCAAAATGGATTAAAAACTTAAATATAAGACAAGACACCATAACTCTTTTAAAAGAGAACATAGGCAAAACATTCTCTGACATAAATCATATCAATGTTTTCCTAGGTCAGTCTCCCAAGGCAATAGAAATAAAAGAAAAAAATAAACAAATGGGACCTAACCTAGTTTATAAGCTTTTGCACAGCAAGGGAAACCATAAACAAAATGAAAAGAACCTATGGATTGGGAGAAAATGTTTGCAAATGATGGGACTTGATAACGACTTAATTTCCAAAATATACAAACAGCTCGTACAACTCAAACAACCCAATCGAAAAAGAGGCGGAAGACCCAAATAGACATTTCTCCAAAGGAGACATACAGATGGCCAATAGGCATGTGAAAAGATGCTCATCATCGCTAATTATTAGAGAAATGCAAAGCAAAACTACAATGAGGTACCACCTCACATTGGTCAGAATGGCCATCATTAAAAAGTCTACAAATAATAAATACTGGAGAGGGTGTGGAGAAGAGGGAACCCTCTTACATTGTTGGGGGGGAATGTAATTTAGTGCAGCCACTATGGGAAACAGTATGGAGGTTCCTTGAAAAACTAAAAGTAGAGTTGCCATATGATCCAGCAATTCCACTTCTGGGCGTATACACAGACAAAACTATAATTCGAAAAGATACATGCACCCCAGTGTTAGTAGCAGCACTATTTACAATAGCCAAGCTTATGGAAACAACCTAAATGTCCACTGACGAATGGATAAAGAAGATGTCATATATATATACAAGGAATATTACTCAGCCATTAAAAAGAATGAAATAATGCCATTTACAACAACATGGATGGGCCTAGAGATTATCATACTAAGCGAAGTCAGAAAAACAAATACCATATGATATCACTTATATGTGGGATCTAAAACACGACACACATGAACTTATCTACGAAACGGAAACAGACTCACAGACAGAACAACTTGTGGTTGCCAAGGGGAAGGGGGCTGAGGAAGGGAAGTATTGGGAGTTTGGGAATAACAGAGGCAAACTATTATATACAGAATGGATAAACAACAAGGTCCTCCTGTATAGCACGGGAAACTACATTCAATATCCGGTGATAAACATAATGGAAACGAATATGAAAAAGAATATAACTGAGTCACTTTGCTGTACAGCAGAAATTAACACAACATTGTACATCAACTATACTTCAATAAAAAATTTTAAAATATTTTAAAACATTTTAAAGTAAATAAAACATTTTATATTTTTAAAAAATTTATTTATTTATTTTAAAAACACATGTACGTGTGGTAGAAAAACACATGTACATATTAACAAGCAATTAAACATTCTCAGGTGTAGTCAACAGACAACTGAGCTTTTTCCTAGTGGTAATTTACTAAGTGGAGGAAACCTGATTAACTCAAAACAGATGACGGACCAAGAAAGACCTTTCAGTGATGTGTACCTGGGGCTATGCTGTGAGGGGCCAAGAGGTCCTTCCTTCCTCCCGTTTCCAAATTCAGGACTGGCGAAGAAAAGGATGTGGTGGAAGAGCACGACTGTATCCGTCTGCCGGATACACTGGCGCGGGACGTCCCCAGGCACTAGCGCGGGGTGACTCGGTGCTTCCTAAAAAACGAGATCAGTAAAAACTCGGGAAAAGCTCGGGAAGGGCTGTCTCCCGACGGATGACAGAACGGCCGTGCCATCGCTCCTCGCTCTCTCCCTTCACTGGGGCGTCCAGTCAAAAGGGCGCTCGTGAGAAAATTAACTGCATCAATAGCAAGAGCCAACCCGTTATGTGCCACCAGCGTTCGAAGCTGCTGACACGTATGGTCTCACTCGATTCTAATCACAACCCTACCCAGTAGTGACGTCTCTCCCGCTATCTTACAGAGGAGGAAAGTAGGACGCACGGATAATCAACAACTCGCCATATATTGTACCGATAGAAGTAGCAGCTCTGCTTGGTAAGCGGGGGAGGAGAGCAGAAGGATGCCGCACTTCCGCCCTCCACCTCTCAGCCTCCGCCGGCGGCCGCGACTTCTCCATCCTAAGACAGCCGGCTAGGTAGCGACTAGTCCCACGCTCAGGCCGAAAAGGCTCGCAGGGGTCTTGGGGGGGTGCAGGGCCGACTCACCTCCCGGATCGAAAAAATGGTGGCTGCCTCGCTTTCCCGGAGCGGAAGTGCCTCTGACTACACAGCGCTCGAAACTACACTTCCCAGAAGCCCAGGAGACACGCCGCAGCCCCGCGTTTGAATGCACTTCCCAGAGCCCCAAGAGGAGGAAGGGCAGTGTCCTCCCCGTTGGAGCTTTAAAACAAAACAAAACAACCCCAAACTCTTGGGAGTTCTCGGCCAACGACTTCCAGGATCCCCTTCGTGTGAAGCAGTTCTCTGACGCCGGTAGAGCTTAGCTTTATCTCACTGACAAAACATGATAAACAAATATTTGAAGAGTCAGAATCTTAAAAGACTGTAAGAAACAGATCAGTGTAATAGAACTGTACCCCCTCTACCAGAGGTAAAAAAAGGGGGTAGAGGGGAAATGATAGGCTTAAAATGCAGTTTTAGACGATTTTTAGAGGAGTGAAAGACCCAAAAAATGCAACAGGGGCAGATTGTATTGTCGATTTCCACTATTGTTAACAGAACAGTCAAATAATTCAGAACTTGGCTGCTGAGGACAACACATGGAGTGAAAAGACAAGCTTCAGCATGGACTGTGTGATCAATTTCTCAATGCAATCAGGGCCACTGTAATCAATCCTCAGGGAGTTTCTGAATTTGAAAGACAAACACATTGTTGTTAATTAGGTGTTTATACAATAGTCACTACAAAGACTTGTTTGTTCAAATATATTGATGGAAGAAATTTGCACATACTGAGGTATGGGAAGTCATTCTGGCTTTTACATAATTTAACTTTAAACTTTACGCTAACTAAAACAGCCTGTTTTGTGGCCCAGTAAACATACATCTGCTTTAACCATTAAAGAAAAGGGTGCAGGACTTCCCTGGTGGTCCAGTGGTTAAGAATCCGCCTGCCAATGCAGGGGAGATAGGTTCGAGCCCTGGTCCGGGAAGATCCCACATGCCGCGGAGAAACTAATAAGCCCGTGTGCCACAATTACTGAGCCCGCACGCCACAACTACTGAAGCCTGAGTGCCTAGAGCCCGTGCTCTGCAACAAGAGAAGCCACCGCAGTGAGAAGCCCGCGCACCGCAACGTAGAGTAGCCGCTGCTCGCCGCAACTAGAGAAAGCCCGCGCGCAGCAACAAAGACCCAACGCAGCCAAAAATAAATAAATAAATAAATTTTAAAAATTAAAAAAAAAAGTGTGCAGTGTCCAGAAGTAAAGAATGCCCGTTTTGAAGAGAGAAAAATGCCTCCCTTCCTGGGATGTCAATGCTAGCGTTCCTTCAATGATAAGGCTCCCTGCAGCTGAGGCCATCCCGACTCGTAATGTGAGTGCTAATATCTTTTTTGAAACCTTGAAGGAATATACTCCTGTCATGTTTGATGTTCTTTGTTCTGACAAGATATAAAACTGTGCTGAAAACTATGCTTCTTTGGAACAGTTCCTCAGAGCTATCTGAGAGGCTGTCTCCCAAGCTATAGTCTTCAGTTTGGCTCAAATAAAACTCTCTTCTATTCTTATTATAGGTTGATTATTGATTATTTCCATTAACAGTATGACAGAATTGATGTTTCAAAGAAATGAGACTGGAGAGAAGAGAGGAATACCTAAAACTATCCATATATATCCATGACAATATATTTTTGCATTTCTCATTTCTGAACATATATTCCTTTTTCTGTTATCCTTAGAAGCTATCTCTTATGGAGCACTTAGTGTGTGCCAGGGACTACTCCCAACTCTTTAGACTCCGGGATCTCACTTCATCTTCACAACTTTTTTTAGGTAAATACTATTATTTCCTCTATTTTACAGTTTACAACGGAGCCAGAGGCAGAGAGAGTTAAGTAATTTGCCCATGTTACTAAATTAGTAAGTACTAGAGCCAGGTTTCAAAATTTGGCATTTGACAACCAGAGCCTGAGAGGTAACCCTTACACTAACCACATCTTGTATAATCAACATGAACAGAATGTTTAACTTCAATTTTTTCTCCTTCCTGATGCCAGAAAGCTGTAGCCTAACATGGAAATTCAATCCTTTTCACATGCATGTCTATCCAGTGCCCTTAAGGGAAGGTCCAAATACTTTGGCCAGCCTCACAAACAGGAATCTTCCATATGCTTGTTTCCCTCTTCAAATCTGCTTTTCACGCTACATGTCCAGCCATGGTGAATCGCTTGTACTCCTACAAAAAGCTTTTTTGTATCTGTTGTTCCTTCTTGTCATATACTGCTGCTCTATTCACTTCTAGGTCATAGCTTAAATGTTCCCTGCTCCAATAAGACTTCTTGTGAGTTCTTATCTTGCAGACTAATACAAACCGTGTATGATAACCGCGATCACAGACTTGGACTCAGGCTGCCTAGGTTAAAATACTCGTTCTGCCACTTTCTCTGTGAACTCTGTCTCTTCTTCTTCATTTGTAAAATGGAAATAATAATAGGATTGATATGAGGAAGATACATGTAATAAATACATGTAAAAGCACTGGAAACTCTGCCTGACTCACGACCACCTACAAGTTAGCAAATATTCTCAGATGATAAACACAGGACACGTAAATTAGAGATAGTCGGTTTCTAAATAAGTTTTCTTCAGATCATTAAAATATTATCAATAATTAATGTATATCAACTTTTGAATGCTGTGAAAAAAATTAGTAGATTCTGCAACCCATTGAAAGTGAGATAAAGGATCACTAAAGTTTATATTGTTCTCCTTTACTGTTTCCTAAGTCCATTTCAGGAATTTTGAATAAAATCTAACTGAGCTGCAGGCCTCTGTTTCAGGATATTGGGCAGCTACACCAGCCACAAATACTGAAGAATTTCTCCCTGCCAGTCTTTGGTGCCAAGTACACTTTAAAGAATATGACAATCTCCCTGCAACAAAGTAGCACACAGCCAAAGGGAGAAACAGATCAGAAACCAAGATTTAGAAGACTGGACTGTTTCAAGTCAAACTTCAAAATAAAGAAACCAAATTCATAATTATTCCTCTCCAACTTTCAATGTTTCTATGTCCCTAAACTTTCTTACCTACATAACTACCATCCTTCTGGCTGCCAGGAATGAAAACCATGAAGTTAACAGCTCTTCATATATAATCAATTTATGTTAATGGATTTTAAATTCTAATGACTCCATGACTGGGGTTTGTTTTTAGTTTAAATTATTCCATCTTCTCTTCCTCCCAATCTCCCCAGAAGTATTTTGTGTGAGAAGGGGAATGGACACAATTAGACAGGCAAAACTTTGACAAGGGTTGCAGATGACTGATGGGGTGGTGGGCAGGTTTCATTACACTATTTTCTCTGTTTTGTGTATGTTTGGGCCTTTCCTTAATAAAAATTTAGGAAGAAATACCATGCGTAGTACAGCTCCAATGCAAAATGCATTAAAAATGTCAACAGTGTTATCTCTAAACCTTGAGATTATGTGTAATTTCATTTCTTTCCTTTTTACAGTCTGTATTTCCTAATCTCTCTATAATGGGCATACATTCCTTTTATAATGAGGATATAAATTACAAAGCCCCAAACCACTTCCAAACCTGATAGAAAAAAAAAAGACTTCTTTGAACCATTCACATGACTATTTCTGATGATTAAAAAAAAAAAAGTACAGCATAGAAATTAAAAACCCAGACTTGAGGCTTCAACTCCTCGGGTTCAAATGGTAGTTCTGCCTCTTACTAGCTATTAAGTCTTGGGCAAATAAGATAAACTCGCAAGAGTAAATTTAAAAAAAAAAAAGAATTTTTCCTTGTCCAAAGGGTCTGTTTCTCCTGTCCTTTTTCTTAGAGCAACTCCATAAAAAACCCAGTGCTTTTGGATCCTTTCTTTAACCTTTCCATATGCATGAAAATCTTGTTAGAGGCTAAGGAAGCCTTTTACCAAGTTTACAACCCAGAAGCGTTTTTCAAAGTCCTGGGGGTTCTCCCTTTAGAATGTAAACATCTTAGAAAATAACCCAGCGTCCCAGTCACTGTGGGAGTGTAATGAAGGTGTCTTTCAGTGAGTTGTAAATCTGCTAGCAGGGGAGATCAGATATATTTTATTATTCCTTCAGAGAAAGTCAATTAACAAAACATTCCCAAGTAAATTTAAGATGAATTTATCAAAGAATTTGCAGTAAATGGGGGCAGTCACTTCCTATTATAGGAAAACAAGATACCGTTAATCTTGAGAATGTATGTACCAAGTCGTCAAAAATAGACTAGCATGTAATTGCTTGACTGTATAAATAGTGTTAAATTTCTTTCTCTGTAATCTTTCCACATATTATCTACAACACTATACTCTGGAAATGCTTATTCAGTAATAAGGTTGCTTTCTTTTCGACACTGTGTAGAGAGCACTTTGTGTGTTAGGCGGGTGCTTTATTTCCCCCAAACAATACCTCCGTTTCCTTATCTGTTAAAAAAAAGAAAAAAGAAAAAAAGCCTAATAGCTTTAACTACCTCATAATGCTGTTGCGGTCATTTAATGAAGTTAATTTGTATAAAATGATAAGGCACTTATCAATGATTAATGACACTACTTTAGTGATGAGGATAATGAGGCCATTATCTCTCGCATGACGTTATAACTCGCATGACGTTATACCGCTAGGAAGTGGCAGAGCTGGCTGGTAGGAGAGGGAAGACGGTTGGAGCGCCGGGAGACCTTCAAACCAGGCGACAAGCTACTCGGGCTGCCCCCAACACAGGGCTGCACGAACCTCTCCAAACGGGAGGCTCAGCGGAGGGGAACACAAACTTCCCCCAACCCCATACTCTGCAGCCGGCAGCAGCTTCTCTTACTCTCCCCGAGGACGAGGGCCAGGGCCTTGCTGGCTCCCCGCCCAGGCTTGGAGAGCCCAGGCTTGGAGAGGCCCCGGCTTGGCGAGGCCCCGGGGATCGAAGACCCATTTACCTGAGGGGAAGGTGGGCAGCAGCCCATCCCTACCACAGCCCAAGCGCAACCTTCCCACTAGAGGGAGCCCGTTGACCACTTCCCAGAATTCCCTAGCCCTGCCGTCCAGAAGCGGAAGTGCTCTGGGCTGCACGGACCTCAGACTACACTTCCCAGAATGCCCGAGAGAAACGACGGCCACGGTCCCACCCCCATGAAGAGGAAGTACTTCCGAGTACCCTGAGCTTCTAGGCACTGAATTCTTGTAGGGGGTTCCCGAAACACTCAGGCTAGAGGAATTTTAAGAGCTATTTTTGTTGTTGCTGTTGTTATAAAATTGCTTTAATTCAGTTCTCTCCGCATTACAAGCCGGCAGCGGCCTGCCATGCTCCTTACAATACTGAGCCTGTAATTGCTGTTATCAAAATATACATCTGTGTCACCATAAAAAAACCCGTAATTGCTGCCCCTCACGTCTTACAAGAAATGCCAGCGCGGAGTTTGGCAAAGTTGTCCAATTTGGCGCTGCTACTGTCTTTCTTGGTGGCTCCTACCCATTCTGTAATTGAAAGCTAAGCATCACTTTAGCCATGGTCAAGGGGCTTGAGAGGAGGTCAGGGTAGGGAGAAGAGGAGTCCGTAGTAAAACCTTAAAGAGCTGCCTATAGGAATAAGGATAAAAGGGTAATGGATCGCCTTTGGGGGAGACTGAAACCAAACTCCAAATTACCTCAGTTATTTGAAACTGGATTAGAGTGAAGCTTTTTTGTTAGTATCTTCAAGCATCTAAAGGAAACAAATGAAAATTCTCTCCAGGGAAGAGAGCATCATCATAGGCTTCAAATTATTTCTATAATTTAAAAACATATTAATATTGGACAAAGGAGTCCTTGGAGAAAAAAGCATTATAAGATATACAAAGAAACAATAAGTTTCATATTATCATGAATAACAGCTTCACATAATGTAAAAGCAAACTTGAAAAAGCAAAATTGCCGGAACCACAAGGAGAAAAGCAAAATTCTCAGTTAGAATGGGAGTTTTCAATACATATTTAGGAAGAAATGTGGAACTTTAAAAGCATATACTAAAACAGAAGAGAAGCTGAATCTGAAAATTAAAACATCCCCCTCGGGAATTTAATAAACAAATGACAAAAAATACAGTAAGTATATGGAAGGAAATGAGATTCATGAAATAGCAAACAAAATAAGTGGATTTTTTTTAAAAAGGGCCAAAAGAACATTCTGTGACTAAAACAATAAAATTGACAAAGTCCAGTAACAGTGATCAAGAAAAAAAGACAGAAATGGCATTATTACCAATTTCAGAAGTTAAAAAGGGAGCATCACTAAAGATTTTAACAGAACATTTTGAGGAATATTATAATGATAAATTTGAAAATATATGTGAAATGGTTATAAATTCCTAGAACGATCACATTTAAAACTAAAGTAAAATTACACAAAAATTACACATAATACCTAGTGATAAAATGTTGAAATTTTTACCTCCAAGAATGAAAATCAGGAGCATTCCCTGGCAGTCCAGTGGTTAGGACTCTGTGCTTCCACTGCAGCAGGCCCGGGTTTGATCCCTGGTTGGGGAACTAAGATCCTGCAAGCCACAGCCTACTGATGGTAATGCTCTTGGCTACAAATGCCTGAGGCACTCACCTGGGCTCCGAACTACTCACACAGAGCCCCACAGACATTTCCCCCACTGGGGCCAGTGTTGTGGCTGGGCCAGCCTTTATGGTTCTTATTATTATCACAAGACACACTTCAGCAAAAAACCAATAGGGAAACCACTGGGCTTCCCTGGTGGCGCAGTGGTTAAGAATCCACCTGCCAATGCAGGGGACACGGGTTTGAACCCTGGTCCAGGAAGATCCCACGTGCCACGGAGCAACTAAGCCCGTGCGCCACAACTACTGAGCCTGCGAGCCACAACTACTGAAGCCCATGCGCCTAGAGTCTGTGCTCCACAACAAGAGAAGCCACCGCGATGAGAAGCCTGCGCACCGCAACAAAGAGTAGCCCCCGCTCGCCGCAGCTAGAGAAAGCCCGTGCACAGCAACGAAGACCCAATGCAGCCAAAAATAAAATAAATAAATTTGAAAAATAAATTAGAGAACTTTGAAAAACAAGATCTATTACTCACAGGTACTGTCTACTTTCTACCTTGCTGTGTGGCCTTTGGGCATGCAGAAGTCACTGATCTTATACCATGTTCCCGTTAAAAGTTCCACTTAGGTAGCTGGATATGCCTGGATTCTCAGAATTCCTACTTGGTAGAGAGAGCTCGGCCCTGTGGCCCTGCCTTTATTAGGCTTCAGGGGTGGGGTGTGTGGGGTTTCACATAGGTTCACTCATTATTGGCTAACCTGAAGCATAAGAGTGAGAATTAGGGTGTGGGAGAGTGGACCATAAAAAAACCCGTAATTGCTGCCCCTCACGTCTTACAAGAAATGCCAGCGCGGAGTTTGGCAAAGTTGTCCAATTTGGCGCTGCTACTGTCTTTCTTGGTGGCTCCTACCCATTCTGTAATTGAAAGCTAAGCATCACTTTAGCCATGGTCAAGGGGCTTGAGAGGAGGTCAGGGTAGGGAGAAGAGGAGTCCGTAGTAAAACCTTAAAGAGCTGCCTATAGGAATAAGGATAAAAGGGTAATGGATCGCCTTTGGGGGAGACTGAAACCAAACTCCAAATTACCTCAGTTATTTGAAACTGGATTAGAGTGAAGCTTTTTTGTTAGTATCTTCAAGCATCTAAAGGAAACAAATGAAAATTCTCTCCAGGGAAGAGAGCATCATCATAGGCTTCAAATTATTTCTATAATTTAAAAACATATTAATATTGGACAAAGGAGTCCTTGGAGAAAAAAGCATTATAAGATATACAAAGAAACAATAAGTTTCATATTATCATGAATAACAGCTTCACATAATGTAAAAGCAAACTTGAAAAAGCAAAATTGCCGGAACCACAAGGAGAAAAGCAAAATTCTCAGTTAGAATGGGAGTTTTCAATACATATTTAGGAAGAAATGTGGAACTTTAAAAGCATATACTAAAACAGAAGAGAAGCTGAATCTGAAAATTAAAACATCCCCCTCGGGAATTTAATAAACAAATGACAAAAAATACAGTAAGTATATGGAAGGAAATGAGATTCATGAAATAGCAAACAAAATAAGTGGATTTTTTTTAAAAAGGGCCAAAAGAACATTCTGTGACTAAAACAATAAAATTGACAAAGTCCAGTAACAGTGATCAAGAAAAAAAGACAGAAATGGCATTATTACCAATTTCAGAAGTTAAAAAGGGAGCATCACTAAAGATTTTAACAGAACATTTTGAGGAATATTATAATGATAAATTTGAAAATATATGTGAAATGGTTATAAATTCCTAGAACGATCACATTTAAAACTAAAGTAAAATTACACAAAAATTACACATAATACCTAGTGATAAAATGTTGAAATTTTTACCTCCAAGAATGAAAATCAGGAGCATTCCCTGGCAGTCCAGTGGTTAGGACTCTGTGCTTCCACTGCAGCAGGCCCGGGTTTGATCCCTGGTTGGGGAACTAAGATCCTGCAAGCCACAGCCTACTGATGGTAATGCTCTTGGCTACAAATGCCTGAGGCACTCACCTGGGCTCCGAACTACTCACACAGAGCCCCACAGACATTTCCCCCACTGGGGCCAGTGTTGTGGCTGGGCCAGCCTTTATGGTTCTTATTATTATCACAAGACACACTTCAGCAAAAAACCATTAGGGAAACCACTGGGCTTCCCTGGTGGCGCAGTGGTTAAGAATCCACCTGCCAATGCAGGGGACACGGGTTTGAACCCTGGTCCAGGAAGATCCCACGTGCCACGGAGCAACTAAGCCCGTGCGCCACAACTACTGAGCCTGCGAGCCACAACTACTGAAGCCCATGCGCCTAGAGTCTGTGCTCCACAACAAGAGAAGCCACCGCGATGAGAAGCCTGCGCACCGCAACAAAGAGTAGCCCCCGCTCGCCGCAGCTAGAGAAAGCCCGTGCACAGCAACGAAGACCCAATGCAGCCAAAAATAAAATAAATAAATTTGAAAAATAAATTAGAGAACTTTGAAAAACAAGATCTATTACTCACAGGTACTGTCTACTTTCTACCTTGCTGTGTGGCCTTTGGGCATGCAGAAGTCACTGATCTTATACCATGTTCCCGTTAAAAGTTCCACTTAGGTAGCTGGATATGCCTGGATTCTCAGAATTCCTACTTGGTAGAGAGAGCTCGGCCCTGGGGCCCTGCCTTTATTAGGCTTCAGGGGTGGGGTGTGTGGGGTTTCACGTAGGTTCACTCATTATTGGCTAACCTGAAGCATAAGAGTGAGAATTAGGGTGTGGGAGAGTGGAGGCAGGCTCACTCAAGTGGTCAGGTATCTAGATTGCCAGGGGCTTCTGAAACGGGAACTTCATGGGTGTGGGTGGCCTAGTGGTTATCCACTAGTGGTTATCCTTATCTGGTTGCTTTGCTAGGAGCTGTGTCATAGAGCCGGCAATATGTTTATACAAAATGGATGTCTTTTCATAAATCGTAGCAATATTCTCTTAGGTCAGTCTCCCAAGGCAATAGAAATAAAAGAAAAAAATAAACAAATGGGACCTAATCAACCTTATAAGCTTTTGCACAGAAGAGGAAACCATAAACAAAATGAAAAGACAACCTACAGACTGGAAGAAAATATCTGCAAATAATGCAACCGAAAAGGGCTTAATTTCAAAAATATACAAACAGCTCATACAACTCAATAACAAAAAAAGAAAAAAAGAAAAAACAAAACAAAACAACCCAGTCAAAGCATGGGCAGAAGACCTAAATAGACACTTCTCCAAAGAAGACATACAGATGGCCAATAGGCACATGAAAAGATGCTCAACATCACTAATTATTAGAGAAATGCAAATCAAAACTACAATGGGGTATCACCTTACACCGGTCAGAATGGCCATCATCTAAAAGTCTACAAATAATAAATGTTGGAGAGGGTGTGGAGGAAAGGGCAACTCTCCTACACTGTTGGTGGGAATGTACACTGGTGCAGCCACTGTGTAAAACAGTATGGAGGTCCCTTAAAAAACCTAAAAATAGAGTTACCATATAATCCAGCAATCCCACTCCTGGGCATATATCAGAGAAAACTCTAATTCAAAAAGATACATGCACCCCATTGTTCACAGCACTATTTACAGTAGCCAAGACATGGAAGCAATCTAAATGTCCATCGACAGATGAATGGATAAAAAAGATGTGAGATATATATATATATATATACACACACACACACACACACACACATACACAATGGAATACTACTCAGCCATAAAAAAGAACGAAATAATGCCATTTGCAGTAACATGGATGGACCTACAGATTATCATATTAAGTGGAGTAAGTCAAAAAGAGAAAGACAAATATCACAAGATATCACTTATATGTGGTCTCTAAAAAAATGATACAAATGAACCTATTTACAAAACAGAAACAGACTCACAGACACAGAAAACAAACTTACAGTTACCAAAGGGGA
>NC_041230.1:9621952-9623508 GCF_002837175.3 Physeter macrocephalus
AAACCAGAAACAGACTCACAGACACAGAAAACAAACTTACAGTTACCAAAGGGGAAAGGGGGGGAGGGATAAATTAAGAGTTTGGGATTAACAAACTACCATATATAAAAGAAATAAACAAGGTCCTACTTTATAGCACAGGGAACTATATTTACCTTGTAATAAACTATAGTGGAAAAGAATATGAAAAAGGATATATATATGTATAACTGAATAACCTTGCTGTACACCAGAAACTAACACAACATTGTATATCAACTATACTTCAATTAAAAAACAGAAAAGGGGGCTTCCCTGGTGGCGCAGCGGTTGAGAGTCCGCCTGCCGATGCAGGAAAAATAAATTAGAGAACTTTGAAAAACAAGATCTATTACTCACAGGTACTGTCTACTTTCTACCTTGCTGTGTGGCCTTTGGGCATGCAGAAGTCACTGATCTTATACCATGTTCCCGTTAAAAGTTCCACTTAGGTAGCTGGATATGCCTGGATTCTCAGAATTCCTACTTGGTAGAGAGAGCTCGGCCCTGTGGCCCTGCCTTTATTAGGCTTCAGGGGTGGGGTGTGTGGGGTTTCACATAGGTTCACTCATTATTGGCTAACCTGAAGCATAAGAGTGAGAATTAGGGTGTGGGAGAGTGGAGGCAGGCTCACTCAAGTGGTCAGGTATCTAGATTGCCAGGGGCTTCTGAAACGGGAACTTCATGGGTGTGGGTGGCCTAGTGGTTATCCACTAGTGGTTATCCTTATCTGGTTGCTTTGCTAGGAGCTGTGTCATAGAGCCGGCAATATGTTTATACAAAATGGATGTCTTTTCATAAATCGTAGCAATATTCTCTTAGGTCAGTCTCCCAAGGCAATAGAAATAAAAGAAAAAAATAAACAAATGGGACCTAATCAACCTTATAAGCTTTTGCACAGAAGAGGAAACCATAAACAAAATGAAAAGACAACCTACAGACTGGGAGAAAATATCTGCAAATAATGCAACCGAAAAGGGCTTAATTTCAAAAATATACAAACAGCTCATACAACTCAATAACAAAAAAAGAAAAAAAGAAAAAACAAAACAAAACAACCCAATCAAAGCATGGGCAGAAGACCTAAATAGACACTTCTCCAAAGAAGACATACAGATGGCCAATAGGCACATGAAAAGATGCTCAACATCACTAATTATTAGAGAAATGCAAATCAAAACTACAATGAGGTATCACCTTACACCGGTCAGAATGGCCATCATCTAAAAGTCTACAAATAATAAATGTTGGAGAGGGTGTGGAGGAAAGGGCAACTCTCCTACACTGTTGGTGGGAATGTACACTGGTGCAGCCACTGTGTAAAACAGTATGGAGGTCCCTTAAAAAACCTAAAAATAGAGTTACCATATAATCCAGCAATCCCACTCCTGGGCATATATCAGAGAAAACTCTAATTCAAAAAGATACATGCACCCCATTGTTCACAGCACTATTTACAGTAGCCAAGACATGGAAGCAATCTAAATGTCCATCGACAGATGAATGGATAAAAAAGATGTGAGATATATATATATATA
>NC_041230.1:9623983-9656118 GCF_002837175.3 Physeter macrocephalus
AAGGGGGCTTCCCTGGTGGCGCAGCGGTTGAGAGTCCGCCTGCCGATGCAGGGGACGCGGGTTCGTGCCCCGGTCCGGGAGGATCCCACATGCCGCGGAGCGGCTGGGCCCGTGAGCCATGGCCGCTGGGCCTGCGCGTCCGGAGCCTGTGCTCCGCAACGGGAGAGGCCGCAGCAGTGAGAGTCCCCCGTACCGCAAAAAAAACAAACAAAAAAACAGAAAACACTAGATGTCCTTTTAAATGGATGTCTTGGCAATCAAAAGCTTAATGTCAGGCATTTACGCTACAGGGTTCAATACCAGTCAGGGGTTACTTAGGAAAGCCACGTCACTATGATTTTAGAGATAAGGGAATTTTTAAATAGGAATTAGACCTTACACAAATGTGGAAGGAGAAATCAGAGCTTGTCAGAATTCTGAGAATCCAGGCATATCTAAGCGGAAGCATGGTACGAGATCGGTGAATTCTGTGAACACAAGCCCAACTGCCACAATTCGTTTTTTGTAAAATGACTTCCCGGGTCACAAGCAATGATGGATGGAATACAATGACAGAGAATAAAGCATTCTGTAAGGTCCACAGATGGTACTTTTATCAGAAGCGTTGGAAGAGGAAAGGCAGTTCCATATCTACAGCAGCTGGTTTTTCCAGTGAAAAGAAAGTGCTGTCCCTTCCGTGATGGAAGTGGTCTCATGTAATCAAATTCCCAGCTGGGGGATGGGGAGTCTCCTTTGGAGAACAGCACCCAAATCTTCCTCCTCATTCAACTGATCACACAGAACTCCTCATGAGGTCACAGGCATGGGCTGTGAGATGGGAGTCGCTGTAGAAGGAACTGGAGCTCTGGGAATTTGAGCCACTTGCTTGTGCAACTCACTTGTGACTTTGAGCACAGTCTATCACTTCCACTAGATGATGAAGTGCTGCTGGTATGCCCAAATTTATGACTTCATTGCATAACTTTCTGGCTCATGGCCATGTATTTAGTTTTAACTACGGACCAATAAAGCCAGAAGCTGCTTTCACAGAAGGAGTAATGTCACACGCAGAGGATGACATAACTCTGCTCCCAAATCCTAAATAGTTGTGTTGTGATCTCCATGCAGCATCCGTATCTGTCACAGACACTGCCTACATTACCAGGTACATTCAACACAGACATTATCAGGGATCATAACATTATTTTGGTAAAGAGCCATGTAGTAAATGGTTTAGGCTTTGCAGACCACTCAATCTCGGTCACAACTACTCAACTCTGCCATTTTAGCACGAAAGCACCCATAGGCAATATATAAAAGTGGTCATGGTTGTTTCAATAAAATCTTATTTACAGAAACAAGTGGCAGCCAGATTTGACCCATGGATTGTAGTTTGCCAATCCTTGAACTACACTGTGAAACAAGATTGGACAGTGATGTAGCCCGGAGCTGGGTCAATAAAAATGTATTGATAGCCCTACCAGATGAAACTGAACTTCAATGGATGATATTTGCTAATAGGTATAGAGAAAAAAAAGCACATGTCAGTTCAGTAGCTGCGTATGAGATGCCAGCAGATGTGTTCTCGAGCAATAAAGCCACATCTGGAGCTGCAAATGGCATTAACTCCTAATTAAGTTTACAATAATCCCATGTCATTCTTCAAGATTCACCTGTCTTCTGCACAGGTCAAATGAGTGAACTGAATGGGAATATGACCCCTGCAGCTTTCAGGATACTGCTAGTGGCACTAATCTCTTCAATCCTTCCAGTAACATAATACTGCTTTTGGTTTTCTGTTTTGGTACGTACAAGACAGTTATCGTGTTCACTTGTCCTTATCAAAATTGCCCTTGTACCATGGGCTAGAGAACCACGGTGAGGATTCTGCCAGCTGGTTATTCCAATTGCAACTGTGCATTCTGGAACTTGGTAAATAACCAGAGGATGAGTGCAGGGGTCCATTTAGACCAGCTCATGTGGATGGACCCAAGCAAAAACATCCCTTAATTATTTGTCATTTATAAGTCCCTGTACTAACCAGTAAACCACAATGCCATTTTGGGGTCCAGGAGTTAATGTCAGCTCTAGTGTCTAGTGCTTCCTTCATCTTCTGGTGATTTCCACTTACCTAATGCACAACCTCCATAAAATGTGGCTGGAAGTCATGTTGAAGAAGTCTAGGGATGATTTATAGTATTGGTAGTAAACCAGGATATATCCTCCCTCAAGGGGACCCGGCCTGCCCTTCATTCAAGATGCTCTGGAAATGGGAACTGACTCATGTTATGGAATTGGCTGAGGGACCACAACTCTCATGTTGATTCAGGTCAGACATGTTCATCAGACCTAGAGCTTTTCTCCTGATTCAAATCAAGTAGGGTATTAGTAGACTTCCCATTTATTTCAGCCCTAGAGATAGCACATGAGCAAATGTAAAAAATCTCTGTGTATCAAACCATTCTAATGATCCCTTTCATTTTGCTGTTCATTGTGAAAAACACGCTCACTTTATCTCTGCCAATGAAGTGTTTCCACTTGACCAATGATGCCCCACGATCCCATTAGCCTCACTGAATTTAGGGAGCCCATTATGATGACGTAATTTCCCTCTCTCATTCCTGGCCTGCAGAGAAGAGTAGCTACAGAGCATTCCAAGACTGCTAACGCTCCCCTCACCAATATGTTTCTTAAACCTCTGGCAAAGGAAGTGTCCTCTGAGCCCTCCCAGGGCACATAGTGGTTTTGGGTGAGCAGATCTTATGTGATAAATCCACTCCAGCGGTGGTTCTCAGCTGGGAACACTTTTGGTCCCCCCTCCCAGGAAACATGTGGCAGTGTCTTGAGACTTTTTTCTTTAAGAAGCTGTGTTATGAATGAGCCCCACGTGGCTGGTACACATGGAGGTATCAAGGCACTTTTATTGTTACAACTAGGGTGGCAGGAAAGAGTATGTGCCACTCACTGGCCCATCTTACATTGCACAGGACAGCTCCCAACAACAAAGAGCTATCCAGTTCAAAATGTCAGTCATGCCAAGGTCAAGAAATTTTGCTACAATATACTTAGAAAGTTCTGGCATTTTGACTTTAGCATACGCTAACTTTGGGTACAAGTTTCAGTCATTTGAGCAAACTGTTGAAGGCATTCCCAGGTACCCAAGCTAACACGCTGAGTCTGGAGTGGGTGTTGAATGCACTCCTATCAACAAATCCAGCCTAATCAAATATTACATTACTTCCACCTGCTTCAATACCTACAAAACCCACAATCACACATTATTTCTCAGGTTTCTATTGATATAAATTATAAAATTCCTTATTTTAGCAGATATAGTGTCTCCTCATGGTCATACTTTATACCCGGTGGGTACCCACCCCTTCCCTGCTCCCTTCCCCATGTCAAGGACTCTAGTCTGATTACTAGGTCTAGAAAAACGAGAGGTAGTGGAGGCAAGTCTTGAGGATCTACAGTCCCCTGCAAGGAAACTATCTCAGAGCAGAGGCAGACTTCCTTCTAATAGCACAGGAGGCTCAACTAAGAGGTCACAGGTCAGAGGTCACAGGCCTCACCTTTGCTGGAATCTGCCCATATATTTCCACCTCAAATTTCCAGGATTCTACTCCTTCCCACTGATGCCCTATGACATAAGAGAATCTACAAGGTTGTGAATCAATGTGTTGTCATTCAGCCACTGACTGAATTTGACTTTGGATCCCCTTAAAAAAAAAAAAAAAAAAGGAAGGAAAGAAAGAAATGCTGATTATAACAAGTCCCCCAAAGTGTTGCTATGTAGCCAAGCTCAAAGCTAAGACAGAAAATCCCCAGAGGTAAAAACAGATTTCGAGCTCATGGTATCAAGTGGGAGTTGAAACTGAAGGCCCTATAAAGGCCAATGGAACTGGATACAAGCTAAAGATTTAGTATTTAGCATAGATGGGAGTCAAGGTTAGAGGAAGCTATGCATTGGGAGTGAGTAGTGAACTACTCAACACTAAGAATGGAAGAGCAGCTCTTTCATTGAATGTGAAGAAAGAAACAGGTAGTCCCTAGTTGCTACAGGTAGTAGTCCCTAGTAGCAACAGGTAGTCCCTAGCTGCCTTTGAACCTAACTAAAGAACAAGGTCAACCAGAAGGGCAGATAGGAGAATCAAAAAGGAAACCTCTCTGGAATCCTCACTGAACCAAGTCTAAGTTCTGCTCTACTTGTGGTCTTTCACTTACGGAGACAAACCTTTTGGGCTTACCACAGGGATCAACAGACTTTTTCTCTGAAGGGCCAGAAAGTAAATATTTTAGGTTTTGTGGGCCACAGTGCTCGTCACAACACTGTCAGCACAATGGGAAACATTCAAAGATGGTAAATAAATGGATGGGGCAATAAAGATCTTTTATGTTCCAATAAAGCTTTAAAGGCAATGAGCCAGATTGGGCTCACAGGAGGTAGTTTTCCAGCCTTTGACTTAACTCACTAAACTACAAATTACCTTGAGAGTTGGTGGGCTATCCTGATATCTACCAAACCAAACCAAACCAAACAAAACATGAAAGGCCTAGGATTTCTGACATCTAATGCAATGCAATTTGAGGTAGCATGGACTTTACATACACATGTGAAGGTGTGGTCTAGGAAACCAATCTTGGAAACCTGCCTTTCACATTAAATACATCTTTTGCTGAGTAAAGCCCTTTAACCAAGTAAGTGTTAAACATCAGTGAAATGACTAAGAAGTAGGAAATGGTATGCAAACCTCCTCAACAACTTGTTCCCATCATTCTAGGTTTCTTCCCTATGCACATTTTTCCGTAGGGAATCGTTGATAAATTTTACCTCTAAAACTTACCTATTTCCACTCTCTATCTTCAGGATTTGCCCAATCACTGTTACTTTGTAAACAATTTAAAAAATTTTTTTTTGGTAAATTCCTTTTTTCCCACAGCTAACGGTTCTCTGTGTCATAGTGTCTGGAATAACCCAGCTACTTCCCCAGTCAGACCAAGCACTTGAAAGGACAAGCTGGTACCCTGGGCTATCCATCCATTCACCCAGTAAGGAAGTCTGATGAGGAGAACTAGGATGTGTAAATTTCTACTGTTGGAATTAAAACAGAATATTCTGGGCTGCATGGATTTATCCTAAACTTCAAATGCATTAATTATAAATATATAGTTACACTGACTAATATTCTGTATCTTTGAATAACCATATAAATTTTTTCTTTTTATAAATGATTTCCAGAGTTCTATTCCTTAATTTTGGCCATATATATATACCTCATGATGACAGGATTTCTTACCGTGAGGTATTAATATGTTCTTAGTAATTTTTAATATTATATTTTACATTATTTTACTACCTATGTTACTATAAAAATAACAGTATTTTACTGGGAAATTGATGCTCAATGAAAAGTTTAAAATATGGAAGTTAAATGTGGAAAAAAAATCCCTGAAAATCTTGCCACTGTTTATCCCTTTACAGATGATAGGATGCATTAACACACACACATACGTATTTGATTAAGGTATGTGATGTACCTAAAATACATTAAACTGTTACATGCTTCTGTTGTAAGTTTAAGCCATCATTTTAACAGATCTGTTATTACATAAGTATCTCAAAATATAAAGAAATTCCTATTGAATATTTCACTTTTACAAAATTTAGTAACATTTACGTGCTACTCACCTTTTCTATTTGAATTTCCTAAGGTCCTATTCTATGATTTCTATATCAAAGGGACGCACGTCCTATATTTTGATATGTACTCACCAACTTCACTTTGAAAATCAATTTTTCAATCCACTGCTAGGAAAAAGTGTGCAAGTAAGTCATTGAATAAATATGTTTGATGAAATTACCAAATTTCAATAATTTTTTTCTTTTTATCTCAGGCCAGAGAGGAGTAAGGAGATAGAGAACTTGACAAAAGTAATCTACTTCAAACAGCCTCTTTTCTCTACTTAAGAAGTCTTGATGAACGTAATGCTAAAACCCTTGGAAGACAATCACATCAAAACCTGGACGGAAATGTGGTGAATAAGAAACCAACGATCAGTTCATTTACTAAGAAATGTTTGTCCTCTGTCACTGTCATTAGTAACTCTTTCTGACACTTAAACCTCTCCCTTGACATCCTTGAAAAAAGGGTCAACAGTATGTTTTCTGTATTGCAAGATGAACAATCCATTTTCAGTAAGTCTATACTGTCACAAAAGATAACTGAATTTGTACTGTATAAAATTAACAGAATATCAGACGAAGTCCAAGATAAGATGCAACTTGAAGCGAGGCTAGGGGGAGACAAATGGAGCTAATCATAACAGGACGATGCCACATTAATATTACAAATTGCAGTAATGAGTGGTTTTCTAACACTTCAACTCTTTGTCTCCCTGAATTACTTTTAAGGCCGCATTTAGGTTAACTGCTCTGAATACAAATTTTTATTAAATTTTGGAGGGGATTGCAACATAATTTTCAAAAAGTTTTTCCTCATTCATTAATTGAACAAATATCGAGCACCTACGAAGTAGCTAGCAATGTTCAGACTGTAGATTCAGAACAAACATCTCTGCATTCGTGGAGTTTACGTTGTAATGGGCATAAATTTTGGCATGTCCATCATACTTTTGTACAAGGCCTGCTAAAACTCATACTAAGGCTTCTCCCCTGAGTAATATCTAATAGAGGTCAAAGTTCAAACTGAAGCCCTTACTACACCATTTACCAGGGTTCTCTGCTGTGTGGCCTCCTGACTACTGGGACATGTTGAGCTATGGCTGAAACACCAACTTTAATGAAACAAATGATTTTTTTTTTTTTTTGAACTTGATGATTGGAAGAATTCACATGACACCTGAGTTGTTGGTTTTTTTTTTTTTAAATCATTTTATGGAACTTTTTTCGTGTGTGGGCTCTCTGATGGTCTTACCACTCCTATCACTTTTATAGGATTTATCAGCAGCATGGATTCTGTGATGAATTGTTAGATTGGAGCGCCAACTGAAGCTCTTACCACAGGTCTCACACTTGTAAGGCTTCTCCCCTGTGTGCACTCTCTGATGAGACTGTAGCTGTGAAGACCGACTGAAGACCTTACTGCATCTGTCACATCTGTACGGCTTCTCTCCAGTGTGGACGCTCTGATGAAGCTGAAGACTTGAGGCCTGACTGAAGTGCTTCCCACACTCCCCACACTTATATGGTTTCTCTCCTGTGTGGACCCTCTGATGCATGTCGAGGTTCAGGCTCCACTTGAAGCCCTTCCCACACTCCTCACATTTGTATGGCTTTTCTCCAGTGTGGACTTTTTGATGGGCTTGAAGGTGTGAACTCCGACCAAAGCTCTTCCCACACTCTTCACATTTGAATGGTTTTTCTCCGCTGTGGACTCTCTGATGGGCCAGAAGATTTGAAGCCTGTCTGAAGACTTTCCCACACTCCTCACAATTATACGGTTTCTCTCCAGTGTGGATTCTGCAATGAATTTTAAGATCTGCTCTACGACTGAATCCCTTCCCACACTCTTCACATTTGTATGGTTTCTCACCGGTATGGATCAGCTGGTGGATCTGAAGTCGTGAACTCTGATTGAAGCCCTGCCCACACTCCTCACACTTGTACGGTTTCTCTACGCTGTGGGCCTTCTGATGGATTTGAAGATATGAACTCTGACTGAAGCCCTTCCCACATACCTCACATTTATAGGGCTTCTCCCCTGTGTGGACAACCAGATGAACTTGATAATGGGAGTTCCTCCTGAAGCTCTTCCCACACTCATCACATTTGTATGGTTTCTCTCCTGTATGGACTCTTTGATGTGCCTGAAGGTTTGAACTCAGAGTAAAGCCTTTACCACACACATTACATATGTATGATTTCTCTCCAGTGTGGACTCCCTGATGGGCCTGAAGACTTGAAGGCCGACTAAAGCCTTTCCCACATTCCTCACATTTGTAGGGTTTTTCTCCTGTGTGGACCCTCTGATGAATGTATAGATTTGAGCTACAAATGAAGCCCTTGCCACACTCCTCACATTTGTATGGTTTCTCTCCCGTATGGACTCTCTGATGGGACTGAAGGTGTGAATTCCGACTGAAGCTCTTATCACACGTGTCACATTTGAATGGTTTCTCCCCAGTGTGGACTCTCTGATGGTCCTGAAGGTGAGAGGCCTGACTGAAGGCCCTCCCACACTCCTCACAATTATAAGGTTTCTCTCCCGTGTGGACTTTACAATGAACAGTAAGTGCTGACCTACGACTGAAGCCTTTCCCACATTCCCCACATTTGAACGGTTTCTCTACAGTGTGGACTTTCTGAGGAGTCTGCAGCTGTGAGCTCTGACTGAACTCCTTGCCACACTCATCACACTCACTGTGTCTTCCTCCCACGTGAACTCTCTGATGAATATGAAGAACCGAGCTGCAACGGAAGGCTTTTCCACACTCACTACACATATGAGACTTCTCTTTTGAGTGTAATTGCTGGTGAAGATCAAAGGTGGAGAGATCGGTGAAGGTTTCTTTACATTCATTACACTGGTAAGGTTTTTGTCCTGTGTGAATCATAGTATTCTGATCCAGTGTTGAAACCCTCGTGCTGTCTTTTCTATCATCACTGTAGCCGTAAGATTTTTGACCCTTGAGTACTCCATGAGCATCAAGGTGATGTGAAATCCAACTGATGGTGTCAACATCTTCTTTACACTGACATAGTTTATTTTTCATGGAAATTTGCTGGTGTCTATTCTGATAATTCTGTGACTGAGTCAATGAAGTTTTCCTCCAAGAATCCTGGGCTCTCAAAGTTGCAAACCTTGGATTTCCAGTACTACTGGGATCACCTGCTTTATCATTTAATATATGGTTCTCATCTTCAGAAATTTGAATAGAGAGTCCTGCCCCAACCTGGCAGAGGGAATCACCTTGTTTGTGGAACTGACAACTATTTATCATGGAGTCTTGGCATCTGGTTAAGTCATTTGCAATTTGTTGCCAGATTTGCCGGCAGGAAAGCTCTTCACGTGATCCTCTGTCTTGAACGGCCCTCAACTCACTTTGATTGTTTTCTTCTATAAGGACAGAGAATTCAGAGATGTGGACACGTGAAAGCTTTGTTCAAAGATTCAAGATTTTACACTTAAGACACAGTATGAGACTTTAACGAACCTCAGGATGGTTCAGCTTATCTTTCGCACCACAAATGAAGTTCTCTGGTTTATATACTGACAGAAACCAAGAGATGGTCCATTAAACTCCCAAATACTTAGCATTAATGAAACCCATTTAAAACCAAATGACTATCATCTGACATACTATTTAAATCATCTTTCAAAAATTATATGTCATTCCTACCACAATACAGTATCAATAAAGACAAGCATTTTGCTGTGCTCACAGCTTTAACAGTGCCTGGCAGCTAGTCAGGGCTCAAGAAATGCATGCACAGGTGAACCCAGTTTGATTTCCAGGATTCTCTACAATTCTGAATCCCAGGTTAAGTTTGAACCAAGTCAGAGAAGCGAAAGAGCTTTTACAAGTCAGGTATCAGATACAGGAAAAGGACTGGAAAGTACAGTTTTGCTGAAAAGTTGAAAGGCTGCACCAGAGGCAGCAGTACACCAAGGGGGTTAGTGCTGAGGAGAATACGAAAGGTGCTAAGAATCGGGACTTCCTCGGTGGCGCAGTGGTTAATAATCTGCCTGCCAGTGCAGGGGACACAGGTTTGAGCTCTAGTCCAGAAAGATCCCACATGCTGCGGAGCAACTAAGCCCATGAGCCACAACTACTGAGCCTGTGCTCTACAGCCCGCGTGCCACAACTAGTGAAGCCCGCATGCCACAACTACTGAAGCCCACGTGCCTAGAGCCCATGCTCCGAAACAAGAGAAGCCACTGCAATGAGAAGCCTGCGCACTGCAACGAAGAGCTGCTCCCACTTGCCACAACTAGAGAAAGCCCGTGTGCCACAACGAAGACCCAATGCAACCAAAAATAAATTAATTACTTTAAAAAAAAGGTTCTAAGAATCAGTGGGGGTAAAAAAAATGCATGAAGACCTATGCACGGGATCCTTCTGAGGCATTTGTGCTGCCTAATACGTTCCCCCGCACCCCTGCCACGTAGGAGTCAAAATTTAGAGGCTAGGGAAGAATGCTGTCTCTTAAAAACAGCATGGAAAATTTTTGGACACAGATACATTGGTCTTTAACAAGAATGAGTTCCAAAGTAAAGAATGAGGTTTATGAGTCAGCTGGGAATAAATTCCATAGCTTGTGATAAGTATTGAGAAGAAACAGACTAGAAACTATTAAAGAATGATCAAAGCACTCAAGATGACATTATCTAAAATGACTTCTACAAGATACATACAAATGCACACACACACACAAAATGTTTGTAGAGCTAACAAAGATCGATTTCTAATTAGTGAGGTTGGCTTTGGAGGAAACAAATGGGACGCAGCGGGGCAAATCTTTTACGGGAAAGGCTAACTCACCAGCTGGCTGTTTTCTGAGACCAGTTCTCCCCTGGTATAAGGGATAAGGAAATAGAATTTTCTTTCCTTCTATGGGAGAGCTACCTAAGAAGTAGACATAAGAATCCTCATTCAAAACGGTATTTCCTCCCCAGATGAATATGCTCTGCTACTAAGAGCTCAAGGAAAGTCACAGGAAAAGCATTTTACTCAGTTTGGTTATAATTACAGGTTCTATACATGTTTTTTGTGCAAGTTGATGAGGGCCAACTTGTACAAAAAGGCAAACACACACATACACACATCATGGGCACCTGAGAAGTTAGAATTAGGCTAGGAATTCATTTGAAGACAAAAAAGCATTTGGCAATATCCCTTATTCACTTGGATTTGTTCACCGCCTACTAGCTATTTTCATGGAAGGCTAATTTCTCTATCCATTAACTCATTTGTTTATTCAAGAAATATTTAAGAGTCCCTGTCATGTACCAAGACTATGCTAAGCACTGAGGCTAGTGAGCAATAAACATAACAGACCAAATTCCTCATCCACTCCTGGATTACCCTCCAGTGGAAGAAAAAGAGGTGAGAAACAGGTGAACAAATATGTACATGAGTGAAATGCTTAGACAAAACAAGGCAGGGCAGAGAGAGTAAGAAAGAGAGGACTGTATTTTCCATAGGGTGGTCAGAGGACAGCCCTCTCATCCCCCTTAAGGTGAGTGACTGAAAGAAGTAGAGAGGCCTAAAAGATTACAGGTGAAAGAGTATTCCAGGCAGAGAGAAGGACAAGGAAAAGGCTCTGTGGCAGAAGTATCCTTTGCAGGTCTGGAAAAGACAGGGTAAGAGGGAGGAGAGGAGATGTATTCAGGGAGGTGGTGGGGAACGAACCGCAGCCCACAGAAGACTCTAGAAGCCACTTTAAGTGGTTTTTATTCTAAGTAAAAGAAGCCACAAGAGAATTTTGAAACAAGAACATAACTTGACTTAAAGTAACAAAAGATCACTTTGCTACTTAAAGAACAAACTGTGGGAGGAGAAGGGTGGGAACAGGTGACCAGTACAAAGACTATGCAATAATCCTGGAAAGAGATTTCCAACTGGGACCAGGTGATGGACAGCACAGGGCTGGTGAGAAGCAAAACAGATAGAGAGCTAACCACAAGAACTCACGATTCCTTGGTTCTTACCTAAATTTCTATCTGGGTTGCTGAATTCATCAACCAAAGCCTCTCTTCTCTTGCTATATGTTTTGTATCTCGTTTGAAGAATGAGAACATGCAAAGTCACAAGTTAACATGAACAGGCTAGAGCTAAAGTTTACTAGAAATTTGAGTTCCAACTGCATGTTGAAGATATTGAAAGCTGTGTTTTTCAAACTTTGTATCACGACCCATTGAAGAAACAGCATTTATTTCACAACCTAGATACACACATAGAAGTATACATTACTAAAACGAAGCTTGAATGACCTATTTCTAACCAATGTCTATTTTCATGAAATCTGTTCCCACTGGCTCTCACACCACTCATGCCATCGCCCAGAGTTTTTGCTGCAATGTGTTGTACTCCTAAGAAACTCTGATATTTTCTATACTATTTTATTTCATTAAAAAATCACACGTAGGGCTCAATAAATTGGCTTTATAATCCACTAATGGCAGGGAGGGAAATCTGAAAAAGAATACACAAGGTACAGCAAGATACTGTCGATTTACAGTTCTTTTACAAAACAAATGAAAAGGACCTGAAACACACTGTTTAGAAAGACCAGAGACATCCTCTCGTGTCCCACAGGAATTGCAAAAGTCTGGTTCCCAAACTCAGGGAACCATCTCAAGAGGCCCAAAGCCTTGAAACACCAAGGTCACAAAGACACTCGCAGAGAAAGGCTGTCCTCACCCACTGAGACCAGGTTCCGGAAATTTTCTACCATCACATCCTGGTACAGCTTCCTCTGGGCCGAGTCCAGCAGCCCCAGCTCCTCCTCTGTGAAGGCCACGGCCACGTCCTTGAAGGTCACCGCCTCCTATGACAAACAACACCACCTCAATCTTATACCCAGTGGAAGAGGGGCAGCCCCGAGGAGAAGAGGAGGATGGGAAGTTGCTCCGGCTCCTGTGCGGTGTGCAGACTTCCCAGCACCCCCTCCTTCCATCCTGCCAATACCACACACCGACTTTCCTCAGCCTCACCGGATGTGTGGCTATGAAAGAGAAGGCTTTGTGTATTTACCTGCGGCTCTCAGACAACTCATAAGTAAACTCCCTAGAATTCTAATCGCTGGATCCTGAACTAAAAAGCTTTCACTTTTTAGTTATTATTGCCAAGTGCCCCAGAAAGTTACCAATTTAGTCCCGGCAGTATTTGATGGCACCTGCTTTCTCATTGAGGTGGGAACCAGCTGAGGAGGAGTGTTATATGTGGAAATTAACCAAAAGGCCATGCCAGGTTTCTGAATGAAAACTCTCTTTCCCCGTTTCTGCCTTTCGGTCGAATGCAATACTCTTGACTCCAGACCCTTGGCTTTCTGAGTGAGTCTGAGTTGTTTCCTCCTTTTTTCACAACCCCTATTCTTTATATTTAAAACAAAGATGAAACCAAGCAGCTCTTTATACAATTGTTCTGAGGTGTCTATGCAGTGACAAGTGCTTTAAGTACCACTGGACTTTTTAAACTAAGGTCATGTATTACTCTGATTAGAAAAAAATATAAGATGGAAAAAGAAACAAACCAGTAAATAAAATACACAAAGGGTCTGACTCAAGCATGGGGAAGACTGAATCTAACTCTGGTCATGAGAAAACTTCTAACAATACATTATTTTTTCTGCGTGAAGCAGCAGTTTGATCCTGCTGTGCTGTGCCGAATTTGGATATTCTACCAAAAAACATCCAAGGCACCACATATAAAACATACCTCTTCAATTATGAATACCTAAACCTAGTATAGTAAGGGCAAAAAGGGGCAATATTCTTCAGAACAGATATTTTGAGAAAAAGGTTAAATCAGGAACACTGTCACTGCAGTGTTCCTAAAACAGTAAAAGGGCTTCCCTGGTGGCGCAGTGGTTGAGAGTCCGCCTGCTGATGCAGGGGACACGGGTTCATGCCCCGGTCCGGGAAGATCCCACATGCCATGGAGCAGCTAGGCCCGTGAGCCACGGCCACTGAGCCTGTGCATCCAGAGCCTGTGCTCCACACGGGAGAGGCCACAACAGTGAGAGACCCGCATACCGCAAAAAAACAAAAAACAAAAAACAGTAAAAGTCTTTAAACTAAATGTCTGTGAATAAAGAATAGTTTAAAAAATAGGTGCATAAGTTTGTGGGAACATGATAAAGCAATTAAAAGTGAATGTTAGCTAGTATTAAATGAAAAAAAATTTAAAACTATCTATGTTATAAATACAAATACACAGCTATGAATACATATTATAAAGAAATCACAGAAATATAAAAGCAGCTAATTTGTATGCAGGTAAGCAGTAAAGTGGAAGATGTTCTTCATTTCCCTTAATTTTTCTTTTACTTGTGAAATAAAAAAATAATGAAATAAAACAAAAATTAAAACCGAAACCAATTAGGGCTTCCCTGGTGGCGCAGTGGTTGAGAGTCCGCCTGCCGATGCAAGGGACACGGGTTCGTGCCTCGGTCCGGGAGGATCCCGCATGCTGCGGAGCGGCTGGGCCCATGAGCCATGGCCGCTGAGCCTGCGCGTCCGGAGCCTGCGCTCCGCAACGGAAGAGGCCACAGCAGTGAGAGGCCCGTGTACCGCAAAAAACAAAACAAAACAAAAACAAAACCGAAACGAATTAAATGTAAGAGGAATTTTTTCTCTTTCAGTTAATCTTTATTTTTTTATTTTTTAACATCTTTATTGGAGTATAATTGCTTTACAATGGTGTGTTAGTTTCAACAGGAATTTTTAAAAAAGCACACATGGCACACTCAGGTCCTCATATGCTTAGACTCTCCTTGAAGAGAAAAACCCATATGGTACTATACTCAACATTTTGTAATAACCTATAAGGGAAAAGAATCTGAAAATATATGTATATATATGTATAACTGAATCACTTTGCTGTACACCTGAAATTAACACAACATTGTAAATCAACTATACTCCAATCCAAAAAAAAAGAAAAAAAAAGAGGAAAACCTGTGTCCAATCTGAGTACAAAAATGGCATTTTTAACAGCAAGAAAGGCAAGCTCTACTCACCTGGAATGTGCTCATTTTCTCTCTCCTGGGGAAGTGCAGAGTCCTAGGAAGACAGACAGGGAAAGAAGAAAAAAGTCAATGGAAACTGGTTAAAAAAAAAAAAAGTTACTAACCCACGTGGTGCTCATTGTGAATTACCAAAGCTCCCAGTCCTCGGGGTGGCTGCAGCTGATTATGCTTGATTAGCAGAGCCCCACACAGATACCAGATGCCCCCGTGACCCCTCTCAGTGGCTGTGTGAGGAATGACCTGCCCATCCACATAAAGTGGCCCCCTCACAGCGTGCCTGCAGCTTCCACAGTGGTCATTCTTATTCTGGGTATGGTGTAAACAGAGACCATGTAAGTAAGAGTAGGTTTTGGAGTCAATATGCATGGTCTGTGATCAGGCTATGCCATTCACTAGCAGTGTCATCCTGGGCAAATTATTAACATCTCTTTGCCTCAGTTCTGTCATCTGCTAGTGGGGGAGAACAATGGCATCCACCTCGTGAGATCGTTGTAAGGTAGAAAGCTCTGAAAACACCATCGTCAGGGTTTCTTATTTCTTAGCAACTGCGGTAAAGCAGATGATATTTTAGTTAGAAATTATCCTTAGAGATGTGATTTCTACCAACAGAACACTGTCAGACATGTGGAGGTCATAGGTTGTTGCTCTGTTATGTGAGAGTCTTGAGACTTCTGAAAATCTCTGCTTGTCTTCCTAAGGATTTTGTTACTGCAACAATAATATTTAAATTGACATGGACAACTTTTTACAAAAGGTATAAAAATATGTTAAGTTTCTTTTTAAACAGGAAATACTGTTTTGACAATTATGCACAGAGGTAAAGAGAACTAATGAAAGCCAGGATTCTGCAACAACAATAAAAAATAGTTTGACAGTCCATACCTAATTCAAATTTAAAAAGAATCTGAATTGTAATTATATCATTATAAATATAGGAAAGTTTAAGAAATAAATGGGAGACTTCCCTGGTGGTGCAGTGGATAAGACTCCTAACTCCCAATGCAGGGGGCCCGGGTTTGATCTAGTACAAAAAATGGCAAAGATTCCACTCCCCAAAGCCTGGGAGAGATATATCTTCACAACTTCTAATGACCTCCATTTTGATTCTACACTTGCTAGCTGTCTTCTGCTCAATTCAGGATTTTGAAAGGGGCCCTGACAGTTGACAATAATTAGTGGGGGAATAAAATCATTGGACTAAGTAGGCCTTTGGTGAATCCAGCTCAGTTTTATCTGTGACATCTAGCAGGGTCAATTTCCTCGGCCTCAGTTTCCAGAAAAGACCCTCTCTTGAGCTTCTCGAATTTTCACGTGCACGTGAATTACTGCGGGATCTTGTTGGAATGCAGCCTCCTGGGACCCCTATGCAGAAATCATAAATCAGAAGGTCTTGAATGGGGCTCAAGGCTGGGCACTTCTATCCGAGTGATGCCAATGCTGCTGGTTTGTGGACCACAATTTGAGTAGCACTGCAGTGTAACATCAGTCCCACACAAAACAGCCTCCACTACACAGAAACATACACAAAGAGTAACCAGACAAAAAGGCACTAAAACATTTACAACTGTTATCTTTACACCCTAAAGTTATAGACAATTAAAAATTTTCTTTATGTATATATCTGCATTTTTCCATAATGATTATGCTAGTCCTATGATATACATGTTATTTGAAATAAAATAAATGACCCAGTTGAGAAAACTATCTTAAAAACTCATAACAGTAGCCTAAACCTTGCTCTCAAGGTCCCCACAATTAAATCACAACCTACTTTCATGACATGATTCTAGCCAGTACCCTATGCTCAAGGAGAATATACCAAAGGGAATAGCAAACTCAGGTGCTGGACTCAAACTGCCTGGGTCCCAACCCCAGCTCTGCCTCCTACCATCTGGGTGAGGATGGGCCAACAAGGTTGTGTTCCCTGCCCCCATCTCCTCATCGTTAAAGTAGAGAAAACAGCAGTACCAATTCACAGAGCCACTGCCTGATGGAAATGTGTTCATTTGCAAAAAGCTTTTAGAATGGAAATTAGTGACCAAGGCTCAGTTATAATCGTTACCCATGTCCCATACGTTCTACAATTTATATGAATATCTTAAGTAGAAGAATGCCAAGTCCTACTCACGTGGGGCTCTGTTGCCTCTTCCTCCGTGCAGTGCTTTTTGAGAAGTCAGGGCTGGGGAAGGAAAAGAGACTGTGAAATACCAGGGCTGTGTTTCCATCCCCAATAATTCATACCGCACCCCCTCCGGCCCCCGTACCAGCTAGAAGTCCCCTCCTTCCAAAACAAGCCAGGAGTCCAGGACAATTCAGCTTCCTGGGCTCACAGAATCCCGCTGCGAAATGGGTGCCTCCCGAATTAGAGTAGTATTAATGACAATGTACCAGGCAGTTGTACACCTTTTACTTGTGCTATCTCGTTTTTTCTCACAACACTATATTAAGAAAGCATTCCTTTTTTCCCCCTTTTACAGAACAGCAATGGAGGCAGAGGAGTTAAGCAACTCATCCACTGTGACGCCGTATGAAGTGGTAGGGCTAGGTGGGGGGCGGGGTTAGGTTAGGAGTGAAGAAAATCGGGGAGACCCTCAAACCCAGGAGGCACGACCTGAGCCCACCCCATCCCGGGTACGTTACCAAACGCAAAGAAGCTCCGCCCGGGGGACGTACATCACCACTCTAGGCCCTCAAACCTCCGCTTTTAGCCACTCCTCCTCTTTCTCCCCAAACGAAAGGTCTGCAAATGTTGGCCCCAGGCGCATGCCGGGGAAGCTTGAATGGGTCGTGAGGAGCGGACCTGAAACACCATAATCAGGCAAAAGATGGCTGCTACGTTGTCCTCCTGGGGCGGAAGTGCCTGCGACTAACCCGGAGCTCCTGGACCACATTTCCCAGAATTCTGCGGGGAAACGTTTACAGCGAGGCGTTACTGTAGCTGCAGTATATGGGACTACACGAGTTTACGAGCTCTGGACTACATGTCCCACGAGGGCGGGGTGTGTGTGTGTGTGTGTGTGTGTGTGTGTGTGTGTGTGTGTGTGTGTGTGTGTGTGTGTGTGTGTGTGTGTGTGTGTGTGTGTGTGTGTGTGTGTGTGTGTGTGTGTCTGCCTACGTGTACCGGCTACAGTTCCCTTTCTGCACTACACTTCCCCCGAAGGTGCGAGCGGAAAACGGACAGAGCCTCGCCCCCCTAATGCCGAAGTGCCCAACTTGCCTGGTTTTCACTTTCCGGAATCCCTGAGAAGGTCTCAGGCAGTCTTGTCGTTCTACTGTGTCGGCCTCAGAAGAGTGTAGATTCTGTTCATTGAAAGGCGTACAAGCTCAGTAGAATTTTGGACGTCTTCAAGAGGCTAAGTGACATAAAGGCATTACCAGCCACAGAGGCTTCCTGGTAAACCCCAAAGAGTTTCACCATTGGAATAAGGGGAGAAGGAAACTGAGCTTTGTTTGGCAGGGACTGAATCCAAACGCCAAAACACCTCATTCCCTGAAATTGTGTAAAGGTGAACGTGTTTTGTTAGCATCTTACAACCCGTTTAGAAGTGAAAATCCTTTCTAGAGACAGACGTCAACATCCTAGGTCTCAAGTTATATCTGTAATTATAAAATCTGTGACATTGATATCTGACCAAGTGAACTTTTAGGGGGAAAAAAAAGCATTACTTGACATACGGAGGGACACTTCACAGTCATAAAAGTTTCAAGTTATCAGAAACTAATAACTTCGGCTCATACTTTATAAAGCAAAAATTGACAGACTCATGAAGAGAAACATTCAAATTCATAATTGGATCTGGAGATTTTAACACATATATAGAGGGAAATGTTGAGCCTTAAAAGCATATATTAAAGTAGAAAGGAAGTTGAAAATTGATTCGGAAAACATCCATCTCAGGAAGTTAATAAATGAATAATAAAACTGAAGAAGGCAGATGGAAAAAAATAAGATCAGATTAATGAAATACAAAACAAAATAAAGTAGATCTCACACACACCCACAAAAAAAAAACCAAAACAACAACAACAACAACAACAAAACCAAAAAGGATCATCCATGGTATAAACAAAGATTTTTCCAAAAATTTGTTCCAAATTCTTTCAGGAAAATATCCTCCAAGAACTATCCCTGACTTAAGCCAACATAGCACACAGGATTTCTTTCCACTACAAGTAAATTGAAATATTGGATATAGAATGAAATACAGTAAAATGATTAAAAGTATTATTTATTCACCGCCTGTTCCCTATGGCACACTCCACTCCCTTCTCTAACCCGTAAACTACCATTCTAATTTGTTTGATGTGTTTTCTTTTGGGTGTGTTCTTGTGCAAAATGTGCACTTGTGTATATTTTCAATTTATATAAATAGTGTCATAAAATTCATTCTGGTGTTTATTTCCTTCATTCAGGAGTATATTTTTAAGATTCACCCATTCATCTAATTTGTTTCATAGAATTCCATTTTCTGCACCCACATTTTACCTATACTCTTCCAACTGCCATGCCAATAACAATAAAATAAACATCTTCTTACATTTCTGTTTATAGACGTATCTGAGAATTTCTTTGGAATACATAGTCGAGTGAAATTATTTCATAGCAAATGTGTATACTTTAATAATATAGCCAGATTGACCTCCTGAATGGCTACACCAGTCCAGATAACCAAGAGTTGCACGCCAGGTTTTTGTGCAACCACTTACCTTCATTTGGACGACTCATCACCCTGTTTTGCTAGTGTAGTAAATGTATAGTAGTATCTTGTTTTAGTTAAATTTCTCTGATTTCTAATAAGTTTGATCTTTTTTTCAAATGCTTGGTAGCTTCATCTATAAATGTCTACTTAAAACCTTTTGCCCCATTTTCTAATGTGGATGCTATCTTTTTCTTCCTCATTTCTATTACATATTCTGATTAATACCTTTTCAGTTTTACCAATTACAAGTATCCTTTCCTAATTGGGCACGTGTTTCTAAAATTTTTCTATTGTGTTCTTCATGGAATAGAAATCTTTAATTATAAAAGATAATAAAACAATAATTTCTTAATATCTGTGCTTCTGAAACTCCTCAGGTGAAAAAATACATTTCTACCTTTTAAAAATCAACTTTCTAGATTTATCTTTCACATGTAGGTCCTTTAAATATTTTGGAGTCTATTTATGTACATTTTATTACATGGGATCCACTTTTATTTTTCTCCAAGAGAAATTTTTTCTTTTTTTTTTTTTTTTGCGGTATGCGGGCCTCTCACTGTTGTGGCCTCTCCCGTTGCGGAGCACAGGCTCCGGACACGCAGGCTCAGCGGCCATGGCTCACCGGCCCAGCCGCTCCGCGGCACGTGGCACCCTCCCGGACCAGGGCATGAACCCGTGTCCCCTGCATCGGCAGGCGGACTCTCAACCACTGCACCACCAGGGAAGCCCCTGAGAAATTCTTAAAAATATTGATATTCATGGCTTGAAGATTCAATATTACAAAGATATCAGTAATCCCCAAAATGATCTATAGGCTCAATCAAACCCCAATAAAAATATCAGCATTTTTTCCCTTGGAAATTGATGAGATGTTTATAAATATTATGTGGAAAAAGCAAAGAGCTAAAAGAAGAGCTGGGACAATCTGAAAGAAGAATGAAAAGAAAGATATTAGTCACATTAAATCTTACTATAAATCTACAATATAAGATAGTCTGGTGTTTGCTCAAGGATAGACAAGATAATAGACATCAAAATCCATGTTGAAACAGACATTATAACAACGTGTAAAAAGAAAACACTGCAAGGAGTTCCCTGGTGGTCTAGTGGTTAGGATTCGGCGCTTTCACTGTGGTGACCCTGGTTCAATCCCTGGTCAGGGAACTGAGATCCTGCAAGCCACGCAGCACGGCCAAAAGAAAAAAGAAAGAAAACACTGCGGCAGAGAGGGAAAAGAAATCTTGTTAATACAGTTGATCCTTGAACTAGTGTTCAAGGGGGTTAGGGGTGCCAACCCTCTGCTAAGTTGAAAATCCAAGTATCACTTATAGTCAGTCCTCTGTACGAACATGGTTTTTCCATAATCGGCAATTCTGCATCTGAGGATTCAACCAACCTTGGATCGTGTAGTAGTGCAGTATTTACTATTGAAAAAAATCCTCGTATAAGTGCACTTGTGTAGTTTAAACCCATGATGTCCAAGGGTCAACTATTGGTTCTCAGTCAGCTGGATATCCATATGGGAGAAATATTAATCATTACTGCATAGGATACAAAAATATAAATTCCAGAAGATCTGCAGACTTAAATTTGAAAAGTAAACAATGATGCTTTAGGAAAGAAACATAAGAGAACAGCCTTTTTGCCTTGGAGTAGGAAGAATTGCTTAAACAAGACCAAAAAAATCACAAACTGTGAAAGAAAAAATTGAAAAATTGGACTATTTTAAAGTTAAGAAACACTGTAAATCCAAACGCACCACTAATGGGCCAAAAGTGAGAGATATTTTAAAAACATCTATGGAATAAAAGACTCAGATGCATCCCTAATGCCCATGCATTCTTCAAGGGTCAACTGTATCTACCAAAGTTGAACATATACCCTATAACCCTTTGGTTCCACCCACAGAAATATCCCTCAAACAAGTGCACAAGGCACGTTCTAGATTGCTCACATCACCACTAACTGTGATAGCCAAGAATGGGAAAGTACCCAATACCCACCAATAATGGGATTAATAAATAGATTTTGATATGTTTACACACCGCAATAATATCCACCAATGAAAATGAATTAAAGTTATCCACTCCCAACAATATGGATAAATGCCAGGGATATACTGTTGAGCAAATGACGCCAACACAAAATAGTACCTATTACATGACTCCATTTATATAAAGTACAAAATAGGCTAAGTGAATCTACACCATTACAAATTAGTGGCTACCATATGGAAAGGAAGGTTACTAAAAAGAGCCAAAAAGGGATGTTTCTAGGGTTTGGGGTTTGTCCTGGTCCTCCAAGAACTAGATGGCAAAGTGCTGAGAAAGACTTTAACGAACAAATATTTTATGAGGGAAAACATCTGAGAGAAAATGGCAGGGAGCTCTCGAAGGCTGGCAGAACTATCAGCTCATGCTGCAAGTCTGACCCTGAGTCAAGATTTGGAAAATCATCGACTGCCTTATAATCTAAGTAAACTCCTTCAAGGCTGTCAGGGAGTCCTTGAAAAAAGGTCACTGGACAGAGGTATCCTGGTCTCCAAGAAATGGCCTGCCTTAGGATCCCTGCTGTGTTGGCTAGGAGCAATCAGGGGCAAGACCGGCCTCCATGCAAACGTGGTGATGGATTTAAGAGCAGCAGCTGGGACCTTTGGTCAGTTATGTTCCCTGTGGTCATAACTGTGAAATAGGAGACTCTCAACTTGGATGCTTCCTTGTGATAAGATTTGGTTGTTTATTTCTGCCAGTAATAATACTGAAGCAACGTTGCGTCCTTCTCAGTACATCATATCCCAGAGATCTAAAATGTTGGTTTGTTCTGTTACTGATAATGTTCATCTCTTGGCTAAGGTAGTGTTCACCAAATTTATACCTACTGCATTTCCTTTTGTGATTAATACCACTTTGTGGAGAGATATTTTGGGTTTTGTAGCATCCTGTTCCTCATAAACTTTCAACCAGTAGTTTTATAATTCATTGATTATTCTTGCCAGAACCTATAATTACTACGATGGTTGTAAATAATGATTTTTACATTACATCATTCTTTCTGTATATTTATGGCTTGGCATTCTGAGAGCCCTTCCTTCCCTCCCTTCCTCTTTTTTTATTCATATTCTGTATGATAATTATTTATTTTATGGTCAAATTGCTCAGATTTACCCAGTGTGAGTCTCTTCAAGCTCGATCTTTTTACATGTCCCACCACTCTCCTACTTTCTGGCACAGCAAATTTTCTCCAGGATCATTCTATACTTTCCTTGCTCCAGCCCTGAAATAGAAACGTGGATATACATGTTTATATACACCACATACACATGTGTGTGTTTGTATATCCTCACACTTCCATAACTACTTCTGTAAATACCTAGCATGTGCACTCACTCCCTCTCTCTCTCTATAGATGGATGGACGGATGGATGGATGGATAGACAGATCTATATAAATAACTTATGGTCAGACTTCCATATCCGTGGTTCCTCTGTATCTGCAATTCTGCAACCATGGGTTCAGCCAACAACAGATCATGTAGTACTGTAGTAATTACTATTAAAAAAAACCCTGCATATAAGTGGACCTGCCCAGTTCAAACCTATATTGTTCAAGGGTCAACTGTAACTTGCTAAATAAAGCCCTTTATCCAACTATATTAAAAATACCACCATTGGTCTGAGTATGGAAGGCCATCCAAACCTGCTTTGTCCTTACTGGTTCCACATCCAGAGGGTCCTCTGCTATTATGCTGAGTTCTCTCCTCATGCGCATCTTTTCAACAAGAGAAATTTTTTTTTTTTAAACCTCCACGATGTAGGTATATCCACTTATGTTTCTACCTCCAGGATTTTCCCTCTCCCTATTACGGATCTGTAGTTAAAGCACAGTATAAATAATAAAGCTTCAATTGTTGAAATTCATCAATTTTTCTGTGTACGCAAAATAATCTGAGAATTGTTTTGTTTTGGAAATTGGCTTCCAGAGTTCATACCATAATTTTGATCTTATATGCCTTATGACAATATAGAACAATCATATTATGAGGTCTTAACTGCAAGGGATAATTATTTAGTACTTTTTCAAATTCTATTATAATAATTTCCTGCTTTGGCAATATTCACTAGTCAATGAAAAAAATATAACATGAAGTTATAAAATAGAAAAATACCACAAAATGCTCCTTGCCTAGGAAAACCACGCTGGAAGAGTATCCCTTTACACATGATCTTATGCATGTACACATACATGTGTGCACACGCACACATACACAAATACTAACAAAGATTTATGGTTGATTATACTATGAAGGCTACAATCTGTGACCTCTCAAAGCCCATACTGTGTATCTCCTGCCATTATATCTGTCATAATTTTTTTTTAAACAAATTTATTTATTTATTTATTTTTGGCTGCGTTGGGTCTTCGTTGCTGCATACGGGCTTTCTCTAGTTGCAGTGAGTGTGGGCTACTCTTCGTTGTGGTGCGCGGGCTTCTCATTGCAGTGGCTTCTCTTGTTGCAGAGCACAGGCTCTAAGCACGTAGGCTTCAGTAGTTGTGGCACACAGCCTCAGTAGTTGTGGTGCACGGGCTTAGTTGCTCCGTGGCATGTGGGATCTTCCTGGACCAGGGCTCGAACCCGTGTCCCCTGCATTGGCAGGCGAATTCTTAGCCACTGCACCACCAGGGAAGTCCCTGTCATCATTTTAATGGCTTCAGATTAATATAGGAATATATCAAAACTCAAATTCTTACAGCTGTACACTAATTTCCATTTAAAAATTCAGTGACATCATTGATGCGGTGCTCATCTTTTTGGTATTTTAGAAGTTTTGATAGAAGAAATGCTACAATAATCAGAAGGCAAACATTTCAAAGTCTGGATGAAAATGCAGAGAATTAGAAATCAGTAAGTTCAAGGTCAACTAAAAATGTTTTTTCTAGGGACAACTTTTGTGACACTTTCAAAGTGTTAGAGTAAACCCTGCCCTAACATTGACAGACAAAAAAATCAATTGTATACTATGCAGTTACTGTTGTTGCAAAGTTAATCACGTTTTTTCAGTCTGTACCATCAGAAAAAAAAAATCACAAGATAGTTCAATTTCTACTGAACACAGTCCTTGGAAAACTAGACAGGGCCTCAAATAACCACCCAACTTGAGAACAGAGGCTGTGGGAGGCAAGGAGCCAGTTGCAATAGGCTAATAGCATATTAATATTGAAGACTGGGGGGCTTCCCTGGTGGCGCAGTGGTTAAGAATCTGCCTGCCAATGCAGGGGACACGGGTTTAAGCCCTGGTCCGGGAAGATCCCACACGCTGCAGAGCAGCTCAGCCGCGTGCCACAACTACTGAAGCCTGCATGCCTAGAGCCCGTGCTCCACAACGAGAAGCCACTGCAATGAGAAGCCCACGCACTGCAATGAAGAGTAGCCCCCGCTCACTGCAACTAGAGAAAGGCTGCGTGCAGCAATGAAGACCCAACGCAGCCAAAAATAAATTTTAAAAAAATATATTGCAGATTGATTTTCTGTAGTGGTTTTCAGTATTTCAACAAATGTTCATGTCCTGAATTAATTTTATTTTGCAGGTTTCCTCCTCTGGATACAACTTTCATATATTATACATTTCCCCCTTTTGGTTTATTTAAAACACAAGTACTGAGCACACCTAAAAGCGCCAGTCAATGATAAGGTTGTGTAGATTCAGCAGCCAAGTCCCTGCCCTCATGGAGCGCACATTCTCATGGACATCAATTTTGACTAGCTCATCCTTACACTTTTGTTAAAGCCCAGACCAAACTCTTTTCCTTTCTAAGTGCTATCTCCTAAGTGACATCTGATAAATGTCAAAGTTCTGAATGCAGCCCTTATTGCACCACTCAGAAGGGGTCTCTGCTGTGTGGTCTGGTGAACACTAGGATCTGTTTAGCTACTGCTTCAACACCAACTAACCTAAAATACTTTCTCTCCTATGAGACCTGATGCTTGCAAGAATTCATGTTGCACATGAGTTTTTTGAAAACATCATTTTGTAGAACTTCTCTCCTCTGACAGTTCCTTGATGTTCTTACCACTCTTGCTGCTTTCATAAAATGTATCCCCAGTGTGCATCTTGTGATGACTTACAAGATTGGAGCGCCAACTGAAGCTTTTACCACACGTCTCACACTGGTAAGGTTTCTCCCCTGTGTGAACTCGCCTGTGATACTGAAGCTGTGAAGACCGACTAAAGACTTTACCACACACATCACATCTGTACGGCTTCTCTCCAGTGTGGACGCTCTGATGAAGCTGAAGACTTGAGGCCTGACTGAAGTGCTTCCCACACTCCCCACACTTATATGGTCTCTCTCCTGTGTGGACCCTCTGATGCATGTCGAGGTTCAGGCTCCACTTGAAGCCCTTCCCACACTCCTCACATTTGTATGGCTTTTCTCCAGTGTGGACTTTTTGATGGGCTTGAAGGTGTGAACTCCGACTGAAGCTCTTCCCACACTCTTCACATTTGAATGGTTTTTCTCCACTGTGGACTCTCTGATGGGTCAGAAGATGAGACGCCTGACTAAAAACCTTCCCACACTCTTCACAATTATATGGTTTCTCTCCGGTGTGGATTCTGCAGTGAATTTTAAGATCTGCTCTACGACTGAATCCCTTCCCACACTCTTCACATTTGTATGGTTTCTCACCGGTATGGATCAGCTGGTGGATCTGAAGTCGTGAACTCTGATTGAAGCCCTGCCCACACTCCTCACACTTGTACGGTTTCTCTACGCTGTGGGCCTTCTGATGGATTTTAAGATATGAACTCTGACGGAAGCCTTTCCCACATACCTCACATTTATAGGGTTTCTCTCCTGTGTGGATGACCAGATGAACTTGATAATGGATTTTCATCCTGAAGTTCTTCCCACACTCACTGCATCTGTATGGTTTCTCTCCTGTGTGGACTCCCTGATGGGCTTGAAAACTTGAACTGTAAATGAAGCCCTTACCACACACTTTACAGACATACGGTTTCTCTCCCGTGTGGATTCTCCGATGGGCCTGAAATTGTGAAGGCTGAATGAAGCACTTACCGCACTCCTCACATTTATAAGGTTTCTCTCCTGTGTGGACTCTCTGATGGATATGAAGATTTGAGCTACAAGTGAAACACTTCCCACACTCCTCACATTTGTATGGCTTCTCTCCAGTGTGGACCATACAGTGACTGTTAAGGGCTGATCTACGGCGGAAGTTCTTACCGCATATATCACATTTGAACGGTTTCTCCCCAGTGTGGATTCTCTGATGTTCCTGAAGATGTGAAGCATGAATGAAGGCCCTTCCACATTGGTCACAAGTATAAGGTTTCTCTCCCATATGTAATTTACAATGAACAGTAAGTGTTGACCTACGACTGAAGCCTTTCCCACACTGCTCACATCTGAATGGCTTCTCTACGGTGTGGACTTTCTGATGAGCTTGCAGCTGTGAGCTCTGACTGAACTCCTTGCCACACTCATCACACTTATAGCGTTTCTCTCCCGAGTGAACTCTCTGATGAATGCGAAGTGCTGAGCTGTAACAGAAGCTTTTTCCACACTCACCACATGTATGAGACTTCTCTCCTGGGTATATTTGTTGATGAAGATCAAAGTTGGAGACATCACTGAAAGATCTTGTACATTCATTACACTGATAAGGTTTCTGGCCTGTGTGAGTTTCACAGAATCCTGCCCCAACCTGGCCGGATGAGTCACCTTGTTGGTGGAATTCAGAACTTTTTATCATGGAGTCTTGACACCTGGTGAAGTCACTTGCAATGTGTTGCCAGATATGCCAGGAGGAAAGCTCTTCATGTAGTCCTGCTTCTGAAACAGTCTCCATCTCACTTTGGATCTTTCCTTCTGCAAAGACATAAAGTTCAGAGATGTGGACAACTGAAGGCTCTGCTCAGTGCTGTCAAGATTTCACATTTAGGAGAGAGTGTGCGACTTGAATGAATCCAGAGAATGTTCAGTTCGCCTCTTCCATTGTGTGTCATGGGCTCTGGTTTGCATGCCAAAGGAAACCAAGAGATGGTCCAGCTGGCTCCTATCCACTAAGCATAACAAAACACACTGGTGCAAATTTCCTATGTGAGGCGCAAGTTAGACAACAAAAACTTAACTTAAAAAATTGATAATTAGATTCAAATTGTTCACCTATGGCCATTTCTATTGAATTTCAAAGGCAGCCTAGAATCTTGGATAGTAAACTATATAGTTAATAAATGATGTAGACAAAAATTTATATAGATAATAAAATCTGAATCAACTAGAACTTTAAGGAAAAGCAACAACTTTTCCGTAAACAAAATTTGGAAGCAACCAAGATGTCCTTCGGTAGGTGAATGGATAAATAAATTGTGGTACCTCCACACTGTGGAATATTATTCAGTGCTAAAATGAAATGTGCTATCAAGCCAGGAAAAGATGTGGAGGCAATGTAAATGCATATTATTAAATAAGAAGAAAGAAAGAAGCCAATCTGAAAAGCCTACATACTGTATGGTTCCAACTATTTGATGTTCTGGAAAAGGCAAAAGTATGGAGACAGTAAAAAGGTCAGTGGTTGCCAAGGGTTAGGGGGAAGGAGGGATGAATAAGCAAAGCAGAGAAGATTTTTAGGGCAGTGGAAATACTCTGTATGATACTAATAATGCTGGCTACATGGCGTTATACATTTGTCCAAATCCATAAAATGTACAACACCAAGAATGAACCCTAATGTAAAGTATAGACTCTGGATGATAACGATGTGTTAATGTAGGCTCATCAGTTGTATCTGGTAGGACATGTCAATGATGTTAAAGGCTGTGAGTGTGGGGAGGGCAAGGGATATATGAGATATCTTTGTACCTTCCTCTCAATTTTGCTGTGAGCCTAAAACTGCTCTAAAAACAAAACAAAACAAAACAGGCTTTTTTTTTTTTTTTTTTTTTTTTTGCTGTGGGATCTCAGTTCTCCAACCAGGGATCGAACCCAGGCCCTCAGCAGTGAAAGCACAGAGTCCTAACCCCTGGAGCACCAGGGAATCCCCATACCAAAAAAAAAAAAAAAAAAAAAAAAAAAAGGAGAAGGAGGAAGAGGGAGAGGAGGAAGAGGAGGAGGAGGAAGAGGAAGAAAAGAAGAAGAAGAAGGAGAAGAAGAAGGGAGAAGGAGAAGAAGAAGAAGAAGAAGAAGAAGAAGAAGAAGAAGAAGAAAGAAAATACTTGTGAAGAAATTTTGACAAGTTTCAAAGGTGAAATTCACTCCCCTCCCTTTAAGCTGCCTCCTCTTTGATCCAGTAGACATATGATAAACAGCCTCTCTATAACTCTGCCTTGGGTCATTTTATTGGAAAGTTACTTTAGTGTTGAGGTGATTGGAATGGTTAGAATGACTTGCAGGTTTGGCAGCAAATATCTAATCACACACAGACTAAAACACAGTGAAAGCAAGAGGATGGAACTTCAGCTCCTACTGGCAGGTTTTCTCCATTAGGACAAAAGGGAAACCAAGTTGAACAGATAACATACACTGTCCTAAACCTGATATTAATTCAGACCTCTAGGAAAAAAAGTAAAAAAGTGGAAGGTAATCTTTTACTCAGAGACAGAGACTGAGAAAGGAAAAAGGTGAGGTCACAGTATAAACTCTGAAAGCCAATCCTAAAATGGTAGTTAAATTCTGCCAGGAAGTCTTCTCAGACAGACACCTGGGTGACTCCTCATGTCTTTTAGGCCTCTGCTCAATGTCAACCCACCACCGAGGCCTCTTTACCACCTAATGTAAAATAACCAATCCTGCCCTCACTCAGTCTACCTCTGGCAAGGTCCATCCTCCTTGAATCTGTTTATGTTCTACACAGCACTTTTCCCCACATGACTCACTAAATCATTTGTTGTTTAATATGTCTCTTTCCCACTGCAATGCAGCATCAAAGCGGGAAGCATTTCACACTTTGTACATGGAACACATTTTTACACTTTCTTACTTTATAATCACTGTCCAGAATCATGCCTGGAGTACAGTGAGTACCCTACAAATACATGTTGAATGAATAAATGAATCTCGGTTTGACTTTTTTATGAGAGCTTAAGCCAAGTCCTACAAGGAAAACATCTTTTCCAAGTAAGTTATTTGAAATATCAAAGGGACAGAGAACTCAGTTTTGCTGGAAAGCTGAAAAGCTGTCCCAGAGACCAGGGTACACCAAGCATGCTGCTAATAAAGAAAAAAGAAAATCAAAGGTGGCAAGAATCCCTTGGGGTGAAAAGCAAGTGGGCGCATCACTAGTTCCTTCTGAATCTTTTGGACTGTCTCATTGAAAACAGAATGTGGAGGACTTCCCTGGTGGCGCAGTGGTTAAGAATCCGCCTGCTGTTGCAGGGGACATGGGTTCGAGCCCTGGTCCAGGAAGATCCCACATGCCGCGGAGCAACTAAGCCCATGCGCCACAACTACTGAGCCTGCGCTCTAGAGCCCGTGAGTCACAACTACTGAAGCTCACGAGCCTAGAGCCTGTGCTCCGCAATAAGAGAAGCCACGGCAATAAGAAGCCCGCACACAGCAACGAAGAGTAGCCCCCGCTCGCCGCAACTAGGGAAAGCCCGCGTGCAGCAACAAAGACCCAACTCAGACAAAAATAAATAAATAAAATAAATAAATTTATTTAAAATTAGCACAACATTGTAAATCAACTATATTTCAATTAAAAAACAGAAAGTAATTGAAAAACTAAAATAAATAAATAAAATTAAAAAACAAATAAGAAAAAAATGAAAGTAATCGGATAGACATTCATCAAAAGACAAAAATGCTCTGCAACTTCCTTCCTTCACTCTGGTTCGCACATGACTAACAGTTATCTCCATGACCCGCGGAGACACGGGGGTCTCCCGTCCCATCCATCAACACGCTAAGTCAGCAAATATTTACAGATGCCTGCCACATACCAGGCTACTCTGGGCACTGAGGACAGAGCACTAAACAGGACAGACAAAACTCCTCACTCCTGGGGATCACACTTCAGTGCAGAGAGAGAAGTGATAAGCAAGCAAACCAAAGTCTGTGAGACCCAATAAAAGGCAGAACGAGGAGAGTACAGGGAGGATGGGATTTTAGACAGGGTGGTCACAGGAGGCCTTTCGCATGCTGTTAGAATGGAGCAGAGACCTGAAGGCAGTAAGGGAGGGCACAGAAGGATCTGAGGTAAAAGGAAGAGAGAGAGCAAGTTGAGGGCTCAGAGGCAGAAGTCCCAGCCGTGGGCAGAGTAACTGTCCCCCAAGGAACTCACGTCCTGATTTTTGGAACCTAGGATATGTTAGGGTATGTGGCAAAGGGGAATTAAGGTTGCAGATGGGATTGAGGCTGCTGATCAGCTGACTTTAAAAGGGAAGATGATCTTCTACTATGGGGTGGGCGTGGGGTCTCAATGCAGTCAAAAGGGCCCTTCAAAGAGGAAGTGGGATGCAGAAGAAGAGCGGGGGAGGGGCGTGCAAATACACAGCAAGGGGCAGAGAGAAGCAATGTCGCTGGCTGTGAAGATGGAGGAAGGCGGTCACAGGCTAAGAGATTTGGGTGACCACTAGCAGCTGGAAAGGCAGGTTCTCCCCTAGAGCCCCCAAGGAGAAACGCAATGGTGCCAACACCTTGATTTCAGCCCCGTGAGAACCACGTTACAGCTCTGACCTCTGGAAGTGTAAGATGATCAACATGTGTTGTGTTAAGCCATGAAGTTTGTGGTGATGTATTAGGGCAGCCACAGGCGATACAGCGTCCCTGGCAGGTCTGAGAACACTGCGGAGGCCAGCAGGGGTGGGAGGGATGGAGCGAGAGAGGAGAGCAGAGGAGAGGAATTGGAGAGGCAGCAGGGGCCCATGAGCAGACCCTGGAAGACTCCAGAAGCCACTTGAAGAGGTTTTAACTTTAAGAAAAATAAGCCATAAAAGGTTTGGAATAGAGGAATGGCAATCTTTCCTAAGCATCACTTTTGGCTGTGACGGGGAGAAGAGACTATAGGAGGGGAAGGATAGGAGCAGGGCAACCAGTACAAAGGCGTGTGAAAGAAATGGTCTGGCAGTTTGGACCAGATGACAGCGAAGGATTGGAGAAAAGTAAAAACACATAGAAGAGCATCTCCAAGGACTCTTATCTGCCTGGTTCTTAGCTGATGTCCCTTCTCTTTGGGTTGCTGTCTTCACCACCCAAAGCCTTTTTTCCTTTTCTAAGTAGAATATATCATGTTTATATATATAGGTGACATATATATAGGTGACACCCTGTGAACATGCAGAGTCACATATTTAAAAGGAACACACTAAAGGTACAATTTACTGGAAATTTAGATTCCTGAATTAAATGTTGATCAATGAATCAAAACCAGTGTATTTAAAAAAAAAACAAAAAACATGACCTATTTGAAGAAATACCAGTATTTCAAGACCCAGACACATATGCGTAATAAGTATTACAGAAACCGATTTATTGCCAATGTCTATCTTCATTAAATCTCCCATCGGTTCTTACGTCACTCACGCAATTGGCAAGAGTTTTTGCTGCAATGTATTCCATTCTTCCCAACAAATTCTGGTATTTTTCTACCTTATTTTACTTCGTTAAAAAATTGTTGGTACATGGGCTTCCCTGGTGGCGCAGTGGTTGCGCATCCGCCTGCCGATGCAGGGGAACCGGGTTCGCGCCCCGGTCTGGGAAGGTCCCACATGCCGCGGAGCGGCT
>NC_041230.1:9656250-9741664 GCF_002837175.3 Physeter macrocephalus
AGGATCCCACATGCCGCGGAGCGGCTGGGCCCGTGAGCCATGGCCGCTGAGCCTGCGCGTCCGGAGCCTGTGCTCCGCAACGGGAGAGGCCACAACAGAGGGAGGACCGCATACCACAAAAAAAAAAAAAAAAAATTGTTGGTACAAAAGTGAGGTCCCCAAATGCAGAGAACCGTTTCAAGACCCCCAAAGCCTTCAACACCTGAGGACACAAAGCCAAACCGGGGAGCTGACATTAGGTTAGAGAGGGTGCCTGTCCTCACCTACTGAGACTAGGTTCCGGAAGTTCTCCAGCATCACTTCCTGGTACAGCTTCCTCTGGGTGGAGTCCAGCAGCCCCAGCTCTTCCTCCGTGAAGGTCACAGCCACATCCTTGAAGGTCACCGCCTCCTACGATACCAAACACATGTAGCCTCAATCTTACAACCAATGGCCACTTGAAAGGGGACAGCTGGGGCTTGCCTGGTAGCACAGTGGTTAAGACTCCGCGCTCCCAAAGCAAGGGGCCCAGGTTCGATCTCTGGTCCGGGAACTAGATCCCACATGCATGCCATAACTAAGAGTTCGCATGCCACAACTAAGGAGCCGGTGAGCCACAACTAAGGAGCCCGCCTGCCACAACTAAGACCCAACGCAACCAAATAAATAAATAAATATTTAAAAAACAAAAAAGAAAGAAGGAAAAGGGACAGTGCTGAGAAGATGGAGAGGGTGGGAGGGAAGTGAGCCCAGATTCTGAGGGACTTCAGTCAAATCTGTAGACTTCCCAGACCTTCTCCTTTCATCCTGCCAATGTCACACACTGATTTTCCTCCGCCTCACCAAAAGTGTGGCAGTGACAACCATCCTTGTATTTATTTTGCGCCCTCATTGGGTCTACTTACAAGTAAGCCTCCCCAAACCCTAAATATATACCCTGGACTACATGCATTTTACTTTTTGTTAAATATTGCCAATTGTCCCCAGAAGAATTTCACAGTTTAGTCCAAACATATTTGACAGCAATGGCCTTCTTCCTCTCACACACACGAACCCTGCTGTGATAGAAAAGCTACCACTTTTCTTTATTGTCTGCCAAGCTAACAAGCTTTTAGTAACCTGTGTGGGACATCGATGTAGTTCACCCTATGTAACCTCAAGGTACACTTTTTTTTTTTTTTTTTTTGAGAAAAAGCTTTATGGCGAGGTCAACCAACAAGGAGACAGGAGGCAAGGCTCTCAAGACTGTTTCCTCGATCCAGCGTCTGGGGCAAAATTTAAGGGGTCAGGGGAATTTCAAACTTGGAAGCTGACTGGCTAGACTTGAATTAGAGTGCATATAAGCTACTCATGCTGCTAGAAGCCAGATTTTCCTATTGAAGGATTTCTTGCTTGGTAAAGGGCTCTGGTAGCAACACTTCTACTCTCTGAGTTCCACAGACTGAAGAGTCTTGGTTCCAGGATCTTCCTAGAGACATGGGTTCCCATCTTGCACACACTGTGTCTCTTAATTGCAGCATTCAGTGTCATGTTCTGGATCCAGCATGCCTTGGCATGATTCCCAAAGGTCTGCATGGCCCTTACCCTTACTAGCTGCGTGGCTTTGGACAAGCTTGCCTATGTGCCTGAGTTTCCTCTCTGTATAATGGTCCTTACATGACAGAGTTCTTTCAAGGATTAAACAAGGGAATATCTATGGTATTTGGAAGAGTATGTGGCACAGAGTAAGTGCCTGATAAACATTTGCTATTACTCTTATTATTCCTTCATATTATCATTATCAACACCTATTTCATCCCATTTCATGGCTGCGTATTATTCCAGAGAACTGCTGATCTACATTTACCTGTTCTAAATAAAGCATATTTAATTTTACATATTTTTCTCTTTATAATCCATCCTGCAAAGAACATCATTTTTGTAGATCTTATTTCCCTCATTATTTAAAAATAATTGCAGGACTTCCCTGGTGGTGCAGTGGTTAAGAATCTACCTGCCAATGCAGGGGACACAGGTTCAATCCCTGGTCCGGGAAGATCCCACATGCCGCGAAGCAACTAAGCCCGTGCGCCACAACTACTGAGCCTGCGCTCTAGAGCCCGTGAGCCACAACTACTGAGCCCGTGTGCCACAACTACTGAAGCTCGTGAGCCTAGAGCCTGTGCTCCGCAGCAAGAGAAGCCACTGCAATGAGAAGCCTGCGCACTGCAACGAAGAGTAGCCCCCACTCACCACAACTAGAGAAAGCTCACACGCAGCAACGAAGACCCAACGTGGCCAAAAATAAATAAATACATAAATAAATAAATGCAAATGAAAATTAAAATATCAAAATAGGCATATTTAAAATTATATTTTTAATTACATATTAAAAATATAAATTATAAAATTATATAATGGCAGATTTTCTTCCCAATTTTTTTCCTACTTCCCTAATCTTTGAAGAGAGTACAAGTACCCTGAATCTCCATATATTGGCCAAGAGGTTATAAATTTTCCCACGGGTTTTGTAATCTGATTTGGAAGAACAATTTGCTTTAGTATTCCCACTTATCTGATTATAAATTAATACAAATACCTTTCCAGATGTTTATTAACCATCTGTATCTGTCCTCTTTAACATATCTGTTCATGTCCTCATTCATATTCTGCTAGATTTTTTCCTTTGTTCTATGTATAAGATTCTTTATTCTGGATTTTGTCTTTTTTTTGGAATCCGTTTGGTAAATACTTTTGCCCCTGGTTGCTATTTTTTCTGGTAATACCATGTAAGGTATCTTTTGCCACAGAGGAATTTGAAGATTTTATACAATGACTGTGCTAACTGCTGTCTCTGTGTGCCTGGAGCGCTGAGTATCTCAGAGTACCTGCGGCGGTACTCAGGTAGAGGAGAGATGCAGAAAGAGAAGAGATGCAACCCAGGAAAGGGGTCGGGGAGGAGCAGCGCCACCTACTGACTGTGGAAATCATCACTCAAAAGGCCCTCCAGACCACAACACTACAAGACACAGGTCTCAAATGAACTCTTTCTTCTTGTTTATCTTTCACTTAAGCAGACTGCTTAGCATTCCCGACCCTTGGTTTCCTGTGTCAACGTGAGCAGGTGTCTCATATTTCAAGTGTTTAAGAAGAAAATGAGACAAAATCTCCTCATGCATCTGCTCTAAAGAGTAAATGCAGAAACAGAACGCAAGTTACTGGCAAATCTAGTATCATTGGACATTTTAAGCTAAGGTTACATACTACTTTAGTCAAACTGGTTAATACATAAAAGAACAAAAAAGGACCAATAAATAAAATATACACAAGCCATGACTCAGGCCTGGGGAAGACAGAATCCAGCTCTTCCTGTGTGAAAACCTCCAAATATGTTTGTGCAAAGCAAGTTAGGGCTGCGCCATGCTTGTATTTGGATATTCTACCTAGAAAACAGCCAGCATGACACATATCAAATGTACTCTTTCTATACTGAGCTCACAGTACAGTAAGGAGAAAAAACTGACAGACTGTTTTCAGAACTGATTTGGTGGGGGGGGGGGATTTAATGTAGGAAAGCTGTCACTGCAGGGTTGCTTAGAACAGTCAAATTCCTAAACCATCTAAATGGCTACAAGTGGGAAGCAGTTATAAATAAAAGGGTACAAAAAAAATAAAATAAAAACGTACATCAATTCAATGACAAATATGTTGTATCCATTAAAAAAATGAACGTTATCTAATATTAAAGGAAAGAAGTTACAATTTAAAATTAAATGTACACCATAAATACAAAAGAGTTATGAATACACATGAGAAAAAGAGTAAGAGAAAATAAAAACAGCTTGTTTGTCAGGAGGGAAGTAGTGAAGTGAGAGAGTTGTTCATTTCTAGTCATTTTTCTACTCTATAAAATAAATAATAATAACACAAAATAAACAATAAAAACAAATGCAATGAAAACTCAAAGGGACAACTTAAGAGCTGGGAGGAGAACAGGCCCTCCCATGTCTCTTGTTCTGCTTAAGTCATCCCAAGACAAACGTGCAACAGTCTGAGTAATGAGATGGAACTTTAAAAGTGAGAAAGGTGGGCCCTACTCACCTTGAACATGGTCATGTTTCCTCCTGTGTCTGGGGATGGGCACAGTCCTGAGTTACACAGATCCTGGGAGGTCAGAACTGCACCTGGCAGAGTGTCTGGAAGGCAGAAAAAAGACATGAAAGAGTGACCTGGGTCACCAGTCACCCATGCAGATGCTTCTTGTGAATGAGCATGTGAATGTTCACAGCAGCATTATTCATAATAACCTAAATCTGGAAACAACCAAAATGTTGGCCTATGCGTGAAAGAACAGACAAATTGTGGCATATCCATACAATGGAATATTATGTATCAATGAAAAGGAATGAAGTCCTGATTATGCTACAATGTGGATGAACCCTTGTAAATGTGTGGGAAAGCAAAAGAAGACTGACACAAAGTCTACATATTGTATGATTCCATTTATATGAAATGTCCAGAATAGGCAAATCTATGGAGACAGAAAGTAGGTTAGTGGTAGCCTGGGTATCTGGGGAGAGAATGGGGGTTAACTAAGGAATCCAACTGGGGAAATGAAAATGTTCCAAATTATTATGGCAATGGTTGCACCACTCAGCAAAGTTACTAAAAATCATTGATTTGTAAATCTCAAGTGGGTGAATTCTATGATATGTACAATATACCTCAAGCTGGTAAAAATAAATGTTTATTAATCTACATGTCATTTAGAATACTAATTTATGGATCCTGAGTCCATACTAATATTTATATTTAAATGAATAAATAAATAAGTGGGAAAGAAGAAGCTTCTCTTTATAGTAGAATGCCCACTAATAAATGTATCTCCCCATAAGAAAGCTTTATTAATTCCGAAAAACAAGAGTAACTTTACAATGGAGAAATCTGACAGACATTACCTTTGCCTAGTAAACAAAGTTGAATTTACCAATACAGGGACAAACTGATATCCTTTGGCTCCTGCTATGTTGCAGTGACGAGGACACTTCACCACTTCTGTGGAATCCCTGCCAAAAATGCGTAATCTGAAGCTAAACATGGAATATATCAGATGAACCTCAAATGGTCCTCCAAAATAACTTGTCTCTATACTCCCTAAAAGCATCAAGAACAAAAAAGACAAAGGCTGTAGAATCACTCCATGTCAAAGAAGAACATTATGAAGAGTATGAGAAAAATTTTGTAAAATGTTTATAAACAAATATACACCTTAAGGCAAGGCATAAAATTGGACTTTTTTAAAAATGATCAAGTGCATGAGCTTTATTATTGCTTTTTAAATTGAGGTATAATTGGCTTATAATATTAATTTCAGGTGTACAACATAATCATTCTAGTTTTGTATATGTTGTGAAACGATTACCACAATAAATCTAGTCAACATACATCACCATACATAATTACAAATTTATGTTTTGTGTGTGATGAGAAATTTTAGGATCTACTCTTCTAGAAACTTTCAAATGAGCAATACAGTATTATTAACTAGAGTCATAATGATGTACATTATATTTCCGTGATTTATTTACTCTATAATTGCAAGTTTGAACCTTTTAACCACTCTCATCCATTTCACCCACCCCCGCCACACCCTGTCTCTGGCAACCACCAATCTGTCCTCTGTATCTGTGAGCTGGGTATAAAATTGGACTTTGAACTGAGGGGAAAACCAGTTATGAAGACTTCCAATGAAAAACAGAACAAAATACAGGATGTAGATTATATAACAGTATGTTACCTAATATGCTATCGGGCATTATCTACTGTTACCTATTAACTATGATTAGAAATAACTTAATAGATATCTAATATATAAACACTATTCTCTAGTATAATATATAGTACAGGGGCTTCCCTGGTGGCACAGTGGTTTAAGAATCCGCCTGCCAGTGCAGGGGACACGGGTTTGAGCCCTGGTCCGGGAAGATCCCACATGCCACAGAGTAACTTAGCCCATGTGCCACAACTACTGAGCCTGCACTCTAGAGCCTGCGAGCTACAACTACTGAACCCGCGTGCCTAGAGCCCATGCTCTGCAACAAGAGAAGCCCGCGCACCTCAATGAAGAGTAGCCCCTGCTTGACGCAACTAAAGAAAGCTCACGTGCAGCAACAAAGACCCAACGCAGCCAAAAATAAATAAATAAATTTTAAAAATATATCTAGTATAATAGTCTAATATTACCAAGTATGAGATGCTAAAATCCTATAGTCAGCCTTTCCTAAATCCCTCTTACCAAGACACCTCCTGATTACTCATGGTATGTGGGCTTCCTTCATGCAGAAAGCTAAGATGAGCTGTCACTGAATACAGGTACATTCCTGATGGAGGAACAGAGTAGACAGGCAAAATGTAAACAATTGGTGAATTTAGGTAACAAGTATAGGAGAGTTCCTTATACTATTTTTGCAACTTTGCTATAGGTTTAAAATTATGTAAAAATAAAACTTTCTTGGGCTTCCCTGGTGGCGCAGTGGTTGAGAGTCCGCCTGCCGATGCAGGGGACATGGGTTCGTGCCCCGGTCCGGGAAGATCCCACATGTCGTGGAGCGGCTGGGTCCGTGAGCCATGGCCGCTGAGCCTGCGCGTCCGGAGCCTGTGCTCCGCAACGGGAGAGCCGGCGCGTCCGGAGCCTGTGCTCCGCAACGGGAGAGGCCACAGAACTGAGAGGCCCGCATACCGCAAAAAAAAAAAAAAAAAAAAAAAAAACTTTCTTAAAAATCAGGAAACAGTCACAGGAATAACAATAATAATGAAAATAGTAAGACGGATCATTAAATTACATGGAAGTTCATTAGTTTATTCTTTCTTGTCAGTGTTTGGAAATCTCCATAGTTAAAACACATAAGGGAAAAATCACTGAGAAAGGGAGGATAAAATAAAATCTGTAAAATGTTTATAAACAAATACACAAAAAGAATCACTAAACAGAAATGCATTAGAAGCTTAACTGTTGCTCTCTTTACACCCTGGATTAATAAGTAATTAAAAATTTTTTTTCTCTCAAATTTCTTTAATTTCTGAATGTTCCACAATGATACAGTTCTATGAGAATAAGAAATATTATTTGTAACAAGTAAAACAAAATAGTTGACGATATTTTAAAAAACTCATAGAAAAGTCCAAGCCCATTTTATTTGATTTTGAGGTCCCTCACAATCAAATCCTGACTAAACTGCTTGATGCCACCTAGTTCCTAAAGCTTAAGGAGAATTACATCCAAAAGATTATGAACTCAAGCTCTGGACTCAGACTGCCTGAATTCCAAACCCAGCTCAGCCTCTTACTTGGTGGGTGACTATGGGCAAATAACTTTCAGCTCCCTGGGTCTCAATCTCATTTTTCAGAACAGGAAAAAAGCAATATTTCTTCACGGAGCCATGGTGTGACATAATGTATTTATTTGTGTAAAGCCCTCATCACTTAAGTTAACAGTTAAGGATTAATTACTATCAATACTCATGACCAATTACACATCCTACACATTCTCTGACTGATATGAAGATCACTGTAAAACAAAACTGTCAAGTCCCACTCACGTGGAGCTTTGCTATCAGTAGCTCAGAGTCACTCCCTCTACCTCCGTGTGGTCCTTTTTGAAAAATCACGCTGGAGAAAAAAAGAATGCTATGAAGTGCCACGATTGAGTCCCCGTCCCCGATAAAAGTTAAAGCTTCCCCTCCCTCCGAGCAATCTAGAAGCAATCCCGAGCAATCCGGAACCTTCCCTTCCAAAAAAGTCAGAAGGGGTCCGGGATTATCCAGCGTCACGCAGAGACAGAGAGAAGGGCAAGGGTCATTGAAGCTGGATTTCTGACCCTAAACCGGGGACCTGACCGCTCCTCGAGAAATTAACACCAAGGAGAGATCACCATTCACTACGTGCCAGGAACTAAGACTTCTATCTGTACCACCTTTTTCAATTCCCAAAACAATTCTACTAGGAAGGTCCTAATATTTTAAAGAAAAGCAAAAGGAGGCACAGGGAGATTAACTCCCCACGCGAGGAAGTGGAAGCGCGCGTGGAAGGTGTAGGGAGGCGGATTGGGCGAGGTGAGAGCCGCGGAAACTCCTAATCCAGGGGATACGCGAGGGGAGCCAGTCCCCTCTTGGGATTTCGAGAACGCCCCAAACGCACAGAGGCTCCGCCGAGGAGCACGCACACGGCCGCCCTTGCCCCTCCGCACCTGCGTTCTCCGCCGAGGATTCTTTTTCCCTAAATCGATTGCCAGGTGGTTGCGCGTCCCAAGCAGAGACCCAGGAAGCTCGCAAGGGCCAGCGAGACGCAGAACAGACGCACGGGCCCACAGAAAACACACCTGCAACCCACCCACTCCGGGAACGGAAGTGCCTACGAGTCCACCAGGCTTCTGGACTACACTTCCCAGAATTCGTCAGATCCGTCTTCCTGAACGGAAGTGCAAGCGACTACAGAGTGCCTGGACTACATCTCCCAGAATGCCGAGGAAAACAGTCCAGAGTCTCACTTTCCAGGAAGACTACGGGAAGCTCCTTGACTACGGTTCCCAAAATGCCAGAGAGAAAGAATCCCGCCAAGTCCCGACTTCCGGGGTGGTAAGGCGGATTCCTACACTGAGAGTCTGCATTACGTTTCCCCGAGTCCTCCAGCGAAAATGTTCCATAGACACGACTTTCCGAAGTCGAAATGCCTCCAATGATGGCAGGAGTATTGTTGGAAAGGGAACAAGTGAGGAGATGCAATCTTCAAGAAATTAACAGGGTGGGGGACTTCCTTGGCCGTCCAGTGGCTAGGACTGGATGTTCCCACTCCAGGGCCTTGACAAGGGTTTGATCCCTGGTTGGGAACTAAGATCCCGCATGCCGCAGGGCGCAGCCAAAATTTTTTTTTAAATAAAAAAGAAGTTAAGGGGGGATGACTGTTTAGGGAACACTAGGTGACTGAAAGTAGTTTAATTTGAATATAATCTGACAATATGAGGCTAAAACTGAGAGGTCAAAGAATAGGCAAGGTAGAATGATTTGGGAGGGACCAGGAGGAGCGAAGAAGGTCCCAGACCCTGTGGTACCACTGGTTTGGCAGGAAAAACAACTTGAGAGGGCCAAAGTGGAAGCTTGTCCTCATGGAAAAGTGCTATTCCCTCATTTAAACTTTTCAATGAAGTTATGATCCCTACTTTGGAGGTGAAAACACCAAATTTCAGAGACGTTAAGAAACTGTCTGCTATCTCAAAGCAAGCATAATGAAGGCTGAAGAGCTTGGCATTGGAGTCATTCTGACTCCCAAAGCCAAAATGCCAGAGCACTGAGGAGGATTCTATTGATGAAGGAGGATGTTTTATATTGTTTTTTCCTTTGTATTTTCTGGTTAAAATCTTTATTATAGTTAGCAATTTAAAAACACATATGTTGGGACTTCCCTGGTGGCGCAGTGGTTAAGAATCCGCCTGCCAATGCAGGGGACACAGGTCTGAGCCCTGGTCCCGGAAGATCCCACATGCTATGGAGCAACTAAGCCCATGCGCCACAACTACTGAAGCCACTGCGCCTACAGCCCGGGATCCACAACAAGAGAAGCCACCGCAATGAGGAGCCTGTGCACCAAAATGAAGAGTAGCCCCTGCTCGATGCAACTAGGGAAAGCCCACGCACAGCAACAAAGACCCAACGCAGCCAAAAATAAATAAAATTTAAAAAATAAAAATAAAAACACATGTTATTGGAAGCCAATTAAAAATAGTATAAAGCAAAATGGGGGAGAGGGGGATGCACTTGGACTCCTTCCCCTTGAAGATAACCAGATTTTTTTTCTCTCTGTAAACATGTCAATACATATGCCTATCAACATACATCTTCGTTTTTTAAATGAAATCTTGTGTTCTGTATCTATTTTTCTAAACTCAATATAAGCTAGTCATTTTCTAATGTCAGCCACTGAAAATCTAACTCCTTCCAAAAGATGGCTGTATAATGGTGCGTTGAATGTAATGAGAACTAAAAACAAAATACTCCTGACATCTGGAAGCTGGCATGGCACTCACAGGCCAATAGTATTCTCCTTTGGGACATAAATCACAGACTACCATCCTCAAATGAGGTTTCTCTGAGACCACGGTAAAGTGAGACAAAAGAAGGCCCCTTCGTAATTTTTAGACAGACAAAAACAAGGTCACTGTGCCACCCACACAATGCCAAACATCCTCCTCTTGGCTAAAAGAGTGATGCTATTTCTTTACCACTTAGAGCTTTATCTTTGTTCTAGTCTGCTCTCCCAAAATATAACATTTATTGAGATACTAAACCTTAAAATTGCTCTTGCTTTCTGGCAGCATCCAATCCGGAGTGAACCCTGTGTCCCTAGGCCCTCTCCCAAAACACTTAAACGAAGACCAAATCCTGTAATAGATTTTTTTCTGACACCCTCTTACCCTCGTGGCACCTCATGGTTCCCCATGGTGGCTGTAATCTCTCACCGCAACGAATAAACCCGATTTATCAAACCACTGCTGTGTTCCTGGATGAATTAAATAAGCATTTTGGCACAATCCCTGATGAGTACTAGACTTGCCATTATATAGGAAGCTGCAATGAACACGGTTTTATGTTGTTCTGGGAAAGATACTCAGGTAGAGGAGAGATGCAGGAAGATGCCACAGGAAGGGAGTTGTTTATCCTTATCTTTGAGATGGATAGTCTTTACCTCAATGGTTAAAGCAGATGTGCTGTGTTTGACAGGCCATGAGTCAGGCTGCTTTGGCTCACACAAAGCTAAAATGACTGCCCCATACCTCGATATGTGAACATTTTCTCCATTAAGACTTTTATTCATACCATCCCATTTAATTCTCAAACCACTGTATTAGGAAGGTAGTGTTAAAAAAGAAAGAACAGGCCCGGTACTTCCCTGGTGGTCCAGTGGTTAAGACTCCGTGCTTCCACTGCAGGGGGCAAGGGTTTGATGTCTGGTGGGGGGAACTAAGATCCCGCATGCCCGGAGGCGGCTAAAAAAAAAAAAAAAAGGCCCAAAATGGAGTCATTTGCTACACCCCGCCGCATGACAGCAAACCAAGACTTAACTGCAGTTTCCACCTTACACAGAAATATAATGTTAATCAACCAAGCTGGTATTTTATAGCCAGCACTAACGAGGTAATCTATTACAAAGCCCATTTCCATCCCCCAGAGAAGAGGCAATCTTCACGATAAAGCCCTTGCCATTCCCTTCCCCACAAAAAGAGATCCTGACCTAAAAATAATCCTTTCTTTTCTTTTACTAATAATTCCTTTGCCCTACTCTTCTGACTAAAAAAAAAAAAAAAAAAACTTTCCATTTTGTACAACCCTTCTATTTACTAGATGGGATGCTGCCCAGTTCACCAACTGTTGCATAAAGCCAATTAGATCTTCAAATTTACACAGTTGAATTTTGTTTGATTTTGCCTTTTTTGTTTTGTTTTTGGCCCCGCCATGCGGCTTGTGGGATCTTACCTCGCCCACCAGGGATTGAACCCCGGCCCTCGACAGTGAAAGCGCGGAGTCCTAACCACTGGGCCTTCGGAGTATTCCCTGAATTTTGTTTTTTAAGAGTAGGAATGTCATCCCAATTTTACAAGAAACCAACAGAGACAGAAATTTAAGTAATTCACCCAATGTTCTACTGCGGGAAATGACAGAGCAGGGTATTAGGTGCACGGCCTAGGGGATGGGTCCTCAAGGCGAGAGCCCTGGAGACCCTCCAACCAGGCCAGGAACGATCCCATCCACCGCACCAAACACAGAGGACTCCGCCCAAAGGAACCACCGCCCACGTCCCAGCCCTCAAACCATTGCTCTCTGAAGCAGCTCTTTCCCCCAAATTGATGGCTGGGTTGGACAGGGTCCCAGGGAAATTCCCACGGGTCGCAAAACGCGGAAGCAACTCACCAGCGCGAGGGAAGAGAGGGAGACTACCTGACCGCCCAGAGCGAGAGGGCCTGAAACCCCGCCCCCAGGCTGCGCTGGGGATACACTTCCCACAATTCCCCTGTCCCAGCGGCGCCTGTGCGGAAGCGTCCAAGGCTGTACGGAACTCGTAGACTACACTTCCCAGAAAGCCAGAGGAGAACACAGCCCGAGTTCCCACCCTCTTCCACCGGAAGTACTTGAGCCACTTCGGAGCTGTTGGACCACAGTTCCCACAAATCCCTTGGAGACAAAGTTCATATTGCAGAGTTCCTGGGCAGTAAGGTGGTTTCCTACTGGGGCTCGTGTTACCTTCACCTGAATCCGTGAGCGAAAACTACTGTATGTTGTTTAAACCGCCGTTCGTTTTGTCTCTGTTAGAACAGCAAACCTAGATAATATATCATTGGAAAGTTTAGTTCAAACTCCATTGGTGAACTTCAGATCCTCTGAAGAATGCACAAGATGAAGGCTCAAGAAGCTGCGCATTTGGAGATCTACATAGCAGAACTGTTGATAAAATATTTTAATTTAAAACTGTATTACATGGAGTTCCTGGTGGGCTAGTGGTTAGAATTCTGGCCTTTCACTGCTGTGGCTAGGGTTCTATCCCTGGTCGAGGAACAGAGATCCCGCAAGCCATGCGGCGCGGCAAAAACAAAACAAAACAGAAAAACTGTATTACAACCTTCATGGGCCCAAGAGAAGTAGAGTAATTTGATTGATTCTTTATTGTGTCTCCTACATGAGTCTGAGTCACCCAAAATCAGTGAGCTCCATTCTGGCAGCACACTATCAGGCCATGGCCTGCAACATTTGGTTGCAACAATTCATTTACAATAGTCTTTTTAAAATCTATTGACAAAAGTCACGGAAAAAATCATTTCAGTTTGAATGGGGGCCACCCCAACAGCAGGCCCATGTGAAAAAAACCAGCCAACAAGCGATGCCACATCTGCCTGGTGACCCCTTTATGGTGGAAGTCCTAGCAACTGTCTTGTGCCCCTTGGAGTCTTTGGACCACACATGATAGCCAACAACTCCCTATGTGTTTCAAATACAAACTACCCTCAGCGGCTTAGGTAGATTTCTCTTAAAAGACAAATCTTAGTGCCGACTGGGCCCTAGTTGAGAAGAAAGCCATCATAGGCCCTGAGCCCATGACCCTTAACTGCAACTGCCTATTTTACCACAGGTTATGGAAAGAACACCCCACAGGCTTGGAACAGGCAGTGAAGCCTCCTTATTAAATGGAAATGGTATCTACAGGATACAGCTTGAACCCTCAGGCATATCCGAACTACAGGCGAATGTGGCTTTTCCCACCCTCTGTCCTTTGCCCAAGTCCACAAATCCAGGAGAGATTGCCCCCTCCTGGCCCCATTGGCCATGCGTGGGGCCTCTTGGGATAAACCAAGTCCCAGTGGAAAGGGAGTCCATTTATTTCAGACAGCAGGACCACATCATTCGTGATGGAGCCCAATGGAGAGTTACCACTTTCCATCCCACGACTGGGACATCCCGAATAAAGGATGACAAAATTCAGAGCTAATTGTAGTCACTTTGACACTGGAGGACACAATCAAAAAATTATGTCATTTTTTTCACAGTTTTACAGACTCCTAGACTGTTTGATTCAGTTGATGGGTTCAAAATAGATTTCACATTCAGGCTTATCCCCTATGACAGGGCCTTCCACATTGGCAATATATTACCTCTCAGACCTCATGTATTACAATGAAAATTTCCCATCTCAGCTCCTACCATGACTCCCAGAGGTGGCTCATTTAAATGTCATATCTGTCCAATTTGCTCCCATTTCTCAAATAAACTCAAGTATTACCCTCATCTTGGGCCCCAGACGCTTATATTTGGGGCCAAAATTCATGGCATCTCCATGTCACTGGCCCTAACCCAAACCCTACCCTCCCAATGTGATTATTGGTGGCACAGCCCATGAAGGTCTATACCAAAGGGTGAATGACCCTTCTCTCACCATCAAATTGATTTTATTGGGCCATTGTGCCAATGTGCTGACACAAATCATTTTGTCCTCACAATGACTGATGATATGTATACTCTGATAGGTCTACTCTTGGCTTACCCTTTCCAGGGTGCTAACCTCACCACTATAGCCCTCATTAGAACTTGGTTTCCTCTTGGCCCCCAGATATCATGGACTCTGATCAGGATACACACTTAAGTGCTCATTCAGTTCAGGCACAGACCTTACAAGAAAGCAACACTTGCAACTTTCATTTGTCCTATCATCTACAGATAAACAATGATCTACTGAAGGATGCCCTATTAAAATTACAAAATGGATAATGGCTTCCAAATGGCTCTTTTGCACACTGCCTTATTTACCCTGAACTTTCAACCTGTAGGTCCCAAGACACCCTGTCAAAATGCAATTAAGGGACCCATCCCCTGCTCCTCTCCACTGCAATGAGAAGCCCACGCACCGCAATGAAGACCCAACACAGCGAAAAATAAATAAATAAATAAAATAAAGTTACAAAAAAAAAAAAAAGAGTAGAAAGGCGGGGCTGGTGAAACTGTTAAATGTCTTGATTGTGGTGATGTAATATGATAGTAAGCATTTGCCAAAACACAGAATGATCCACCAGTCGATTTTACTGTATATAAATTATTCCTTAACAATAAAAGAAGAACATGAGCATATAGGATCTTCATAGATGCCTTTTATCTCACTGAAGAATTTTTATCATGAATACTGAGTTCTGTCAATTGCCTTCTGTGAACCTAGGATGATCATATATTTGATGAAAAGAATCCAGACATAAAGAGTACATACTGAACACACAGGAAGCTCAAGGACAGGCCTAATTAATACACGGTATAGAAATCATATACTTGTTGCCCCTGGAGGTGGGAATGACAAGAATAGTACACAAGGAAACATTCTGGTTTAATAGAAATATGGTATATATTGATCTTGGTGATGATTACACAAGTAGATACATTTGTCAAAATTCATGAAGCTGTAAACTTATTTATGCATGTGGCTGCATGCAAATCACATCTCCATAGAGAACTGTTAACATAGAAAAGTGCTGGCCACAACCTGGTAAACTGACTTCTGGACCCACTAATGGGTTACAACCTTGAGCTTGATAAGCACTAGTTCACAGGACCTTCAGGGTTGGGGAAATGAGCCCAAGTGTCTTATTTAATCCTCCAAGCCTTGGAGAATTCCTCCTTCTACAATTTTATAGAAATTTTTAGAGAGGAACTGAAAGAAAATTTCAAAAGTGACTGTTCTCCCTTTTACTCATTTAACATTACTGGACACCTGCAGTGTGTTAGGCACTGAAGAGGCAGAGTGGACTTGGCCGTCAACAAAGTCCCCGCTCTCCGAGAGCTTCTATTCTGGTGGAAGAGATTTGGGCATTTCCGTCTTAGTACTTTTGGTTACCTTCAGCTCAGACTCATCCTTCTTAAGCCTCTCTTCTCTGTCATATCTGCTAAATGTCAAGGTTCTGAATGAAGTTCTTATGTCTCCACTCTTACGAGGCTTCTCTGCCATGTGGTCGCCCAACCACACAGACATGTCGAGCTCTGACAGAAATACTCTTTTATCAAACAGATGTTTTGTCTTCTACGGCAGGACTATTTCAGCACCCATTTGAGGTATTAAACCATGTAATTTTATAGAGCTTCTTTGCTGTACGTATTCTCTTATGAGGGGCACTCCTTGTCACCCTCATCCCCAGCATGGACTCGCTGATGAATTATAAGACTTGAGCTCCAACTGAAGCCTTTCCCACACTCCTCACATTTGTATGGTTTTTCCCCAGTGTGGACTCTCTGATGGGCTTGAAGGTATGAGCTCCAACTGAAGACCTTACCACATTCCTCACACTTATATGGTTTCTCTCCAGTGTGGACTCTCTGGTGGGCTTGAAGGTATGATCTCTGTCTGAAGCGCTTACTGCACACATCGCATCGATATGGTTTCTCTCCTGTGTGGACTCCACGGTGAGCCAGAAAATTTGAGGCCCGACAGAAGCCCTTCCCACACTCCTCACACTGGTAGGGTTTCTCTCCAGTGTGACACCTCTGATGGGCCTGAAGCTGTGAGCCCACACTGAAGCCTTTCCCACACTCTGCACACTGGTATGGTTTCTCTCCAGTATGGACTCTTTGATGCACTTGAAGGCTTGAGAACTGACTGAAGGCCTTTCCGCACTTCTCACATTTATAGGGTTTCTCTCCCGTGTGAATTCGACAATGAACGTTAAGATCTGAACTCCGGCTGAAGCCCTTCCCACATGTACCACATTTGTATGGTTTTTCTCCAGTGTGGCCTCTTTGATGGGCCAGAAGATTTGAGGCCTGACTGAAACCTTTCCCACACTCCTCGCACTTATAGGGTTTTTCTCCTGTATGGACTCTAAAATGAATGTTAAAATCTGAGCTACGACTAAAGCCCTTTCCACATGCATCACACTGATATGGTTTCTCACCACTATGGCCTCTCTGATGGTCCAGAAGATTTGAGGCCCGACAGAAGCCCTTGCCACACTCCTCACATTTGTATGGTTTCTCTCCCGTGTGGCTTATCTGATGGGCTTGGAGGTGGGAACCCACACTGAAGCCTTTCCCACACTCCTCACACTTAAAGGGTTTCTCGCCTGTGTGGATTCTACAGTGGATGTTCAGGTGTGAGCTGTAACTAAAGCCCTTGCCGCATGCCTCACATTTGTAGGGTTTCTCCCCAGTGTGGATTCGCTGATGAGCCTGTAGGCGCGAACGCCAACTGAAGCCTTTCCCACACTCTTCACATTTATAAGGTTTCTTTCCCATGTGGGCTCTCTGATGGATGTGAAGATAGGAGCGCTGACTGAAGCCCAGTCCACACTCCTCACATTTATAGGGTTTCTCCAACGTGTGGGCTATGGGAGGAGCTTGACTATGTGAGCTTTTCCCAACGTTCTTCCCACACTCCTCAAATCTGTGTGGATCCTCTCCAGTGGGGACCCTCTGATGATGATGAAGATATGACCTCTGACTGAAACCCTTACACGACATATCATATTTGTTCAACCTTGTTCTACTGTGGACTCTCTGATGGGCTTGAAGACTTGAAAGCCGACGGAAGGCATTTTCACATTTTTCACACTTGTAGGGCTTCTCTCCTACATGGGCTGTCTGGTTCATTTGAAGGTGAGAGTCCTGTATGAAACCTTTCTCACACTCCACCCCTTTGTAGGGTTTTTCTCCAGTGTGGTCTCTGCGGTGAACTTGAAGATGTGAAGTCTGATTGAAGTCTTTACCAAACTCCTCATCTTTATTGAGTATGCCACCTTGTTTTTCCATCTGAGAGCCAGTTCCTTGAATATTTCCCATGGAATCTTGACACCCAGTTAATTCCTTTGTAACCTGTTGCCAGATTTGTGAGCAGAAAAGCTCTTCATGTGGCAGATACCTTAATCCAACTTCTTGAAGAGTCTCCATGCCATTTAGATTCTTGTCTCCTAAATGGATAAAGAGAATTTAGAGATGGGGCATGTGAATGCTTTGCTCAGAGATGTCAAGGTTATAAACTTAGGCCCACACCCTAAGGCTTTACTGAACCTCGAAAAGCTTCTGTTTTTCTTTAACATCATGTATCATGTTCTCTGATTTACATGCCTCCAGACACCAAGAGGTGGCCCACCAGGCTGTCATTCACTACACATTAGTGGAATCCAATTAGAATCATAGTAAGTTTCATAGATGAGATATAAATTAGAAATTTGAAGGCTACAGAGCAAGAAAAATACCTCCTAGGGAATGTTTACAAAGACAAAGCTGTACCTTACTCAAAGCCTTATCTTCTTTGCTGTAGCAGGTGGCTAATAAACAGCTTCCACATAATTCTGCCTACTGCATGCACATCTGACCAAAATGCTCAAAATGTCTAGTAAGACCCTTAGACAGATTATCAGAGGATGTCCCCAGGCAATGTTGAAAAACCTCTGCTTTATTTTAATGGAAGTTTACTCCAAAGGAAGGAAACTTTGAGGCAATGAATAAGTTGGAAAGATACATGTCTGGGAGAAATACCTTATCACCTAAGGCCCTAAAGTTCAGAGTATAAGCAGAGAGTGGTTCTTTGCCTCCTGCTGGGAAATATCCTTACAAATGGGCTATAAACTTTACTTTCCTTGGCCACAGAGCCAGGTCTTCCCAACACTGAAAGGGTTAGCTGGAAAAAAAATCAAAGCCAAGTTTTGGAATTAGTATGTTACTGTAATAACATACATTATTCTAAAACCTCATAACAGTAAAGTTCCTACAACCACCAGGGGTAAAAAAAAAAAGAGTGAAAAATTAGGTTATCTTTTACAACAGAGCAAGAACTCACAAGGAAATAAATAGGGCATAACACAGAGTCTCGAAATCAACATTGGACCAGAAGAGTTACGTTCTCCTTGGAACTCTATTCCACCGATTAGCCACATAGCTTGCTACTAACTTCTTTTCAGGTGTCTTTTCAAATAACACCTTATCAGTGAGGCCTCTTTTACCATACAATATCGTATAGTAAATTCTCCCTATCCATTCTACACACCTGGCAATCTCCATTTGCCTTACCCTGTTTTGTTTTTACACAGCACATATTCCTATCTGACATACTACATACGTCCTTGATCTTTTTCATTTTATGTCGTCTCCCACTTGAATGCGATACCCATGAGGACAAGCATTTTGTATTATTCACTGGTTTATCACCACTCCCAGAACCCTGTCGAATACAGTCAGTGTTCAATAAGTACATTTTGAATGGATAAATAAATCCCAGTTTGACATCTCTGTGAGAGTTAGAGCCATGTTACAAAAGTAAAAGAGCTTTTTCAAGTAAGTTACCCATAACAGGAAAGAAAGTGGAAACAGCCATGTTGTTGGGACGCTAAAAGCCTTCACTAGATACAGGGCTAACCTATGTGGATGTTGCTGATGAGAAAATCATGATGATCACAAAATCAGGGAATTCCCTGGTGGTCCAGTGGTTAGGACACCACACTCTCACTGCCAAGGGCCCAGGCTCGATCCCTGATCGGGGAACTACGATCTCACAAGCCACACAGTGTGGCCAAAAACAAAAACAAAAAAAACCTAGGGTATAAAAATGGCCATGGGGCCTATGGATTGCCTGCTTCTGAAATTTTTATACTCTCTGTATGTGTAAAATTTTTCCTTTTTCAAGTATGAGTCAATATTTAAACCACTGCCCCCCCACCCCGCCCCATGGCCAAGGGAAAAAGTTGGTTTTGAAACCAGACTACAAAACTGATGGGCATATGGGATATCATAAGCCACTTTCAATGATGGGATTTTATTCTGAATCAGTAAGAAGCTACAAGAGGTTCTGAGCAGAGAAATGACAAGATTTGAATTTAAAAGAGTCACTCTGAGTGGAGAATTAACTGAGAATGAGCAAAGCAGAAGAGAGAGCATTACAAAGACTGAGGCAGTAATCCACAGTCTAGGTGCTGACTTGGACCAGAGTCACAGCTGTGGAGGCAGCAAGAAGCAGGACAGACTCAGGGTCACACGGCTCTCACCCGAGGAGCGACGGCTCTGGGTTGCTATCTTTATCATCCAAAGCTTTTCTTCTCTCTTTAACTGGGATATTACATCTGGTGTGAACGATTGATGCCCTGCAAAAAAGGCAAGGAAAAACATTTAAAATCAATATGCTAGAGGCCCAAATTAAGAAAAATTGTGGTTCCCACTGCACTGTCTTCAGGATATCAAAATCAGTGTTTTCCAAACTTTTAATTATGACCCATGGGAGGAAATACATTTTATGCAAAAACCCAGGATAGGTAGACATAAGCATAAACTATGGGAAAACATTATTTTCATCGCAACCTTTTCACCATTTCTCACACTATTATTGGCAACGGGCCACAGTTTTTACTGCAACGTGCAGTTATTGCCAAGGGCTCTGATATCTTCTACCCTATTTTATTTCGATTCCTTAAAGAGTGTCATGACCTACTAATTAGAGACGACCACAATTTGAAAAGCCAGAAAACATACAGCAGTCATGCAGTCAAGGAACAGTTCGTTTACAAACACACTTTGGCCTGGGGAGAAAGACTAGAAAACGCCATCTCTGTGTCTCATGCTGATTAGAAAACCGGAAACCAGTTCAAGAGCTCCAAAGCCCTACCGATTCAAGGACATGTAAATAAATACCACAGGGGCTGATGCGATGTTCAGTCCCAGAGTGCCCTTCCTCACCCACTGAGACCAGGTTCTGGAAGTTCTCCAGCATCACTTCCTGGTACAGCTTCTTCTGGGCAGAGTCCAGCAGCCCCAGCTCCTCCTCCGTGAAGACCACGGCCACGTCCTTGAAGGTCACCGCCTCCTAAGACATCAAACACACTCCACCTGAACCTTGCAATGCAGGTCCCCTGGAGAAAGGGCAGCACTGAGGAAAGTGGGGACGATGTGTACGAAGTGGTTCCAGATTCTGAGAGACCAGAGTCAATTTAACCGTAACATAAACATTCCCCATAACGCATTTATGTTTTAGATTTTCTTCTTTTCACAATAAATGTGGAGAAGAAGAACTTTTTACATAGATTTTTTGCTTCCCATTCAATTATTTTCTTAGGATAAGTTCCAAAGAGTGAAAACTGCAATGTCAAAGAATAGGCAGCTTCAAAATAATTATGTACAACAGCAGATTTTCTTTTCAACTTTTCCCCTATTTTATCCTCCTCCAAGAGTATATAAGTATCCCTGATTCTCTAAACCATACACATTGAATATAACCATATTTTTAAATCCTAGGCAATTTTATCAGTAAAAAACAACTTATGTGGATTATCCATACTTATTTGATAATTAATAAGCTCATATTTTCACATATTTACTAGCCATCTTCATTTTTTTCTTCAGAACCTTGCCTGTTAATGTTCTTTGCTCATACTCCATTTGGGGTTTTATCTTAGGATTCTGTAAAATTCCTATTAGATATTTTAAACTTTTTTTTTTTAGGGTGTGTATTATAAATATTTTCACCCACATTCTGCTATTGTTCTTGTACAGGTTTGGGTACAGCATGCTTTCTCATCCTTGGCACTCCTGACATTTAAGGACAGATGACTCTTTGTTGGGGGTGGGGCAGGGGGCTGCTGAGTTCACTGTAGGATGTTTAGCAGCATCCCTGGCTTCTACACACTAGATATCAGTAGCACTCCCAAGCTGTGACACTAAAAATGTTTCCAGATGTTACCTAAGGGTAAGATCACCCATAATTAAGAATCACTCGTATACAGCATTGTTTTAATCTTTCCTACAAAGACTATATGAGCAACAGAGGTCATGGAGAAGAAGGGGCCACCGAGAGTGATCTGTGGTAGGGACAGTATCATCTATGGAGTCTTCCACCCACCAGGACAACTAGGCACCCCAGAGAATAGGCTAAGTCCCAGATGGAGAATTCTTTTCCCTTGTCTTTATCCAAGTAAAACTCCTAGGAGTCTTTTTTGGATCAGTTGGATCTTTGGTTTCCTACGTGAACTTGAGCAATTTTCTGAAATTCTACAATCCTGTTTCTTTGTCATTAAAATGCAGAGGAGACCAAGTTCAGCCTCATAAGGTTGGTCTGAGACTAAATGCAGTTAAGAAATGAAAAGTCTCTGTGCAGGTCCTTTTGTACTTTTAAAATTAAGTACATTAGTACTTTGAAAAAATTCATTAATATGTGAATAAAAATATAAATCAATAAATAAAACATGCACATGATATGATTCAGACATGGGTAAGAAACAATCTAGCTTTCTTACATGACTCTGTGTGAAGCGTTAGTTAGATCCTGGTGCACTCTGCCATTTTGGAATATTCTACATACAAAATACCCGAGGTACTGCATAGCAAATGTACTTTGTCAATTTAGAGTACCTAGAACATTAAGACCAAAGAATGGCAAATTCTTCCAAATTCCCTTTTGAGGAAATTGGTTGTATTAGGAAAACTGTTATTACAGTGTTTTGTTTTGTTTTGTTTTTAAATTTTTATTTTTATTTATTTATTTTTGGCTGTGTTGGGTCTTCATTGCTGCGTGCGGGCTTTCTCTAGTTGCGGCGAGCAGGGGCTACTCTTCGTTGCGGTGCGCGAGCTTCTCATTGCGATGGCTTCTTATTGTTGAGCACAGGCTCTAGGCGCGCGGGCTTCAGTAGTTGTGGCATGCAGGCTCAGCAGCTGTGGCTCATAGGCTCTAGAGCACAGGCTCAGTAGTTGCGGTGCATGGGCTTAGTTGCTCCGTGGCATGTGGGATCTTCCCAGACCAGGGATCGAACCCGTGTCCCCTGCACTGGCAAGTGGATTCTTAACCACTGTGCCACCAGGGAAGCCCCTATAGTGTTCTTTAAAACGGTAAAAATTCTAAACTACCTAAATGTCCATGAATGGGGAAAAGTTATGAGACACACACACCCCACCACACACACACGATGTACACAAATTCAAGGGAATATGATGTTGCCATTAAAGATGTGGGATATATAATATCAATTAGAAAAGGTATAATTTGAGAAGTTTATACTACAGGAATCACAAATATACAGTTATGAACGCATATGAGGAAAAGAACATGGGAAAATGAAGACAGTTGTTTTGTAAGGGAAACAGTAATAACGTGAGAGATTTTTTTCGTTGTTATTGACTTTTTCTGTTCTACTCTTATTTGTGAAATTACAAAAGGTGATAAAACAACAAAAATAAATCAAACAAAAATAAAAAGTAGGGATCATTTGGCCCTCTTCTTGGGAAGAGTTTCCCAAATGCCTAATCTTTCCCAAGAAAGAAATAGGATGTGTCTTATCACTGAGAAATGAGGTGACAAGTTAACACCTAGAAGGGCAAGCCCAACTCACCTTGAACTTGGTCATTTTGTCCTCCTACTTCTGGGGAAGTGCTGAGTCTTGGGCAGGCACAATGGGGGAAGGAGAAAAAAGCCGTCAGAGTCTGGCCAAGGGTATCACTGACCCATATGGCTGCTTACTGTGAAGCAGCAACAGTGCCACTTCCTCAGGGTGGCCTGATGAGCAAAGCCTGGGCTGGATTCCAGATGCTACTCACCCCTTCAGCCAAGAGCCCCTGGGCAGTGAACGAGCCACCCAACCACACACAGTGGCCCTCATACAAGTTCATGTAGCTCTCAGGGTGTGATTCTGATTCTGGGGAGGGCGGAAATTGAGAGTAAAGTACCCAGGTTAAGAGAGTAATTTCTGGGACCAAATGTCTAGGTTCATGAAACTGTGACATATTAGCTGTGAAATCTTAGACAAATTATTAGTATCTCTGTGCTTCAATTCTTCCATCTGTAAATATAGAGGGATTAACAACGGCTATCTCATAGGATTGTTGTAAGAATTAAATAAGTAGGCAGAAAGTTCAAAGAACACTTTCAGGGCACCTTATTTCTCAGTAGCAGCAGAAAGCAGGTAATATTCAGTAACATAAAACCTGTCCTCACCAATAGCTTCAATGGAGCCTTAAAAGGCTGTTGCTTTGTTGTATGAAAATCACCTTTAATCTCGGCAATATCTGTTATTCTCTCTGGTTTGTCATATTTAATTTGATGCCTTTGCAGTAATATTTAAGATTACATTGATTTTTTTTCCTGTGTAAAATATACATCACAAAAAATTTTCCATTTTAACCATTTTTTAGGTGTAGAGTACGTTAGGTGCGTTCATATTGTTGTGAATCATCACCACTAACCATCTCCACAACTTTTTCACCATCCCAAGCTGAAACTCTGTACCTATTAAACACTAACTCTCCATTCCCCTTCCTCTCAGTCCCGGGTAACCACTATTCTACTTTCTCTATGAATCTGATATTGTGGATGATGGCTTTTTCAAAGATGTAAGACCTTGACAATTTGACTTTGTTAACAGTAGGGCCTAAAAACACTCTTATCATGGAGATGAAGAAAAATGAATAGAATCCTGTGATATAACAGTAAGTTACTCAACATGCCACTTAAATGAACAAGCTAATCATAGTTATGATGAAAACAACGAAAACGGCAATGTTTAACGTTACATAAGCACTAAGTACGTGTTAGGGACCTTGAGAAGCACTTGGCACGCATTGTTCCACTAAGGTACCTCCCACACACCTGTGAAGAAGCTAGGGGTGTACTAGCCGTGTGACTCCAGTCTGATCACCTCCACCTCTGTGCCTCTCCTCAACTATAACAAGGAGAGAAAAAAAAAAAAGAATGTCAGTCCTAGGGTCACTGTGGTGGATGAATGAGCTAAATGCCCTTGGCATTGTACCTGGCATTTTACCAAGTTCTCAATAAATAATGACGATGACGACTGTTGTTCCCACGTAACAGATGAGGAAGCCGAGGCTTGGTGAGGTCAAGGGGCAGGGGCGGAACCTGAATCCAGCTCTCACAAAGAAGCCAGGTCTTCTAGATCTTGTCTCTCTGCTGCTTCTAAAGAAAAAAATAAACAGATGGGAGTCTGAGGTCTCATGCAAAGAGAAACGAGAGCTTGAGAGCTAGGGATAAAAGACTGACATAGAGACAGGGAGAGGACTCTGAAGCCAGAGGATCTGCTTGAAGGAGATGAGTACAGGGTTGGGAAGGGTGTAGGCTCTGGAATCAGACCCCCAGTATTTGAATCCTGGCACCTCCAACTTGCTACTACTTAGTCCCAAGGTCTGATCTATAAATTAGGGATGGTTATAATAATAACAATAATTATTATAATTATATAATTATAATACAATATATTATAATTATATATTATATAGATATATAGTATAATATATTTATATAATAATATAATTATATATAATATAGTAATATAATTATAATAATACCAACCTCATAGGAAGGTTAGTCAGTCTAAGTGACTCTACATAAAACATGTGGAACAGTATCTGGCAGCTTAAACATTCACTAGGGCTGCTTTACATGAAATAGTCAAGGAAGCTCTTCCTTGGGGTGGCTGCAACCGCACACGGCTTGATGAGCAGACGTGGGCAGGATTCCAGACGCCACTTACGCCTTCAACCGAGAGCCCCGGTGCAGTGAACGACCCGCCCAACCACACACAGTGGCCCTAATACAAGTTCTCGTAGCTGTCAGAGTATGATTCTGATTCTGGGAAGTGTGCAAATTGAGAGTAAAATATCCAGATTAAGAGATTAGTATTAATTAATTATTGGTTCATTAATTACTTATTAGATTATTATTATTACCTAGTCCTACTCCAGATACAAGAACCCTGTATGGAAAAGGGCAGTGTAAAACTTTCCAATCTTAGAAGAGAAATCCTTTCAGGATTTGTAATTCACCTTGTTCTGACTCTATATTTGTCCAGCGTCTTCTGCTCAACAAGAAGTGTTTTACAGGGAGATCTTTCCACTACCTCTGTGGAAAGGGTATAATCAGTAAATCACTGCCTGTTTTGGGATTAATACTAACTCAGCTTTACATCCCAAGCACCTAAAGCAGTGCCTGTAACACAGTGATCACTTAGCAGTCAGTGTCCTGACACATGAGCCCCCCCATACAGGTTCATTCCAGCAGAGGCACATAAAAAGACTAGACTAGTTGGTCAAAGGTCTCTTTGAGAGGCAAAATTCTGAGGCTGGTCCCACTTGGGAGGATTGGGAGAGCGGGGGTTTTATTTCCAAGTTTTTCTTCTAGGTCTTCCACAGTATTTGCAAGATCAAGGTCATCTTTGGAAGGAAAAGGGCCTCTGGATTTTTAATACTATCTTAGGAAGGTGCTTCCCACCCTTCAAAGTCAATGTCGAAAGAGACTTCTGTTACAAAATCCACAGAGTGTGTCCATCAAAACACTGAGAATGACAACTGTTTAAGTGCCTGCATGATTAGCACTAGACGGGATAACTTAACTCTTCATTAAAAAATGAGTGTATTAATTCAATGAACATTTATGGAAATCAGACTAAAAGATACGACTACTCAAGTTCACAGTCTAGTGATTAGGAAACCAGCACATTGCTAAGTACCAGGGTAGTGAACTGGGTACTTTAGAAGCACAAGTTATGGGCCTTGGGGTCCACGCTTGTTTGGAGCAGGTTCTATGTCAATGTGGCTTGATCTGAGCCCTGGAGGATGACTGAGTTCTATTAGCCAGAGGGAAGCAGAATCTCTGGAAAAACCTCAAGAGAACAAATGTTACGACCGTAAGTGAACACAAACAAGAGGCAGAAAAAGCTGGGCAGGAAGGCAGGATTCAAACCATAATGACGGGGGTCCCAGTTTATCGGCAAGTCAGCAGGAAAGCAGCAAAGGAAGGGAGAGTCAGAAGATTCCTTGGTGTTGGAAACAGATCACTCTCCCAGCAAATGGGAGATCTGAGGGGGAAGGGGCTGGGGCCAGAGAGACTGTTACCAGGGCCACACCAAGAATCACGTCCTTCTTTATTTGAATGTCACCTCCTCAGACAGTTCCTCCCTACAGAGAATTTCAATCTCCTAATGACATCCCACACTTCTGACCCCCCATCCCTGCTTAATTCTTTTCTCTTTGGCACGTATCACTCTTTAACATCCTACTAGGTATTTTGCTCATTTATATTCATCACATCTGTCCCGCAGGGAATTTTGTTTCTTGCTGTGTCCCCAACACCTAGGACGCTGCCGCAGGCACTTGCCAGGAACTCAACAAAGATTCACAGAATGACTGCTGGAAGGAAGAACTGAAAGACGCACCATGTAGATCAGGGCCTCGTGATTTATCTCCCGAATCATTCATTCAAAATATAATTACTGAGAGCCTGCTCTGTGCCAGCCAAGGAGCCTAGATGTGAAAGATACAGCAGTGAACAAAGCAGGCAAAGACCTTGATCTCATGGAGCAGATAGTATAATGGGGTACAAGGGCAGTAACACACTGATATAGGAGAGATGCTTTTAAGAAGAATAAGGCAGGGTAAAGGTATAGGAAGAGATAGAAGGAGGGGCGGGTACAGAATAAGTTTTTGTCATGGAAGGATTCTCTCACTTTTGAGCAGAGACCTGAACTAAGGCAGACAGAACCATACAGGTATCTGATATCTGAAGGATGAGTAATTTAGCCAGAGGGAAACAGAAAATATTTTTGTTAAAAAGTCCTGAGTCAGTTCTCACTACCAGTGTGTCTCAAATTTTAATGTTCCATGAATCAACCGGGCGGGGACCCTGCCAAGATAGAGGGTCCTCTGTCTCATCCCCAGAAATTCTAAATCAGGAGATCAAGGATGGGGACGAAGAATCTACATTTCTACTAAGATGCCAGGTGATGATACTGTTGGTCCCTGGATCACAATTTGAGTAGCATCCGTCAAAAACAGCCCTCTTGGGACTTCCCTGGAGGCGCAGTGGTTAAGAATCCACCTGCCAATGCAGGGTACACGGGTTCGAGCCCTGGTCCGGTAAGATCCCACATGCCGAGGAGCAACTAAGCCCGCGAGCCACAACGACTGAGCCTGCGTGCCACAACTACTGAGCCCGCGTGCCTAGAGCCCGTGCTGCACAACACGAGAAGCCACCGCAATGAGAAGCCCGCGCACCGCAACGAAGAGTAGCCCCCGCTCGCCGCAACTAGAGGAAGCCCGCGTGCAGCAACGAAGACCCAACACAGCCAAAAATAAATAAACAAATAAATAAATTTCTTTAAAAAAAAAAAACTCAGACCTTATCCCAAACTAATTAAATCAGAATCTGTGGAGGTGGGTTGCTGATATCTGCATTTTTGCCCCCCTCCCGCCATCCCAGGCTATGATTTCATTGTCCAGTCAGGACACTGCACCAGGCAATGAACCCCAGACAAAATGATACCGAGGCCCATGCCCTTGGCCAATATGCAGTGGTTCTCAAACTCTGGTGTGCATCTCTGTTGTAAGGCCTAAATTCCAAGTGCTACCAAGACATCTCCGAGCCTCACAGGGCCCAGAAAGCCTAGCCGTGAGCTCCTCTGCTGTCTCCAGATATGGCCCTTTCCCCTGGGAAGAGGTGCCCCATCCAGCTAGCTCCCCTATGGATTAACCATGTTTTTAGATTCTGTATTAGCTGTTTGACATCTGTGATTACTAACCTCTTCCTAAGTCTGTTGGATCACAAGGCCAGACTGTCGACCACAGTTATTTACACATTCCCTGCAAGCCAGTTTTCAAGGGCACAAGAGGGTCATAATATAATCCGCCCAATCACTGCCCTCTGACCTGCCTGTTCTCACTTAGTGCCCAACAGGGTATGTCTCCACCTAGTTCCTTCCCGCCACTATAGTCACAGAGGCACGGTCCTCTCTCCCTGCTCCCTGACCCCTGCGTGTGACAGGATTCGTGTGGCCCTTGGTGGCATGCTGTGTCTCTTGCTCCTGGGGGACTTGTGAGTACTAAAAACCTTCTTTCTCAATCACCTCCCCACGTTGCCATTCGGTCACTTGTATAAATGAAGACCTGACACAATTCACTCCATCAGCTGGACCAGCCTCACCCACTGAGTCCTCAGCCTAACAGGTTTCATCTCTGTGCCAGCTGCGAAATTGTTCAAAGAAGCCTATCACGTCCTCCTGCCAGAAGCAAGGTCACCCTACCCTCTGTTCACTACTGAGCCTGCCTCCCAGAGCCCCCGCTGCTTCATTCTAGCCCCCAGTGCAGCCCTGGGTGGCCCGGCATAGCAGGCAGCGTCCTCCTGCAGGCTGTGAGTATGTGACAAATAAACTGCTGCCAATCTCAGCTGGATGGTGTGGCCATCTCATACTGTTTAGGACAAGGATTTCTCCTTCCTAAACCAGGTGAACAGGCAGTGACTGGAACAGCATCAGAATCATCCAGAGAGCTAATAAAGAACACAGAAGCCTAGACTCATTGAAATAGTAAAAGGACTGGGTCCTTATAGTTTTTACCAGGTTCCCCAGGTGATTCTAATATGACCAAAGTCTGGGAACCACTGCACTATTCTATTCTGCCTCTCAAAGAGTTATCCGAGCTGCCCAAGAATAGCCGGGAAGCCCAGGGTAGGGCCAGGCCTGGCACTCAGGCTTTCTGATGACCAACTCCCTGCTCCTCTCCACTGTAAGATGACCTTGGAGGTCTAAGAGGCAAGAGTAACTGGTAAATGCCCCCTGGACGCAAATCCTCAGAAGGAAAAGGGAGGCTTCCATTTAAACCAGTGCTGTCCAACAGAAATATAAGGCAAGCTACATGGGTAATTTAAATGTTTCTAGAAGCTACATTAAAAAATGTAAAAAGAAGTGAGCTTAATTTTATAATATAAAATATAATATTTTATATTTAAATAAAATTTATATTTAAATTTATAATTTAATTTATATAATTTATAAAAATTATATAAATTTATAATTATAAATTTATATAATTTATAATTAAATTTATAATTAAATTTATAATTTAAATATAAATTTATGTTTTATATTTAAATATAAATATAAAATATAATTTTATATTTATAATATAAAATATAAACAATATATTTTATTTAACCCAACATATCCAAAATATTACTACTTCAACCTGCAATCAATATAAAAATTATTGAGATCTTTTACATTCTTTTTTAGTGCTTGAAATCCCTTGTGTGCCTGACACTTACAGTACATCTCAGCACCAGACACATATCAAGAGCTCAATAGTTTCATGTGGCCAATGGCTACGATACTGGCTGGTGCAGACTTAGACCTTGTTAAAGCAAGAGAGACCATATAATCATCCCCCAGAGACTCACTAGGTTCAAAAGACAGCCAATTATGTTAGTTGTAAGTTTCAACAATGGTTATTACTGAAACTATTCATTTTTGTTGAACTGTATGGTAGAACTGAAGTATTAAAAGAATAAGGTAGGGGAGAAAAGAATACCCTAAAATATGCTTTGCCCTTTTAATAACTCACTGCATTTTTCATATTGTGTACTCCCCTGTAATAAATAAAGGACAACTCTAGTCTGTAATACATAGAGGAGGTACTATGTGCCAGGCACTATTTCAAGCACTTTCCATATCATATCCCCTTTAATCTTCACAAAAACTTTAGGAGGAACCTCCATACTGTTCTCCATAGTGTTCCCTTTTCTCCACACCCTCTCCAGCATTTATTGTTTCTAGATTTTTTGATGATGGCCATTCTGACCGGTGTGAAATGATATCTCATGTAGTTTTGATCTGCATTTCTCTAATGATTAATGATGTTGAGCATTCTTTCATGTGTTTGTTGGCAATCTGTATATCTTCTTTGGAGAAATGTCTATTTAGGTCTTCTGCCCATTTTTGGATTGGGTTGTTTGATTTTTGTTATTGAGCTGCATGAGTTGCTGGTAAATTTTGGAGATTAATCCTTTGTCAGTTGCTTCATTTGCAACTATGAACAAGGTTATTGAGCTTAGCTAAGCACTCACATCATCTGAGGACCTATTAGAGGATGCTTATATGTGTTAGCATACGGTATTTGTTTTTCTCCTTCTGACTATATGTATACTGTATGACAGACTCCAGGTCCATCCACCTCACTACAAATAACTCAAGTAAAGCAATTATACTCCAATAAAGATGTTAAAAAAAAAAAACTTTAGGAGGTGGCATTAATTTTGTGGTAGGCATTAATATTGTGACGTAAGAAAACTTAGGCACAGACAAGTAAGTTGCCCAAGGTCATCCAGTCACAAAGTGCTGGAGCCATGTTTCAAACCCAGCGGCTCAGGTTTGATCCTGGATCTGCCCCTTGCTGACTGTGCAACCAGGTCATTTATTCAATTGTCTGCAACTGTTTCTTCCCTTTATTTATTTATTTATTTATTTGGCCATGCCACACAGCTTGTGGGATCTTAGTTCCCCAACCAGGGATCAAACCCACGCCCTCAGCAGTGAAAGTGTGGAGTCCTAACCACTAGACTGCCAGGGAATTCCCTGCTTCTTACTTTTAAAAATGAGAGTAATGATAGCATTGTGATGAAAGAAAAATGAGTCAGTGCACATACAGCATTGGAAATTCACTGAGTCACAAAAGGTGCCCAACAAATGTCAGCTATTCTCATCATCTCTATCATGTTCCCTACATATTAAACAAAAAATTGAACATTAACATCGATTGGAAAAAAAACTTATGGTTACCAAAGGGGAAGGGGGAGAAAAATTAGGAGTTTGGGATAAATATATTCATGCTACTATGTATAAAATATACCACCAACAAGGACCTACTGTACAGCTCAGGGAACTATACTCAGTTTCTAGTAATAACCTATAATGGAAAAGAATATGAAAAAGAATATATACATATATGTATAACTGAATAACCTTGCTGTATACCAGAAACTAACACAACATTGTATATCAACTATACTTCAATTAAAAAAAGAAAAAAAAATGATGGATTCTTTTAAAATGTATATATACACACATGTATAACTGTAACACTGTGCTGTACACCTGAAACTAACATGACACTGTAAATCGACTATACTTCAATTTTTTAAAAGAATTCATTTGTTTCCAAGGAAATTTGTTTTAGAGCATGACGATACTAAGCATGATCATACATTAACTTTTTTTTTTTTTTTTGCGGTACGCGGGCCTCCCTCTGCCGTGGCCTCTCCCGTTGCGGAGCACAGGCTCTGGATGCGCAGGCTCAGCGGCCATGGCTCACGGGCCCAGCCGCTCCGCGGCACGCGGGATCCTCCCAGACCGGGGCGCGAACCCGGTTCCCCAGCATCGGCAGGCGGACGCGCAACCACCGCGCCACCAGGGAAGCCCGATACATTAACTTTTGAACGCTCCGAAAAAGTTGGTGAATTCTACATCTCCCCAAAAGTAAGTGAGGTATCAGACAAGGCATATGGTTATAGACTGTCATTCTATTTTTGTTCTCTAATCACAGGCTGTAGCCCTTTTGGGCAGCTGCATGAATCACACTTACTGAACAACTCCTCTCTGTCGACCCCATGCTGGGCACTCCGAGAAGAATATTACCAGATCCATGAATCAGAGGACCCTGTAGCCTAACAGGAGAGAGAGATGAAACTGAGAGTTACACGCCCTGTGGCAAGTGCAACTCCAAAGGAGCAAAGGAAATTCATCATTTTCCTTCCGTAAGTGCAACTCTTTCTAACTTTCTCATATAAATAACATTCTCCTAGTTGCCATGTGTGAAAATCTTAGAGTTGCTGTTAATACCTGTTATGGGCTGAACTGTGACCCCCCCCAGCCCCAAACTCATATGTTAAACTCCTAATCTCCAGGACTTCAGAATGTGACTGTATTTGGAGATGGGCATTTAAAGAGGTGTCTAAGTTAAAATGAGATCATTAGGGTGGGCCCTAAATCAATCTGACTGGTGTCCTTCTAAGAGGAAATTTGGACACAAACAGGGACAGCAGGGGCATGCACACACACAAAGGAAAGACCGGGAGGACACAGCAAGAAGGCGGCCATCTACAAGCCAAGGAGAGAGGCCTCAGAAGAAATGAAACCTGCTGATACCTTGATCTTGGACTCCCAGCTCCAGAACTGTAAGAAAATTAATTTCTGTTGTTTAAGCCACTCAGGCTGTAATAGTTTGTTCCAGCAGCCTTAGCAAACTAATACAATCTCCCCTCCCTTGGTCTTCGTATATAAACAACTTATAATAATTAATTTTTAAGTCCTACTAACTCAACATCTGGGTTTGCTTTAAAATACTCAATGGGAAAAATGTGTGCATGGGGAGAGGGAGATGCAACAAGATAAGTAAGGACTGAAGCAGGGTGACTGTTACACAGGAATTCATTATATTGATATTATACTTTGGGTTGTCTGGAAATTTCCAGAATTAAGAGTTAAGGATATAGGGCTTCCCTGGTGGCACAGTGTTCAGAATCTGCCTGCCAATGCAGGGGACACGGGTTTGAGCCCTGGTCCGCGAAGATCGCACATGTCACGGAGAAACTAAGCCCGTGAGCCACAACTACTGAGTCTGTGCTCTAGAGCCCACGGGCCACAGCTACTGAGCCCGTGCGCCACAACTACTGAAGCCCATGCGCCTAGAGCCCATGCTCCACAACAAGAGAAGCCACCGCAGTGGGAAGCCCGCGAACCGCAACTAGAGAAAGCCTGCGCACAGCAACGAAGACCCAACACAGCCAAAAGTAAATAAATAAAATAAATTTACAAAAAAAAAGAGTTAAGGGTATGAATAATCTGATAACAATTTTGTATAACATAAATACACACTGAAAAACTGACAAACAGAAATGCACTGAAATGTTAATAATCACCAATATCCTATATGTCTATGTCCTATATATGTCATACATATCCTATACGTTATAACATATACAACTATATTGGTAATTCTTAATGTTTTTCATTACATCATATCTCTACATTTTCTGAATTCTCTACAATGAATGTGCATTTCTTCTATAATCGGAATATAAACTATAAATATTATTTAAAATAAGATTAAATGAGAATGCTTTCAATTTTTTTTAAATGTTTTTACTTTTATTATTTATTTTATTTTCACCTGCGTTGGGTCTTCGTTGCTGCGCGTGGGCTTTCTCTAGTTGTGGCGAGCAGGGGCTACTCTTCATTGCGGTGTGAGGGCTTCTCATTGTGGTGGCTTCTCCTGTTGCACAGCACAGGCTCTAGGCACGTGGGCTCAGCAGTTGTGGCTCGCGGGCTCTAGAGTACAGGCTCAATAGTCGTGGCACGTGGGCTTAGTTGCTCCACAGCATGTGGGATCCTCCTGGACGAGGGCTCAAACCCGTGTCCTCTGCATTGGTAGGCAGATTCGTAACCACTGCGCCACCAGGGAAGCCCTCAAATTTTTATAAAGACAGCCAAACTCACTAACCTTGCTTTCAAATCCTCTACAATAAAATTCCAACCTACCTCCACAACTTGATGCCAAATGCCTCCTCTGCAGCCAGTTTCCTATGGTTGAATATTTCGATAGACTGTTTTTCTATTTTGTTTCCTAATTCCAATTTGGGATTTTAAACTAGGGGACCAAGGATATCCAAAGATGGAAGGAACGCAAGCCCTAGACTCAAATCCCACTGCTCTTAAGTATGCTCTATCTCCATTTCCTCATCTGTAAAATAGAGGTAATAAAAGTATTCACTTCATAGGGCCTTGTGAAGGTTAAATGCACTAATTTTTATAAAGCCCTTAGGATGAGACTTAGGACTCAATGTTTAACAATTTTGATTACCACTCATGCCCTGTACACGATCTACATATTTTCACAATTATTTAACAGTAACTGAACGCTTTTGTAGCAGAAATATTTACTAATGAATAAAATACCTTCTACCGCTGGAACAGAAAAGAAAGATGCTAAGTCCTGCCACGGTGGGGCTCTGCTACCAGAAGCCCTGGGCTCACTCCTCTATTTTCTACAGCCCCCCTTTTCAGATCCAGAGCAGAAGAAGGAAAGGAGGCTGGGAGACACAACGACTTTGTGGTCCTGGGAAAACTACAGCGGGTATCTGTGGGTGACCCACTTTTTCTTTAAAAACGGGTCAGAAGTCGTCCAGACACAGCCTCCTTTCCGGCAGGGATCAGAAAGAAGAGCCAGTGGCACTTCGAGGAGCTTCCACCGAAAGCGATGCTTTTCTGATTATCATATCATTAACAGCTGACACCTTGCCACACGCCTGATCTGTCCCAAACATTTATCTTGTATAAGGCAGGTACTCGTAATATCCCTTTTTACAGAAAAGGAAACCAAGGCACAAAAAGATTAAATTCTCATCCAACCTTATGTCGCTAGGAAGTAACAAAGCGTGTGGAAGGAAGGTGCTAGGGGGAGGCGGGTTGGACGGCAAGGAGCCCGGGAGACAAACTGCCGATTTCTGTCCGCCTACAATCCGAGGACTTGCGAACCGCCGCAAACGCAGAGAATCGGACGAGGAGAAGGCAAGCGGCCGCCCCCGCCCCTCCACCCCGCCCTCTGCCGCAGGTCGAGACTTTTCTGCCCTGTGACCGAGGACCGAGGCCGGCTGATCCCAGGACCAGATCACAAAAGTTAAAAGAAATCGCAGGATCCCAAAGATCACTCACCTCCCTGAGAGAACCGAAGGCCGAAATCGCAATCTCCTGAAGCGGAAATACCTCCGACTACGCGGAGCTCCTGGACTACATTTCCCAGTATCCCCGAGAGGAACAAGAGCCGCTGCCCCGCCCCCCGGGGCGAAAGTGCCGACTCTAACATCGACGGCCTGAATCGAATTTCCCAGAATCCACGAAAGGAGCGGGTTCGTATTCTCGCCCTCCGGTATCCGAAATGCCTCCAAACACGCACAGCACTGGATTGTACTCTCCTATTTCCCCAGCGGCGCGATTAACACATCCGCGCTTTCCTGGAGCGGAAGTGCCCCAAGCACAGGAAGCGTCGAGACTACACGTCCCAGAATCCTCTGTAGGGCTGAGCTTCCCGCCTGTTTGCAATTTTATTTTTGAATCAGCAGGTGGAGTCTTGGGGCGCTTGTAGAACTTGGCTTGCGTTTTCTTTTTCTCATTGTTCCCTGACAGAAATTGGAAATATAAATGGAAAATTAAATGGAAAATAATTATAAAGGCGTGCTATGCTTGAGGTAAAAATAGAGATCGTAAAAGGGACGGGCTGAGCTATAATGAACAATCTTCTTTACTACCTGGACCTGGAGTCACCTTTGACCAAGAACCCATAAAAAGGAGGTGCAAACAATGGGACATGAAAGAGAAGCAGCAAAATTCTCCGCTTTTCCTTTGCTTTGGTTTCTTGCATGGTTAGGGAATTGGAGAAAATATTACAGTATTTAATACCACCCTACATAATATTTCGATAAAGTTACTCTTTGAGTTCCAATTAAGAAATCACACCATGTAATTCGTATTCCTTTTTAACGGAAATATAATTGATATATAACATTGTGTAAGTTTAAGATATACAACATGTTGATTTGATACATTTATTTATTGCAATATGATTACCATCTTAGTGTTAGCTAACACGTCTATCACCTCACCTAATTTTCATGTCTTTTTTGTGGTCAGAACAATTAGGGTCTAGTCCCTTAGCAACTTTGAAGTTTATAATACAGTAGTATTGACTATAATCACTATGCTGTCCGTTAGCTCTCCAGGACTTATCTCCTAGTTCCAAATTTGTACCCTTAAACAACGTATCCCATTTCCCCAACCCCCAACGTGTAATATCCATCATTCTACTCTCTGTATTTATGAGTTTGCCTTAAGATTACACAGATAAGTGATATCATACAGTATCCCTCTTTGTCTGAATTAATCTCACTTAGCATAATCCCCTCAAAGTCCACCTACGTTGTTGCAAATATCAGCGTTTCCTTCTTTCTCATGGCTGAATAAATTCCATTGTATATATGCCACAACTTCCTTATCCAGTCATCTGTTGACAAACACTCAGGTTGTTTCCATACTGTGAATAATGCTGAAATAAACATGGGAGTGCATATACCTCTTCAAATTCCTATTTTCATTTACTTTGAATATATACCCAGAAGTAGAACTGCTGTATCATATGGTAATTCTATTTTTAATTTTTCAAGGAAACTCTATACTGTTTTCCATAATGGATACACCAATTTACATTCCCACCAACAGTGTACAAGGGTTCCCTTATCTCCACATCTTCACCAACACTTGTTATCTCTTGCCTTCTTGATGATAGTCATTCTAACAGGTGTGAGGTGATATCCTGAGATTTTGATTTGTATTTCCATGCTGATTAGTGATGTTGAGCATCTTTTATGTACCTGTTAGCCATTTGTATTTCTTCTCTGGAAAAATGTCTATTTAATTCTTATGCCCTTTTTTTAAAAAATGGACTGTTTGGGTTTTTTGGTTATTGAGTTGTATGAGTTCTTTACATATTTTGGATGTTAACCCCTTATCTGATATATGCTTTGAAAATATTTTCTCCCATTCCATAAGTTGCCTTTTCATTTTTAAAATTATTTCTTTTCCTGTACAAAAGCGTTTCAGTTTGATGTAGTCCCACTTGTTGATTTTTGCTTTTGTTGCTTGTGCTTTCTGTGTCATAGCCAAAAAATAATTGCCTGGTCCAATGTCAAAGAATTTTTTCCCTGTGTTTTCTTTTAGAAGTTTTATGGCATCAGGTCTTACACTTAAGTCTTTAATCCATTTCAAGATAACTTTTGTGAGTGGTTTAAGATAGAGGTCAAATTTCATTTTTCTGCATGTGGTTATCCTACTGAGTGTTCTTGACTCCCTTGTCAAGTATTAGTTGACTATTTATGCAGGGGCTTATTTCTGGGCTCTTGATTCTGTTCCATTGGTCTATGTGTCTAACTTTATGTCAGGACCACACTGTTTTAATTACGATATCTTTGTAGTATAGTTTGAAATTAGGAAGTGTGATGCTTCTGGCTTTGCTCTTCTTTCTTCTGATAGCTTTGGCTATTAGGGGTCTTTTGTGGTTCCACACAAAGTTTTAGAAATTTTTTTTTCTATTTCTGTGAAATATACCATTGGAATTTTGATAGGGATTGCATTGAATCTATAGATGGCTTTGGGTAGTAGGAACATTCTAATGATATTAATTCTTCTGGTCCAAGTACACAGGATATTTTTCTGTTTATTTGTGTCTTCAATTTCTTCCATCAAAGTCTTATCATTTTCAGTATACAAGTCTTTCATCTCCTTATTTAAACTTATTCCTAAGTATTTTATTGTTTTGATGATATTGTGAATAGAATTATTTTATTTCTTTTTTAGACACTTTGTTGTTACGGTATAAAAAGCAACTGATTTTTGCATGTTAATTTTGTATTGTTCAACTTTACAGAATTCGTTGATCAGTTCTAACAGTTTTAGGGTGTAGTCTTTAGGATTTTCTATATATATAAAAGCATATCATCTGCAAACAAAGGCAATTTTATTTCTTCCTCTCTGATTTGGATGCCTTTTAATTTCTTTATATTTTCTGATTGTTCTGCTGAGACTTCCAGTACTATGTTGAGTAGGAGTGGTGAGAGAGGGCACCCTTGTTTTGTTCCTGTTCTTAGAGGAAAAGCTTTCAACCTTTCACCATTGAGTATGCTGTTAGCTCTGGGAATGATGTATATGGCTTCTATTATGTTGAGATATGTTCCATCTATACCAATTTGTTGAGAGTTTTTATCATGAAAGGATGTTGTATTGTCAAATGCTTTTTCTGCATCTCTTTAGATGGTCCTATGATTTTTATCTTTCATACTGTTAATGTGATGTAATGTGGTACACACTGCATATTTTTTAAAAATATTTTACTTATTTTGGCTGTGCCGGGTCTTAGTTGTGGCACACGGGATCTTCGTTGTGGTATGCAGACTTCTTACTTGCGGCATGCATGCGGGATCTAGTTCCCTGACCAGAGATTGAACTTGGGCCCCCTGCATTGGGAGCACAGAGTCCTACCCACTGGACCACCAGGGAAGTCCCCACATTGTGTAAGTTCAACCATCCTTGTATCCCAGGGATAAATCCCACTTGGTCATAGTGTATGATCCTTTTAATATGCCATTGAATTCAGTTTGCTGATATTTTGTTGAGAATTTTTGCATCTATGTTCATCAAGGATATTGGTCTGTAGTTTTCTTGTAGTGTCCTTATCTGGCTTTGGTATCAGGGTATTTCTAGGCTTGTAAAATGAGTTTGGGAGTGATCCTTTCTTTTTAATTTTTGGAAGATTTTGAGAAATACTGGTGTTCATTCTTCATTAAATGTTTGGTAGAATTCACTAGTGAAACCATCTGGTCCTGGGCTTTTCTGTGTTGGGAGGTTTTTGATTACTGATTCAACCTCCTAACTTGTTAGCAGTCTAATTAGATTTTCTATTCCTTTCTGACTTGGTCTCTGTAGGTTGTATGTTTCTAGAAATCTATCCTTTTCTTCTGGGTTATCCAATTTGTTTGCATGTAATTATTCATATTAGTCATTTATGATTCTATGTATTTCTGTGGTATCAGTTGTAAGGTCTCTTTCATTTCTGATTTTATTTGAGTACTTCTTTTTTCTTCATCTAGCAAAAGTTTATCAATTTTATTTATCTTTTAAAAACAGCTCTTAGCTTCACTGATCTTTTCTATTGTTTTTCCTAGTCTCTATTTCATTTATTTCTGCTCTATCTTTGTTTTTTCCTTCCTTTTGATAACTTTGGGCTTAGTTTGTTCTTCTTTTTCTAGTTTCTCCTGGTGTAAAGTTCAGTTATTTATTTGAGATCTTTTTATTTTCTTAATATAGGTGTTTATTACTAATAACTTCCCTCATAGAATTGCATTTGCAGCATCCCTTTAGGTTTTGGTATATTGTGTTTCCATTTTCATTCATTTCAAGATTTTTTTTATTTCTTTTTTAATTTCTTCTTTGATCCAGTGGTTGTTCAAAAGTGTGCGGTTTAAGTTCCACATGTTTGTAGATTTTCCATCTTTCCTCCTGTTACTGATGTCTAGTTTCATACCATTGTGGTTGGAAGAGATACTTGATATAATTTCACTCATATGATTCAAGTTCAACATTTCCTTGTTGAACTATTCATTCAAATAGAAAATCAACAAGGAAATGTTGAACTTGAATCATACATTAGACCAAATGAACCCAACATACATATATAGAACATTCCACCCAACAGTAACAGAATACACATTATTCTCAAGAGCACACAGAACAGTCTCCAAGATAGATCATATAATAGGCCACAAAATAAATCTTAGAAAAATCTAAGAAGAGTGAAATCATTCATTAACAAATTATAGTAGCTATAGTTTTTTTTTTTAATTGGGGCTTTATTTTTCCCCTCAGTCTATATGTCTGAGGAGGAGACCACACACACAGGGGTATTTCTTTCAGTATATATATATATTTTTAAAAACTTTTATTTTTTTAAATTTTTATTTATTTATTTATTGGCTGCACCGGGTCTTTGTTGCTGTGGGCAGGCTTTCGCTAGTTGCGGTGAGCGGGGGCTACTCTTCATTGCAGTGCACGGGCTTCTCTTCTCATTGTGTTGGCTTCTCTTGTTGCGGAGCACAGGCTCTAGGCACACGGGCTCCAGTAGTTGTGACTCGCGGGCTCTAGAATGCAGGCTCAGTATTTGTGGCGCACGGGCTTAGTTGCTCCACGGCATGTGGGATCTTTCCGGACCAGGGCTCGAACCTGTGTGCCCTGCATTGGCAGGCGGATTCTTAACCACTGTGCCACCAGGGAAGTCCCTAGAGTTATTTTTAATACTCCTGCCCTTTAACCTTTATACTATAATTAAGTGGTTAACACACTACCATACTACAGTACTAGAGATTCTGAATTTGTACATTTATCTTTGCCAGTGTGTTGTATACTTTCATGTTACTAATTAGCATTGTTTCATTTCAGCTTGAAGAACTCCTTTCAGCATTTTGTGAAGCAGGTCTAGTGGTAATGAATTACCTCCATTTTTGTTTGGGAAAATATTTCTCCTTCATTTCTGAAAGATAACATTGTCAGGGTATCCTTGGTTTGCAGCTTTTTTCTCTCAGCCTTTCACAGAGGTAAAGTGCCTCTTTATCACATCATATCAAGGATGTACAATCAACAGGATGTATCACTGTTGATGTTGACCTTTACCATCTAGATGAAGTAGGGTTTGTCAGGTTTCTCTATCATAAAATTTCTCTTTTTCCCCCTTTCCATATTGTGCTTTTTGGGAAAAAGTTACTATGCATAGCCCACACTGAGGAAATGGGGAGTATGGTCCACCTCCTTGAGGGCAGAGTAGCTACATAAATTATTTAGGAATATTTCATAATTTTAATGCTAGTATAAACAGTGTTTTTTACTTTCAATTCTGATTGTGTGTTTATTTCTCCTTTCCATTTTTGCCTCATGTATCTTGGAGCTCTGTTGGTAGGTGCATACACATTTAGGACTGATATGTCTTCTTAGTGAATAGGTCCTCTATAATTGTGTAATATCCCACTTTATCCCTAGTGATTTTCCTTGTTCTAAAGTCTAAGATTGTCTGATATTAATGTAACCACATCAGTTATATTTTTCCTTTTTAACTGTGATAAAATTTACGTAACATAAAATTTACTATTTTACCCATTTTTAAGTGTACCATTCAGTAGTGTTAAGTATATTCACACTGTTGTGTAACCACAACGACTACCCATCTCCAACGTTTTCATCATCCCATACTGAAACTGTACCCATTAAACAATAACTTTCCATTTTCCCTCCCCTAACCTCTGGTAACTGCTGTTCTACTTCTGTATCAATGTATTTGACTATTCTGAGTATGTCGTGTACTTCCACATTCATATTATTTACTTATAATAATTTTCTTTTGAGGTAAAACTTACATACAATGAAATGCACAAATCTAAAGTAAACATTTACTAAGTTCTGACTAATGTATTCATTGGTATAAGCCAAATCTCCATCAGGATATAGAACATTACTACCAGCCCACAAAGTTCTCTCATGCCCTTCTAATCAATCCTCACTCCAACTCCACAGGAAGCAACTACTGCTCTCATTTTCCACCACAGATTACTTTTGCCTGTTTTAGAACATCACAGAAATTGAATCAAAGTGCATATACTCTTTTGATTAATGTATCTTTCACTCAATATATTTTAGATTCATCCATGTTGTTGTATATATATTCTAAGTTCATTCCTTTTTACTGATGGATAGCAGCCCATTGAATGAATGAACCAGTTTGTTTATCCATTCTCTTAAGGATGGACAGCTGTGCTGTTTCCAGGTTTGGGCTATTAGAAATAAAGCAGTGATTAAGCGATCTTGTACAGATCTTTGGGAGAACATATGTTTACTTTTCACTTAAACAAATATTTGACTTGAATTGCTTGGTAAGGGTATGTCTGCATGGTAAATGTTAACAGGGTTAGTTTCATAAGAACATGCCAGACCCTTTTCCAAAATAATTGCAACATTTGACACTCCACCAAAAACATGTGAGATTTATAAGTGCTCCAGACAACATTTGGTGTCAGTCTTTATAACTTTAGCCATTCTGGTGGGTGTGTAAGGGTATCTCATTGCAATTTTAATTTGGATTTTTCTGGTGGTTAATGAACACCTTTTATGTGTCTATTAGCCATTTGCATATTATTTGGTGAACTCTCTATTGTAATAACTCCATTTAAAAAATATATTTATTTTATTTATTTATTTTTGGCGGCATCAGGTCTTTGTTGCTGCACGCAGGCTTTCTCTAGTTGCGGCAAGCAGGGGCTACTCTTCATCATGGTGCGCGGGCTTCTCATTGCAGTGGCTTCTTATTGTGGAGCACCAGCTCTAGGCGTGCGGGCTTCAGTAGTTGTGGCGCACCGGCTCAGAAGTTGTGACTCGCAGGCTCTAGAGCACAGGCTCAGTAGTTGTAGTGCACAGGCTTAGCTGTTCCTCGGCATGTGGGATCTTCCCAGACCAAGGCTCGAACCTGTGTCCCCTGCACTGGCAGGCAGAGTCTTAACCACTGCACCACCAGGGAAGTCCCTATCATTCTTGATACTGGTAATTTGTGTCTTCTTCTATTTTTCCTTTTTAGTCTGATACGTTTGTCAATTGTATTGATCTTATCAAAGAACCAGGTTTTGGTTTCATTGATTCTGTTTTTCTTTTTCTATTTAATAAATTTCATTTTAAAAGAGCTTGATTGTAATATTAACATACCATACAATTCACCCATTTAAAGTGTACAATAGTTTTTAATATATTTACAGAACTGTGAATCCATCACCACAATCTAACTTTAGAACATTTTCATCCCCCTCAAAGTCCCAAACTCATTAGCTATCTTCCCACCCCACCCCCCAACCACAATTCCTGGCCCAAGCAACCAGTAATCTATGTAGTATCTCTATAGATTTACAGATCCTAGAGGTTTCATATAAATGGAATCACATATTATGTGATTTTTCTGTGATTGGCTTCTTTCACTTAGCATAATGTTTTCAAGGTTTGTCCATGTTATAGCATGTATCAATACTTCATTTCTCTTTTAGTATTGAATAATATTCCATTGTGTGGATATACCACATCAGTTAATGCATATTTGGGTTGCCTCCACTTTGGCTATTATGAATATTGTTGAACATTTGTATCCAGAAGCCTGTATATCATACCTAATGGCAGGCAGTATAGGTACTTTATAATAGAGTATTCCCAATTCCTCCTTCTCATCCCTTTTAACAATGCTGTCATTCATTTCACTTATTGGTATGCCATAATTATATTATTGTTATTATTACTTTGAAGAAATATAATTTTTATGTATAAATTAGATCAATAATAAGAAAAAATAAAAGATTTTATTTTGTCTTCATTTATTCCTTTACTAGTGATCTTCTTTTCTTCATGTAGATCTGAATTTCTGACCTATATCATTCTATTTCTCTATGAACAACTTCTTTTAACATTTCTTGAAGGCAGATTTACTGGCAACAAAGTCCCTGTTTTTGCTTGTCTGAGGAAGTCTTTATTTCTCTTTAACTTTTGAAGGATAATTTCACTGGATATAGGATTCTAGGTTGGTAGTTTTTTTCCTTCAACACCTTATTTTATTTATTTATTTATTTTGGCCACACCACGTGGCATGTGGGATCTTAGTTCCCTCACCAGAGATTGAACCCAGGCCCCCTGCATTGGGAGAGTGAAGTCTTAACCACTGGACCACCAGGGAAGTCCCTCCTTCAACACTTTAAATACTTCATTTTCTTCTTGCTTGTTTTCTGAAGTCTGATTTAATTTTTATCCTTGTATCTCCATAGGTCAGTTGCTATCCCCACCCTCTAGCTTCTTTTCCAAGATTTTCTCCTTGTCTTTGGTTTTCTGAAGCTTGAACATGGTATGCTTAGGTGTCGTTTTTGGTATTTATCCTAAGCTTTCTGGATCTGTGGTTTTGTGTTTTTTTTACTGTGGAAAATTTACTGTGGAAAATTCCTAGCCACTATTAATTCAATATTTTTTCTCCTTTCTCTGTCTCTTATCCCTGTGTTCTCATTTACATATGTTACACCTTTTATATTTATCCTCAAGTTTTTTTTTAATATTCTGTTCCACTTATCTTTTTGTCATTCTTTTTCTTTACATTCCAGTTTAGAAAGTTACTACTGACTGATCTTGAAGCTCACCGATTCTTTCCTTGGCCATGTCCAGTCTACTGGTGATCCCATCAAAAGCATTCTTCATTTCTGTCACAGTGTTTTTCATTTCAGGCATTTCTGGTTTTATTATTATTTTTCTAAGTTGTGGTAAAATACACATTACACAAAATTTACCATTTTTATTTTCTATTTATTTTTTAAAATAAATTTATTTATTTATTTTCGGCTGCGTTGGGTCTTCATTGCTGCACGCGGGCTTTTCTCTAGTTGCAGTGAGCGGGGGCTACTCTTTGTTGCAGTGCACGGGCTTCTCACTGCGGTGGCTTCTCTTGTTGCGGAGCATGGGCTCTAGGCACGCGGGCCTTGGTAGTGGCTCGCGGGCTCTAGAGCGCAGGCTCAGTAGTTGTGGCACATGGGCTTAGTTGCTCCGCGGCATGGGGGATCTTCCCGGACCAGGGCTTGAACCCGTGTCCCCTGCATTGGCAGACGGATTCTCAACCACTGTGCCACCAGGAAAGCCCTCATTTTACCATTTTTAAGTGTACAGTTCAATAGTGTTATGTACATTCACACTGTTATGCAACCATCACCACCATCCATCTCCAGAACACTTTTTATGTTGCAAAACTGAGAATACGTCCATTAAATAATAACTTCTCATTCCTCCTTCCCACAGACCTGTAAACCACCACTCTACTTTGTGTCTCTATAGATGTGACTACTCTAGGTACCTCATATAAGTGGAATCATACAGTATTCATCTTTTTGTGACGGGCTTGTTTCACTTAGTATAATGTCCTCTAGATTCATCCATGTTATAGCATGTGTCAGAATTTCCTCTTTTTAAGGCTAAATAATATAATCCATCATATGTATATGTCCCATTTTGTTTTCCTGTTCCTCCATCAATGAACACTTGGGTTGCTTCCAGTTTTTGGCTACTGTGAATAACGTGGCTATGAACATGGGTGTCTAGCATTTCCTCTGGAATCTTTCCTAGGGTCTCCATTTCTCTGTTCTTGCAAAGTTCTCTTGTGGACGGATTCTAAAAAATGTATATAACCTCTGTCCTGGAATTCCATTAGGAATTTATTTAAAAGTACATATACCCTTATTTTTAGGAGATGCATACTGAAATATTTAGTATTTTATTAAAAGTGGAAGGAAATATAATTTTAAAAAATCAATGAGGGGTTTCCCTGGTGGCACAGTGGTTAAGAATCAGCCTGCCAATGCAGGAGACACGGGTTCGAGCCCTGATCCGGGAAGATCCCACATGCCACGGAGCAACTAAGCCCGTGCGCCACAACTACTGAGCCTGCACTCTAGAGCCTGCGAGCCACAACTACTGAGCCTGTGTGCCACAACTACTGAAGCCCACGCACCTAGACCCTGTGCTCCACAACAAGAGAAGCCACCACAATGAGAAGCCTGCACACTGCAATGAAGAGTAGCCCCCACTCGCCGCAACCAGAGAAAAGCCTGCGCGCAGCAACGAAGACCCAACACAGCCAAAAATAAAATAAAATAAATTTATTTTTTAAATAAATAAATTTATTTTTTAAATAAATAAATAAATAATCAATGTGAAGAATGGGAACACCAAAGATATAACTATTATCACTGACAATGACCACTTTCCCATTCATAGTTGCCATATTTTAACAGCAATAAGGTTTTACATAGGAAATAGTACTATAATTTTGCATTTCATTGGAATATATATTTATAAAACAATGTATTAATTACCTATAGTTTGAAGTTTGGCAAGTAGCTCTCTGGTGGACAAATTGAATGGTCTTAAGTGTGTCTTCTCTGAGTCACAGTTTTCTCTTCAGAAAACGAAGTAACAATGTTGCTTGATGTAGAATTCAGGTCATGACTCCCTGGTCCTTCTTCTCTGACTCTCCAAGTGTAAATAATTAGGTTTTTAGTCCAGGGCTTTCCAAAATTATCCACTAAAAATTCCGTCACAGCACAGAAGAATGAAAGCTTACCTCTGGGAGTCTGAAATGAACACAAAAGTGGCAGCCCTTTGCATATACAGCATATGACTGTGAATTCTTTCTTATTTGAAAAGATATGTTGATTTGGATTCTTCTTAAAAAAAAATCTGTCTGACAACATAAAATATCCAAATGATTTGCCAAATAAATAGCAAATCCTTTTACCCAAATCTTAAAGTGATTGCTGCAAAAAAGTGCAACATTTCTCTTTCATTGTTGAGAAGAGTAAGGCGGCCTAGTCACTCACAAACATATACAGTCATAATATCACAGGGTTCTATATTCATATAATCAAAATCCCACATATCCATCTCGGAGTCATGTAGTTTCTCACTCAGTAAGCCTGTTCACAGTGATCCACATTCACAATATCCACAGAATGTACACATAAGAAAAGCAAAAAAGTCAAATAAATTTTAAGTCATACTCACAGATAAAAACATACAATCTCATAACTAAAATCATAATCTCACAGGCCTCAAATATTGCATCATATTATATAATTCCACACACAGTCACAAAAGCACTCAAACTTTTTAATGTTTATTCAAGAAGAGTCTGGAAAATAAAGTTTTATTAGGAGACTAAAATACGTTCAAACTTCCTTTCAAGCTGCCCAGAGAGCTAGGAAAGGAAAGTTCCACTCTCCACTGGGGCCATGGAGGGCTCACATGAGGGAAGGCCAGAGTTCACCGCAGTTTCACCTAAGGTCAGCGGGTACAGTGCTGTTTTCACAAGTCCCACTGGGGAGTTGGGAGAGGAATAAGACTGGATTGAAATCTGATTTGATTTGGCTAAGGTGCAGGGCTGCATTATGACCTCTGTGGGCCCTTTCTTCCAAAAAACAGAAAATAAAAATAATAGTATTTTACGATTGTTTAGGTATAGTAATAATAATAAATTGAGTTTTTTTGAATTAAACACTTTCTTTGACCAAAAATTAATGCTTATTTCTGATTTTAAAAGACATTTTTGTAGGCCCCTAAAAGTATTGTGGGCCCTAGGCATTTTGCCTTCTGTGTCTAATGGATGAGTCAGCCCTGCTAGTATGTGTCTTCGGCAAAAGTCAGCCAGACTCGGCCTTTTATGGAAAGAAAGGCAAGTTACTGGGCAGGAGGAATTTCGGGGTGGGGATGGAGGAGTGGGGAGGAAGTGTGCTTAACAAGTTTTATAATATCTCAAAATCTGAAACACAAACCACTTTCACATCCACACTCTACGAAACAAACCAAACAGAAACAATCCCATACATGGTTACAGACACACAATGGGTCCCACAACATCATACAGCATGAAAACGCGAAGACACCTACACACGCCCAGGCGTTCTTTCTTTAAAACAAATGCATACTTAATGCCAGCTGTGCTCCTGGCGCTACTCCAGGTGATGATGCTACCTGGGTGGAGGGTGAAAGACTAAAGTCTTGTCCTCACAGCTCACACCTAGGTAACCACCGTACCCAAGAGCCCACCACCTACTCCTCCTCCTCCTGCTGCACGCAGGTTTGAGGCTCTGAAGTCCCCAAGCGCCTGCTCGGTCTACTACAGTCTGAACTCATATTCCATTCGCCTCTTCCACGTACGCAGGTCTACCTAAAGCCACAGTCCTCCCGAGGTCGGGTCAACCTCCGCCGCGCGCCGTCACACGCCTGCGCCTGCGCACTCGGAACACCGCGCACTCCCGGCAGTTCCGGATGGACTGCATTTCCCAGAAGCCACCGGGCTCGCATCAGCCTCGGTCCCTGGGTCCTCTTCCGGTGGCCGAGCAGCTGTGGTCCCTACGTGGTGAGTAGATCGTATCCAAAGATAAAAATCGGCGGAAGCTGCCATAGTCTCTCACTGCAGCTGGACTGGAACCCGCGGTGGGGGTGACAGGCGCTCAAGGCAAGGACGCTCCGGGCGCGGACGCGGCTTGTCGGGCCTCGAGTCTCAGGCTGGTGTCTGCGTGAGCAGCAGAGAAGATTTGTATGCCTATTGAGATATTTGTGTGTGTGTGTGTGTGTGTGTGTGTGTGTGTGTGTGTGTGTAGGTGTACACGTGTCTCCGTGACAATGTGTGCGTTTGTGTGTCATTATTTAACTGGGCGATTGTGCTTATTTAACTGCGTGGTTTATGGATGAGCGAGAGTTGTGTGGCCATGTGGGTTGTCACTGGAACTCTTGGCTCTAGACTTCGCTGATTCCTCAGCCCTCTCCCCTCACAGCCACTTGGGGTCAGGCGCAGATAAAGGAGGGAAGCCAGATTCTGAGCTTTAGAATGGAAGAATGGAGGATCCCAGCAAGAAGACACAGACTCGATCATGAGATGAGATTTTCTGAAGCTGGATGCGGCCCCAAGACAGGCTTCTGGGAAGACCTGATAAGGTCCCAGGAGTAAGATTCCATCCTGGGAGGGTCCCCTTAGAAAGTTCCGAGGGGCCAGCTATGTTTCACAACCACAGCATTTCCAAAACTCTGGCCTCAGGAACCTGCTGTGAATTAGATAGATTCCACCCTGGACGTCAGTGACGGGGCCTCTCTCATACTGGGAAAGGTCAACGCTGTCCCAGTCTCCTTCCTACTCCCATTTGGTTGTTTGTGGTGGACTGGGTAAAGGGGTATGGTCATGGACGGAGGGTATTTTGTAAGTGAATGTGCTCTCCAAGAAATTGCCTTCTCTTTTCCCAGTGCTGCCTGTCTTGGAAAAAAAAAAAAGGATCCTGAGAGAGGAAAGAATTTTTGTTACACAACTAAAAGTTTAAGTTCAGGTGAGTTGGTGTTTCCTCATTATTCATAAAACACACTTTAATTTTAAAGGCATGTAATCCTTCTTTTCCTTCAGCTGAAATGTCCTGCCTGGTACTGACATATCTGTAAATCATAGGGCCATGCAGAGGAATCACCCCGTCAGGGTCCCCAAGCCCTTCTCGCCATAATTTATTTAACCTGTGGCCTACTGTTAGCTATTATATTTCTATTTTTGACTAAAAATTAAATTAGTCTATAATAAACACCATTATGCATAGATCTTTATGTCCTATTATAGTCATAACCTAAGGATAAATTTCTGGTTTTGAAATTTGAGTCAAATACCAGATATTTATGCTTGTACTCATTGGAACACAATGACAAGAAGATATAGTTGCTATCCTCAAATGACTTGTTATCCAGTAAAGAAATGAAATCAGTGGACCTAGAGACTATCATACAGAGTGAAGTAAGTCAGAAAGAGAAAAACAAGTATCATATATTAATGCATATATGTGGAATCAAGAAAAATGGTACAGATGAACCGGTTTGCAAGGCAGAAATAGAGACACAGATGTAGAGAACAAATGTATGGACATCAAGGGGGGAAAGGGGGATGGGATGAATTGGGAGATTGGGATTGACATACATACACTAATATGTATGAAACAGATAACTAATAAGAACCTGCTGTATAAAAAATAAATAAAATTTAAAAAAAAAGAAATGAAATCAGGATAGGAATAAGTAAGATAGAGGATCTGAAATGCCACTAGAGAAATTCAGGTGACCTGCCTCAGGAGTTGGTGGTAAGAGACATCATTTTGTTTATAGCAGCACTGCCAGAATATGATCAAATTATGAGAACTCTGTGAAGAAAAATGGATTTTACATCTTAGCGTTTTTATTCTAGTGATGTTAAATGCATAGTGACAGTAAATGCGACAAGGTGTCTCAACAGCTGTTTGCAGGACATCTTAGCTAGGAGGACAGGTTCAGAAGCAAAATAAATCTACCAATCAGGAATATATAATAGAAAGGAGCATTGAGACTACCATTAATGTGTACAAAACATCACAGCCTCCAGTTTACACAGACATACATTTCTATAGACAAACAAATTAGGGTTGGTTCAAGTACTGGGAACTGATGGAAATGAAGTAAAACATTTCAGTAAAAACACAGGAACTGTTTTTAGAACAGCGTTAGTTCTCAAATGTAAGCTGCATCAGAATCACCTGCAGGGCTTGTTCAAATACAGTTTGCTGGGCCCCAGCCTCAGAATTTCTAATTCAGTGGGTCTGGGATGGAGCTGAGAATATGCATTTCTGATAAGTTCCCAGAGATAAAATTTTGAGAACCTTTGTTATAGAGTGTACTAGGCTTTATCTTCAGGTTCAGGGATATTAAAGAGGGGGAGGAAGAGGTGAGATTTTTTTCCACCTGTTTGGAGAAGAGGTTGCTCCTTTAAAAAATAAAAAACATATCTGTGTGTGTGTGTGTGTGTGTGTGTGTGTGTGTGTGTGTGTGTGTGTGTAAATAGAGTTAAGATATAATTAAATGTCTCATCATTTGTCTAACATTCTGGTACAGATAATGAAAATCAATTTAGTAAGGAGTAACAGTAGCTCTTAATTGATTTAGCTGAATATAAAGTTATGAGCTCTTTTCTCTCTTTAGTTCCGTTCAGTTCTACAAACAGCTACCAAGTAACTTGTATGATTCTAAATGTCACGTAGCCTCGCTGTTGGACAGGCATTACCTTGCATTTTTTTGGTACCATATATTGAATTTTAAATTGGGTTATCAGGCAGATTATAATATGAGCAAGCTATCCTGGTTATAATGTTCCCTTGTGGAGAATAAAATTAAGGAATGGCTATTGTTTAAAATTTTCTGAAATATACATTTAGGAAAAGGAAGAAAACCAGGGCTATGACACACAAATAAGCAATGTTAATAAATAGATACATACATTTATATTTTTTTTCTATTTATTGACGTCTGTCACTTTTTCTCTATATATTGATAAGTACATATATTTTTATAAATATAATCATATTTTGTATTTGTATGATTTTGTGCATTCGTAACCTAATTTTATAAGTGTTGAGATGCAATTCACATACCACACCATTTAGCTACTTGATGTGTACAATTTTATACATTTAATATATTCACAGGCTTGTGAAACCATCACCACAGTCAACTTTAGAACATTTTCATCACCCTAAAGAGAAACCCTATTCCTATCAGCAGTCACTCCCCATTTCCTGCAACCTCCCCAGCCATGGTCAACCACTTACCTACCTTCTGTCTCTATTAATTTGCCCCTCTGGACATTTTGTAGAACTAGAATCACACAATGTGTGGTCTTCTGTGACCAGCTTCTTTGAATTACCATAGTGTTTTCCCTGTGATTCACATAGATTCATCCATGTTGTAGCATGTGTCGGAACTTTCTTCTTTTTTAAGGCTGAATAATATTCCATTGTATGGATATACCTTGTTTTATTTATCCATTCATCCGTTGATGGGCATTTGAGTTGTTTCTACTTCTTAGCTATTATGAATAATGCTGACAGGAGCATTTGTGTACAGGTTTTTGTGTAGACATATATTTTTGTTTCTCTTAGGTATACACTTAGGAGTGGAATTGCTGGGTCATATGGTAACTCTTGAGAAACTGTCAGATTGTTTTCCAAAATGTCTGTACCATTTTACATTCCCAACAGCCACGTGTGAGGGTTCCAATTTCTCCACATTTTCACCAACACCTGTTATTATCTGTCCTTTTTATTATAGGCATCCTAGTGGGTATGAAGTGGGTCTTGTGGTTTTGATTTGCATTTCCCTGTTGGCTTATGATGTTGAGGGTCTTTTCACGTACTTAGTGGCGATTTGTATGTTTTCTTTCGAGAAACGTCAGTTCAGATTCTTTGCCCACTTTTTAATTGAACTTTTGGTCTTTGTAACCTAATTTTTTTACTGACATGATATTTTGAATATTTTCATTCCCTTAACAGTTTCTCAAACTTAGCATTTAATGACTGTTTAATATTTCATTACATGGACACATCAGCTGTTGCTGAGTTTAGAATGCTGAACATGCCTGCTCTCCATGCTGTACCACTTCTATATCTTGATCAACTTCACTTCTTCCAATTTCTCAGGCCATATGGGAACTTAGGTCTTTGTAATTTCAGGGGTAATGATGTTTGGGAATGTGGCAACAGCCTCTACTGATAACTGTACTGTCTTAGAAGAACTTGTATAAGGATGTGACACTGAAAAATCATAGAAGCAGAGTCTTTATGATCAAATCTTTAAATTCAAAATGTGATCTCTGGGGCTTTTTTCTTCCCTTAATGTGACCCTCTAGGGAGGTTGAAGTGTTTGAATTTCCGAGGGATTTGAGATTCAAATGACTGTTCTACTGTATTTTCCTTGAGGCATCATCATCCTGGTTCCTTGAATGGCTTTCCTTTGGCCTTTCTTATGCTGGACTTCCCTGCCCCTTCACCACAGGACTGTATCTGGATTTGTTGAGAGCTGCAGCATGCCTAAGTTCCATTTCTTTTATGTGCAGGTTTTTCTGTTTCCAAGCCAGGTGTAATTCCTGAATTGGAACAAGGAGTCCAGGCCTAGTAGGTGGAGAGTGTAGTGACAAGAGGATTTGTCCAGGTGAGTCAGGGGAATCCAGAAAAGGGAAAACTATGGAATATCAAAGTTCATCACTGATGACACAGAACCTTGATATTCCAGTATGAGACAATCAACTCAAAGACTTTAAGCCCTTGGAGAAAAAAAGGCCTCTTCATCATACCCCAAATATCACCATATTCATCTTTTATTTCACCCTCCAATCTCAAAGAGAGTGATTAACTCTATTATAATTTTTATTATAGAAGTAATACATTCTCATACAATAATTCAGAAAGTACAGAGAAGCTCAAAATGAAGAGACTGCTCTAAACATTTTACTCCAAATTTTTTTATCCATCCCTCAACGCACATGCATATATTCATACATGTTATTTTACTTGTCATAACAGGGTAACATTTTGAAATATAATGGTTTTACCCATTATCATCAAATAAAGGTCTCTTTCATTTTTTCATGGAAATATATATAATAAAGTATACATATCTTAGCTGTGCATATAGCTTAATGAATCTTTACATTTGAAAACACCACCCAAATCAAGAAATAGAGCATTTCTATCCCCTCTTGGAAGATGTGCTTGTGTCCTGTCCCAGTTAGAACGAACCCTCCCCCACAAGAAGTAAACATTATACTGACTTCTATCACTCAAGATGAGATTTGTCTGTTCTTGAACTTCATATAAATGGAATCTCTTGTCTCTGCTGCTTTTTGTCCAAAACTGAACTTTTGAGATTCATACGTGTTGTTTTGTGAATCAGTAGGTTACCCCCAACCCAAGTGTTGTGTAGTACTCCATTGTTTGACCTTACCACAATTTGTTTATTCATTCTTATGATGATGAGTTGTTTCCAGTATTTGACTATTATGAATAAACCTTCTATGAAAATTCTTGTACAGGTCTTTTTGTGGACATATGTTCTTGTTTTTCCTGGGAATATACATGGGGGTGGAAGTGGTTAACTTAATTTACACTCCGACTGCAATCTGCAATGTATGCAAGGTCTAGTTACTTCTCAAACTGGTCAACACTTGATATCGTCAATCATTTTAAATTTAACCATTCTGATGCATGTGTAGGAGTATCTCATTGTGATTTTAATTTGTATTTTTGTATTTTTCTGATAAATAATGTGAGCATCTTTTCATATGATACTGCCCATTTTGACATATTCTGATGAACTGTCTATTCAAATCTTTTGTCTTTTTTAGCCTGGCTTTTGTTCCTTTTCCTATTGATTTGTAGGAATTTTAGATATATTTTGAATACAAGTCCTTTGTGTGTGTATATAAACCTGTGTGTGTGTGTGTTTGTGTGTGTGTGTGTGTGTGTGTGTAGAAAGAGACAGAGACAGACAGACAGACAGACAGAGAAAGGGAATATCTCCTATTAGCCTGTAACTTCTTATTCACTTTCTTAATGATATCTTATAATGAAGAGATAGTCTTAATTTTAACTGAGCTCATTTAACAATCTTTTTCTTTTATGGCTATTGCATTTTTGTTCTGTTTAAAACATCTTTTCCTGGGGAAGAAGGGACAGAAGGGACAGATCTTCCTTATGGTAGAATTCCAGTTGTTAAATGTAGAAGGAAAGAGGGACATGGAAAATGGCCATTAGGCAAACACCACAGTAATAGTTGTTTCAGGCGAGATCCACTGGTAGATGCTAAAACTAGAGGGTGAAAGTTTGAAAGTTTGAAGAGAAAAAGGGTTTGCATAGTGTCAAAGGATTCTCCATCACCCACAATATTTATTAACAACAGAGGGAAAGGTAGTACCTTTCTAGTGGGGAAACCCATCAGAAAGCAGTTTCACCAAGTGATCAAGGTTAACATCATCAGTGATAAAGTATTGACATCATGAGCCCTTTCATATCACGCAATGAGAAGGACAGAGCATCACTGTGGTACTGCCAAAAATGCAGAGCCTCATTCCAATTGTGAAACATCAGACAAACCAAGTGGAGGGACGTTTGATAACTTAAATGATTGGTACTCCTCCGAAGTGAAGAGGTCATGAATTAGGTGTGATAGACAGACTTTAGGGTGACCGCCATGATTCCTGCCTGCTGGTGTCTATGCCATTGTATAATCCCCCTCCATTGGAGTGCAAGCAGGACCTGTGACTTGTTTCTAACCTATAGAAAATTGGTGAGGGGATGTCAGTCCTTTGATTGATTAGGTTACTTTATATGGCAAAAGTAATGGGATGTCGCTACTATGGTTACATTATTTCACATAAGACTCCATCATAGGGACTTTCCTGGTGGTCCAGTGGTTAAGACTCTGCACTTACACTGCAGGGGACGTGGGTTTGATCCCTGGTCAGGGAACTAAGATCCCACGTGCTGCGAGGCGCGGCCAAAAAATACCAAAACAAAAACAAAAAAAGACTCCATCATAGCAGACTGGAGCTAGAGACTCTACTTGTGGGCTTGATGAAGGAAGGCAGTGTTGGACAAGCCCTTGCAAGAAACTGCAGGCAGCCTCTAGGACCTGAGGTCATTCTCCAGCTGACAGCCAGCAAAAGGTTGAGGCCCTCAGTCATCCAGCTGCAAGGGTATGAATTCTGCCAACAACCTGAATGAAATTGAAAGTGGATTCTTCCCCACTTGAGCCTCTGAATGAGAACACAGCCCAGCTGATACCTTGTTTGCAGCTCATAAGACCAGCATGAGGAGACCATCCATCGAAACTGTGTCCAGACTCCAAGTTCACAGAAACTGTGAGATAATAAATGTGTGTTGTTTTAAGCTAAATTTGTGGTAATTTGTTATGGCAGCAATTGAAAACTATTACCATAAGAAAGACTGTGGAGACTGGAAGAGACTGAGGAGAAATAACAGCTCAATGCAGTGTGGGATCATGTATAGGATCCTGGAAAAGAGAAATGACATTAGTGGGAAAAACTGGTGATATTTGAATAAGATATGCCATTTGTAGTACTGTACCAATGTTAATGTCCTGCTTTTGACCATTGTCCTATGTAAGATGTTCACATTAGTTTGAGTGGTATATAGGAAACTGTACTACTCTTGCAACTTTTCTCTAAGTCTAAAATAAGTGGAAATAAAAATTAAACCAAAAAAGGAGAGAAAATTTTGCCTACCCCAAGATCATGAAGATAATTTTCTGTTTCTTCTTACAGAAAATTTATTGCTTTAGCTTTCACATTTAGGCCTATGATCCATCTTGAATTTACCTCTGTATATGTGGTGGGATCAGGGTCAAAACCATTTTTTCCACACAGATTGCCAATTGCTCAGGCACCATTTGTTGAAAAGACTATCCTTTCTGCTCTAAGTCAGACTTTTATTGTTAAAAAAAATGTGACTATATATGTACAGGGCTCTTTCTGGACTGTCTATTCTGTTGGTCTGTTTGTCAATCCTGTGTCAGTCCCGCTGTTTTAATTACAGTAGCTTTATATTATGTCTTGACATCTGGTAATGTACATTCGACAACTTTGTTCTTCAAAATTGCCCTGACTGTTCTGGATTCTTAGCATTTCCATATAATTTTAGAATGATTTTCTTAATGTTCTAAAAAAAAGCTGCTGATATTATTTAGAGATGCATTGAATCAGTAGATCAGTTTAGAGAGAATTGGTCATCTTAAAATAGATTCTTCCAATTCATGAACATGAAATATGTTTCCATTTATTTAATTCTTCCTTAACTTCTTTCCTTAATGTTTTGTTGTTTTCAGTCTAAAAGTCTTTCATCTCTTTTGTTAGATTCATTCCAAAGTGTTTTATATTTTTCATGTTTTTTATGAACTGTTGGGATTTTTAAAATCTCATTTTTCAATAGCTTTGCTTTAATATAATTGTTTGTTTTATACTGTGACCTTTTATTCAACAAACTTTCTAATTCATGTATTCTAATAGTCTGTAGAATTGAAAAATTTTTTCTATGTACAAAATCATGTTATCTGCAAATAAATATGGATTTACCTCTTTCCTTCCAATCTTCATACCTTTCATTTCACTTTTTTCTCTTATGGTATTGGATAGGCCTTCAAATACAAAGTTAAATGGAAGTGGTAAAAGTGGAGACCCTTGCCTTATTCCTGAACTCAAGACAGTAGTCCATATTTTACCTCTCAGTTTTATTCTGTAGATCCCCTTTATAAAATTAAAGAAGTTCTATTCCTAGTTTGCTGAGAATTTTGATCATGAACTGATGTTGAATATTATCAAATGGTTTTTCTGCATGTAATGAAATGATTGAATGGTTTTTCTCCTTTATTATTTAAAGTTTGAAGATTACATTGATTGCTTTTTAAAAATAAAGTGACTTTGCATTTTGAGAATAAATCTCTTGGTCATATATATCACTGGGCTCTCCTTGCTAATATTTTATTTAATATACTTGCATCTGTGTTCATGAGAGAGATATATCGTAGTTTTCCTTTCTTGTAATGTCATTGTCAGGTTTTGATATCACAATTATGAGGGCCTCATGACATGGTCCATTTTTATTTGTTTTCTAGAAGATATTGAGTTTGATTGGCATTTTTAATTCCTTAAATGTTTGGAGAATTTGCCACTGAAGCCTCTGGGCCTGACATTTTATGGGAAGGTCCTTAATAATATAGATTTAATTTCTTTAATAAATATAACAATATTCAGATTTTCCATTTCTTATATCAGTTTCATTGAATTGTTTTCAAGAAATTTTAAAATTTCATCTACATTTTCAAGTTTATTGTCATAGAGTTGTTCATAAAATTCTGTTATCAATTTAATAATGTCTATAATATATGTAGTGATATCTCCTTTTTTTTTTTTTTTTTTTTTTTTTTTTTTTTTGCGGTACGCGGGCCTTTCACTGTTGCAGCCTCTCCCGCTGCGGAGCACAGGCTCCGGACGCGCAGGCTCAGCAGCCATGGCTCAGGGTCCCAGCCACTCCGCGGCACGCGGGATCCTCCCCGACCGGGGCACAAACCCGTGTCCCCTGCATCGGCAGGCGGGCTCTCAACCACTGCGCCACCAGGGAAGCCCCAGCAGGCGGACTCTTAACCACTGCGCCACTAGGGAAGCCCGATATCTCCTTTTATAGTCCTGATATTGGCAATTTTTTTCTTGAACAGTATAGCTAGAGGTTTATTAATCTTATCTCTTCAATGAAATAGCTTTTGGCTTTATTGATTTTTCTCTGTTATAGATCTGGGTTTTTTATGCCATTCGTTTTAGTATGTTTTACCTTCTGTAGGCTTAATTTGCTTTTCCTTTTCTAGCTTCCAAAGGTAGATCATTGATTTTTAACCATACTACTTTATAAAACATAAATTTATGTTTGGGTGAAGGGGATCAAAGAGTAATAAGAAAGGAAAATAATAAGTGGGCAATCATTATAAATGCTCATGCTATCTACTGGGAGAAAATAAATTATGGGTTTATTTGGCATTGTAGTAATTTGACAAAGGATTTTCATAATAATTTCACTACTAATTGATTTACTATGTCAATATGTCTTTAGTACACCTAGTAATTACCAGTGGTAATTAGATAATGAATGGCACTTATCTGCAGCATTTGTAAAAACAAAACAAAAGCAAAAAATATATATTTAAAGCTAAAAATGTCATTGTAAGCATTGGTTTGACTGCTTCTCACAAGCTTTGTTATGCCATACTTTTATTATCATTTAGCTCCAGATATTTTCTAGTTTCCATTATGATTTATTCTTTGACCTGTACTTATTTAAAGTGAATTTTTATATTTGGAAACATTTGAGAAATACCTGTTTTTGAGTTCCAAAATATACATTCTTTGATATTAATCCTTTGAAGTTTATAGATACTTGTTTTATGGCCCAGAATATTCTGAAAAATATGCAAAGAATGTGTAGTCTGTAGTTTGGGAGTATAATGTTCAGTTGGGTCATTTTGGTTATTCCTGTTCAACCTTCTATGGCCTTGTTGATTTTTTTTCTCTTCCTGTTATCAGTTACCAATGGAGGGTATAAAAAAATCTCTAAATTTAATTATAAACTTGTCTTTTAATTCTATTGACTTTTGCTTTTGAAGCTATCTCATTAGGAGTATAAGGAATGTAGGATAACTTATATTCTTGTTGAATTGTAGGAAATATCTGTCTTTATTACTTATAATACTTCTTGCATTTAAGTCTATTTATCTGTTGTTAATATACCAAGTGTGCTTCTAATTACTGTCTAATATACTTTTCCACTCTTACTTTTAACATATCTGTGTCTTTAAAGTATGTTTCTTATAAGCAGTGTAATTGATCCTGTTTTCAACTTAATCTGAAAATCTTAGTTTTTAATTGCAATGTTTAGTCCATTCACATTTTATTACAATTACTGATATAGTTTGGTTTAAATCTGCCATCTTCCTATATGTTTTCTGTTTATCCCATTTATCCTTCATTTCTTTATTCCTCCTTTCCTGCCTTCTTTTGAATTAATCAGGTATTTTTCATTATTCCATTTAATCTCCTCTATTAGCTTTTTTAGTTGTGCATCTTTGTATAATTCTTTTAGTAGTTACCTGAGCTATTATAGGATGCATCTTTTTTTTAACATCTTTATTGGAATGTAGTCGCTTTACAATGTTGTGTTAGTTTCTGCTGTATAACAAAGTGAATCAGCTATATGTATACATATTTCCCCATATAGGGTGCATCTTTAATACAGTCTTCTTTAAAATAGGGTTTTTAGGGGACTTCCCTGGCGGTCCACAGGTTAAGACTCTGCACTCGAAATGCAGGGGGCACAGGTTCGATCCCTGATTGGGGAGCTAAGATCCTGCATGCTGCATGGCACAGCCGAGAAAAAATAAAAAATGTAGGGTTTTTAACCACATACCAAATAACATAAGAACATTTCAATAGTTTAAATCCATTTATGCTGTATTGTCATTCCTTCTTCCAGTAATACAATCTTCACAAAGCATTCTAGTTTTGGTTCCTTTAAACAGTCCATTTGTTTAGTCATATTAGTCATATATTTACTTGTCCACAGCTGTTCATTGCTTTTTGGCACATTCATGCTTCCATCTAGGATTATTTTCCTTTAGCCTGACTGCTGTCCTTTAGTATTTCTTGTATTGTGGGTCTGTTGATCAGAAATTCTCTCAGCTTCTGTTCAAAAAAATCTTTATTTTACCTTCATTTCTGAAAGATATATTCTCCAGGCATAAGATTCAGAGTTGTCAGGGTTTTTTCTTTCAGCACTTTGAAGATACGATTCGATTTTTCAGGCCACTAAAGTTTCTGTTGAGATAAGAACTATTTTTGTTGTTGTTGTTTATTTATAACTGATGTCTTTTTTAAACTACATACTTTCAAGATATGTTTTCCAATTTTGTTTTTCAACAATTTGGCCATGAAGTGCCTGGGTAAGAATTTCCTTATTTTATCTGGTTAGGTTTGCTGAGCTTTTTGATTTATGTATCAAGGTATTTCATGAGATTTGGAATGATTGTGTCCATTATTTCTTCAAATCAATTTTCCGTTCTATTTTCTTTTAGGTGTTCAATTCCACATTTTGTCTGTTTCTTGTATTTCTCTTATGTTCAGCTCTGTTCTTTCTTTTTTCTCTCTGCGTAAGATTATTCTTAATTTGACTTTATGTTAATTAATACCATTTTCTGCTGTCAAATCCATCCAATACATTAAAAATTTTTGATATTATATTTTTATAACTATAAAATGTTCATGTGGGTCTCTTTTTTATGATTCTACTAAATCTCTATTGATATACTCCATTTTGCATTCCATCTTTTCCTCTATTTTCTTTAGCATGTTAATCATAATATCTTCAAGTCCTTGTCTACTAGCTCCATTGTCTGGATCATCTTTGGGTTTATTTCTGTTGATTTTTTTCTCTTGATTATCAGTAACTTTCCTGTTTCTTTGCATTTTTCATAAGTTTTATCATATACTGGCATTGTCGATAATATATTATAGAGACTCTGGATTACGTTATCTTCCTTTAATAAGTCTATGTCAGGGTTTCTCAACCTTAGCACTGTTGATATTTTTGACTAGATAATTCTTAGCTGTGGTGGGGGGCTTTCCTATGCCTTGTAGGATGGTCAGCACCATCCCTGATCTCCACCCACTAGTTACAGTAGCACCCCTCCACACATTTTGACAAACAAATATGTCTCCAGACATTGCCAAATGTGCCCTGGGGGGCAGGATCACCCCCTATTGAGAACCAGTGATCTGCACAATCATTTTCAGTATCTATTTCATTTTCCATTATATGAATGAATACACTTTATTGAATTAACTACCCATCTAAGTACATTTAGATTTTTCTCCAGCGTTTTTTTTTTTCATTTTAACTAGTGTCTATCATCATATTCCTTTATACATCTCTAGGTACATTTTACAGTTATTTCCTTTAGGTGAAGTCTCAGAAACGGCCTTTCATCATTAAATTCATCTTATGCATAATTTTTCGTACATGTCTTAATTGCACTAGGTTTTCACAGGTCTATAGGACAGCATGAGAATGCTCTTTTCCCTACAGCCTTACTAATATGTGGTGTATCATCAACTTTTAAAATCTGACAGTTGAATACCTGTAAAATTGTACTATCTTTGTTGCTTTAACACATCTCTTTAGTAAATCTTTTGACAGGTGCTGTCTTAATTATTTATGTTCAGGTTTCATATAATGAAACAAAAAATCTGGGTGTCAGAGACAACAGTTCAAAAAAAAAGTTGACTTTATAATTATAGAAATGTGATTGAAAACATCACTTCTACTTATAGTTTGTGATATGGGAAAATACCTTTACTTCTTTGAGCTTTTATTTCCTCATCTGTTGAATTGAGTTAATAAGTACATTTCAGGATTAAATGTTAATGTGTATAGCGCAGCTATCACATAAAAGGTTACAGATATCTATGTATTACTGTATGGCTTTAGTAAGCATGAATTCACACCTCCCTTGTGGGTACTGGGTGGCAGTAATTCATGCCAGCAAGCAAAGTGGATCCTGATAGGGAAATCCAGGTTGGTCAGCCCAGAGGACCTTGGAGTCAAGTTCAGGCTTCACATGGGCAGACAGTTTTACGGTGGTCAGGTTTTCCAGGTTGGTCCCTACTCTTTTCTGCCTTTTTAAAAAATTTATTTTATTTATTTATTTTTATTTTTGGCTGCGTTGGGTCTTCATTGCTGCGTGCAGGCTTTCTCTAGTTGCAGCGAGTGGGGGCTACTCTTCATTGCGGTGCGCAGGCTTCTCATTGCGGTGGCTTCTCTTGTTGCAGAGCATGGGCTCTAGGCACATGGGCTTCAGTAGTTGTGGCACGTGGGCTCAGTAGTTGTGGCTCGAGGGCTCTAGAGCGCAGGCTCAGTAGTTGTGGCTCACAGGCTTAGTTACTCCACGGCATGTGGGAACTTCCCAAACCAGGGCTCGAATCTGTGTCCCCTGCACTGGCAGGTGGATTCTTAACCACTGCGCCACCAGGGAAGTCCCTGTTTTCTGCCTTTTGTCTGGCAGAGTCCAGGTCCACCTTGAGGCCATGAAGGTTGTTGAAGTTTGTGTTGTATGGCCTGGTCTCAACCCTGGAAGGTAGGGCTGAATTGGAGAGGATCTACTTAGTGTGACTGGATAACCCAAGCTGGGTACATTTGGCATGATCAGAATGAGAAATAGGCCAGAGGGGCGTGTCTGGATCTGGCTTTGGTTCAAGAGAGCCTCTGCTCTGTATCCACACTTGTGAGGCTTGTTTCCCAGACACAGGAAAGGGTTTGAGTTTGTCTGGACTCTGTCTCATATCCCCTGACATGTGTTTATGTGTTTGGGAGGGCAGAGAGTGGGCAAGGATGGCGAGAAACAGGAATAAAGAAGATAAAAGAAAGGCTCTCTTACCTTAATTTTGGGAGTTCTGAGCTACATTGGGTCTCAAGGCTTCTTTTTCCTCCCTCAGCCCTGGCTTCTCTGGACTCAGCTTCTGAGGATGATTGGCAGTTGTAAAACCATGGGCCGGGTAAGTGGATGTCTCTCCTTCCTGAAATATTACAATTTTTAATTCAGATAATATTTTCATTCTTTATCCCAAAACCTCCTTCCTAGGAAAGCTGTATCTCAGCCTGTTTCACAGTTGCTGCCTTTACAGAGAAGGATGGTGTCCTCCCTATTTGCTCCCTTTTTTCAAACTGATTTTTCAGTTTTTCATCAAATGATTTATTCCTCTTCTATATGTTCAGTCTTCTCTCGAGAGCAGTGTTGGAGCAGTAAAGGGGTGAAGTACCTTGAAGGAAGTATTTTAGCTTCCCTTGTTAGGTTTGTAGTTTCATTGTATAGAAATGGTGGTCCTATTTGACCAGAAGAGGGAGAACTTTCTCCATAGTTTTCCAGGTAGATAAGGGAGAATTTGGTTTCGAATGGTCTCAGTCTCAGTGTGAGATGAGACCTCAGCTTTGAAAAGCTTTTAGGTTTGGGTTGAAATGGGATTGGTGCCTGGCTAGAGAGAGGAGGGGTTCTGGCTAAGGAATCACTGAGAAGTGAATAGGGTTCTGAGGCCCATTTTGTAGGGGAAGAGAGATTGCTTGGCTTGAGTCATTCAGTGTTGTTCTGGATCATCCTACATTAGTGTGTTCTAACTCAAGAACCAGAAGTTCAGTAGGGATTGTAGAAAGGGAAAATGAGAAACACATCTGGTGGATAATACTGAACTGTGGGGAAGAGGTTAAAGAAAATTTTGAAAATTAAAATTAAAGAAATTTTTTGTGCTCCAACAGGATTCTTCAAGATTGGGTAGGGAATCTACTGCAGATATGCTAATTTATTTATTATTTATTCTTATCTACCCATGTCATGATCTTTAACTTCAGCCTACTTGTTTTTATATATCACCCCCTACTGCAACTCAATATTCCATTTTGAAATTTTTTTTTCTACTTTTACAAATAATACACGAATTTGTCATTTCAGGTGCCACTGACATTCAGTGATGTTGCCATAGACTTCTCTCAGGAGGAGTGGGAATGCCTAAACTCAGATCAGAGGAATTTGTATAGAGATGTGATGTTGGAGAATTATACTAACTTGATATCACTGGGTAAGGACATCTGCCTGAAGTAATGTAGATTCTGCTATCTGGAATATCCACTTTTTCTACTGTATATTTTATGCTCTGTGCCAAGAAACTAGCGAAATTTCTGCTCCATATTCTCAAAGGACTATTTTGGGCTTTGTTAGATCGAAATAAGCACCTTCATACAGCACCTAAATCTTTTTTAAGAATTTATTTATTTATTTATGGCTGCATTGGGTCTTCGTTGCTGCACGCGGGCTTTCTCTAGTTGTGGCGAGCGGGGACTACTCTTCGTTGCAGTATGCAGGCTTTTCATTGCGGTGGCTTCTCTTGTGGAGCATGGGCTCTAGGTGTACGGGCTTCAGTAGTTGTGGCATGCGGGCTCAGTAGTTGTGGCTCACGGGCTCTAAAGCGCAGGCTCAGTAATTGTGGCGCATGGGCTTAGTTGCTTCGCAGCGTGACAGCACCTAAATCTTCTCTGTCCTTCATTTACCTTCCTACCTCCTTCTGATCCATCCTGCAGTTGCTTTTTCTAAATGACCAAAGGATTGAATTCTGGGAATTTTCTGCATGACTACTGGCAAAGAAAACAAATGTCAAATTATGTGTATTTTCATAATGTCAATAAATATTCTATTTTAATTGCCAATCCACCTACATGGAGAACAGGTAACATAGAATCCTGGTTTTCTCTTTATTAGAGATGAGTCTTTGTAATTTTTACAGTGGTAGAATGAGTCAAGGTCATTATCTTTTTGAGTATTTTCTGTTATAGCAGTGAAAATATTGGCTTTCAGTGATTTGATAGATTCTACTCAGAAGTGTCTTTGTTCAGTTTTTGGACAATACTTGACCGTTCTCTCCTCTCCTCTGGGATTCCAGTTATACCTACGTTAGCTCTTTTGAGAACTTACCTCTCTAGAAATTCACTTTGATTGTCTTTTATAACTTTCAGTTACCTGTTGCAATTCTTTTATTTACTGTCTTTTTATTACTATTTTTTATGTCTTAATTAATTTATTTATTCTTATTTATTTATTTTATTTTTGCCTGTGTCGGGTCTTTTGCCTGTGTGGGATCTTTCATTGCAGCACGCAGGCTCTTCATTGAGGCAAGCAGGCTTCACTCTAGTTGTGGTGTATGGGCTCCAGAGTGAGCAGGCTCAGTAGTTGCAGCATGCGGGCTTAGTTGCCCCTCGGCATGTGGGATCTTAGATCCCCAACCAGGGATCAAACCCACGTCCCCTGCATTGGAAGGCAGATTCTTAACCACTGGACCACCAGAGAAGTCCCTTTTTTTTTTTAATTAAATTTAATTTATTTTCTTTTTCTTTTGTTGACTGCGTCAGGTCTTAGTTGCATGCAGTCTCTTTGTTTTGGCATGCGGGCTTCTCTGTAGTTGTGGTGTGCAAGTTTTCTCTTCTCTAGTTGTGTCGCGTGGGCTCCAGGGCACATGGGCTCTATAGTTTGCGGCATGTGGTCTCTCTCGTTGAGGCACGTGAGCTCAGTAGTTGTGGTGTGCAGGATTAGTTGCCCCGTGGCATGTGGGATCTTAGTTCCCCAACCAGGTATCGAACCCGCATCCTCTGCATTGGAAGGCGGATTCTTTACCATTGGACCACCAGGGAAGTCCCTCATCTGTTTTTTAAACACTTCCATCAATAGTTATTTTGGAATTCTTGTATGCCTTCATTGTTCGGTATCATCTGTGGGTCTACTTCTATTGTTTCTGTTTTTATCTCTTGTTATTTGTCATATGGTAATGCCTCTCCAAGTTACTAGTAATAGTGATCGTGTGCTGGACATTGTGTACAAAAGAACTGAAGAGGTTCTAGATAGTGGTATCTTCCACCAGAGAGAACTTAACATTTTCCTCTCTGGGTCTGATAGAATAGCAGATATTAAGCTGGGTCAGTGCTGGTTTTCAGTTTGGTAATACTCAACTACCTCTTTTTTATCACTGTGCTCAGAATCAGTGAGTTTCTCTAGGGGAAAAGCGGTGGTAGATCTTCAGGGCCAATTCACCACTCCTTTAATGGCTCTTATCTGTTTGGATTTTAAATTTACTCTCCCAATGGATCTTTTATTTCCAGAAGAAATGCTGACAATTAATAAGCTAACCATCAGGCTTCCCTGGTGGCACAGTGGTTGAGAGTCCGCCTGCTGATGCAGGGGACACGGGTTCGTGCCCCGGTCCAAGAGGATCCCGCGTGCTGCGGAGCGGCTGGGCCCGTGGGCCATGGCCGCTGAGCCTGCGCGTCCAGAGCCTGTGCTCCTCAACAGGAGAGGCCCGCGTACTGCAAAAAAAAAAAAAAAAAAAAAAGCTAACCATCCATTTGGTAAGTTAGGAAGAGCACAATAGAATTAAAGAAAGTGGAAGAAAGGAAATAATAAAGGAAAGAACAGAAATTAATGAAATAAAAACTGAACACATAAAAGCAAGTCAAAACTATAAATTTGGTTATTTCAAAGAATTAATAAAATTGGTGCAACTCTCTCAACATGAATCTATGTAAGGAAAAAAGGGGGCCTCATTACAAATCCTGAAACCTTGAAAATATGCTAATTTTGATACATTATGCCAAAAACTGAAAAATCGAATGAAATAAATTATTAGAAAATTTTAATCTACAAAACCAACACTCAAGAAAAAAATAGAAAATATGAAAACTCTCACAAGCACTAAAGAAACTGCATCAGTCATCAAGAGCCTTCCCACAAATTGGAATATTCAGGCCTGCATGGTTTGTCATTAAAGTGCAAAAGTTTGAACATGTAAGAATTTGGGGGAAATTTTTCCCATGACCTCTTATATGTGGATTCTGACAAAGGATAAGCTACAGAAAAGTAAGAGATGACTAGAAAATAGCTACTTGAAAATACAGAGTATATTTGTAATAGCTCTCTAAATATCCTTGTCTACTAATTCTATTATGTGTCACTCCTTGCTCTGTTTCTTTTTATTGATTTTTCTCCTAGGAAGGGTTATATTTTCCTACTATTTTGCATGCCTGATAATTTTTGTATTAGGTGCCAGACATTGCAACGTTTACTGTGTTGGAATGCTGGATTGGGGGACTTTGTTCTGGGATTCAGTAAATGGGACCTGTTGATCCTTTCCTGGTTTGCTTTTAAGCTCTGTTAAGCTGGGTCCAGAACAGCTTTTCGTCTAGGGCTAATTTGGCCCTGCTACTGAGGCAATAAGGTGTGAGAGATTAGAGTCAGAGAGAGATAGTTGTTAACTGTTGCATAATTTTCAGAAACTAGATCATTATTTTACTGAGTTGCCTTCTCCACTGACCTTGATTTTTATCCTTACTTACCTTGATTTTCATCCAAGTTACCTTTTTTAATTCACTATTTTATTCTACAGTTCATTATTTAATAGTTACCTGTGGTAGAACTTGTTTTTCAGTGGTAGTTGAAAGAAATTTTGAATCCATACTTGAGTTTTCGAGTAAGAAAATAAGTAGTAAAACAAATTAGACAACAAATATGTACGAGAGAAAAGCATCATGAAGACAAAGAATTAGGTGTTGGAATATAGAATAAAGGATATGAATTTACTTACAGTTAGCAGAGCCAGCCTTTCTGAGAAAGTGATTTGTAACCTGCAACACCTGGAGATAGTCATTTAGAGAAGCCACCTAAGAGGATTCCTGCAAGGTAAAGCATCCGTGTGAAGCCACAGGCAATGGGAAAAGTTGCAGTATGTTCTAGTAGCTGAAAAGATGCAGTGTGGTCAGATATAGGGAAAAAGATGTCAAGGGCTTGAAATGAATTTGTAGAAGACAGAGCCTTCTTATTTATGGTTATGTGCTTGGGTTTCATTCTAAGATAAAGACAGACCATTGAAAAAATTACACAGAGAGCCATCTGGTAGAGAATATTAAAAATGTAGATGACCAGGACCTACTCACAGATTCTGATTCACTCAGTCTCAGTGGATATCTAAAGGGTAGTATATACAGGAGCTGATCATGCCCTCTTTGAACCATTATTATAAAACTTCTCACTACCCCCCTCCAGGTTGGCACACACAGTTTTGAGGACATTAGCCTGCTGTTGTCCCCTTTGCCTGGCAAAGCAAATAAAGCTATTCTTTTCAGCTTCACCTCCCTCAAAAAAAAAAGGGTTGTATATTTAAGAAATTCCTGTGGTAATACTGATCCACAACTAAATATGAGAACTACTGATTTTTCTCTTTGCCTGTTCACAAACTTTACATTCTCATGTTAGCTTTAATAATTTTCTGAGCCCTCTTGCCTTTAAAAAATTTCATCACATTATTTTAGAATTTTATGACCCTTTTACTTCTAATGGATATACCTGTCAATTTATTATTATTCTTACTATATTTCCCCTTGTACAAGAAAAATAGCATTTGTTTGTTCTCTCATTTTCTTTCAGACATTGATTTCACAAGTGAGAGCAACAAATTATCTTCAGAAAAAAGCAGTTATGAAGTAAATTCATACCATCGGGAGACAATGAATAGAAGTAAAACCTTCAACTTTATGGCGTTTATTTTCAGAAATGACTCACAGAACAGAACTAAATTTGAAAGACAACAGGCACCTAAAATGGGATATTGTAATCAAATGATATTCAGAAAACATATATCCCTTCCTCTACATCAAAGACTTCACACTAAAGAGAAGTCATATGAATGTAAGGAATGTAGAAAGGGCTTTAGGAAATATTCACACCTTATTGAACATGTGAGAGACCATAGTGGTGTAAGACCCTATGAATGTAAGGAATGTGGAAAGGTCTTTATAGTTCTCCAGCATTTTATTAGACATAAAAAAAGTCACACTGATTTGAAACCCTTTGAATGTAATGGATGTGAGAAGGCCTTTAGGTTTTATTCACAGCTTATTCAACATCAGATAATTCATACTGGTGTGAAACCCTATGAATGTAAGCAATGTGGGAAGGCCTTTAGACGTCATTCTCACCTTACTGAACATCAGAAAATTCATATTGGTTTGAAACCCTACAAATGTAAGGAATGTGGGGAAACTTTTAGGTTGTACCGACATATGTGTCTCCATCAGAAAATTCATCATGGTGTGAAACCCTATATTTGTAAGGAATGTGGAAGGGCCTTTGGTCATCGTTCAAGTCTCTATCAGCATAAGAAAATTCATTCTGGTGAGAAACCGTATAAATGTAAACAATGTGGAAAGGCCTTTGTTCGCAGTTATCTACTTATTGAACATCAGAGAAGTCATACTGGTGAGAAGCCTCATGAATGTAAGGAATGTGGAAAAGCCTTTAGTAGGGGCTCAAGCCTTCTTAAACATAAGAGAATTCATAGTAGCGAGAAACTCTATGATTGTAAGGAATGTGGGAAGGCCTTCTGTAGAGGCTCTCAACTTACACAACATCAGAGAATTCATACTGGCGAGAAGCCCCATGAATGCAAAGAATGTGGGAAGACTTTTAAGCTCCATTCTTACCTTATTCAACATCAGATCATTCACAGTGATTTGAAACCATATGAATGTAAACAATGTGGGAAAGCCTTCAGTCGTGTCGGAGACCTTAAAACACATCAGTCAATTCATGCCGGGGAGAAACCTTATGAATGTAAGGAATGTGGAAAAACCTTTAGACTTAATTCTCAACTAATTTATCATCAGACAATCCATACTGGTTTGAAACCATATATATGTAAAGAATGTAAGAAGGCCTTCCGTTCTATCTCAGGTCTTTCTCAACATAAGAGAATTCATACTGGTGAAAAACCTTATGAATGTAAAGAATGTGGTAAGGCCTTTAATCGTAGCGATCGACTTGCTCAGCATCAGAGAATTCATACTGGTGTGAAGCCACATAAATGTAAGGAATGTGGGAAAGCCTTTACTCGTTGCTATCAACTTACTCAACATCAAAGATTTCACATTGGCGAGAAAGTCTTAATGTAATGAGAGTCAGAAAGCCTTTAGCCATGACACGTCCTTTAACATTATCACTCTTCTACCACCTAACGATATGGTAAAGATTAAATTATTTAACATAAAATATGATTGTTTGGAAGGGCATCTGGCACAGAGTATTTGCTTACTAAATATTGTATCATTCTTTAATGATAATTACTAGTATTACTATAAATAAATTCATGTGGAAGGAAGACCCTGTGAGCATATTTTAAAAATCTATCATCGGGCTTCCCTGGTGGCGCAGTGGTTGGGAATCCACCTGCTGAGGCAGGGGACACGGGTTCGTGCCCAGGTCCAGGAGGATCCCACATGCCACGGAGCGGCTGGGCCCGTGAGCCATGGCCGCTGGGCCTGTGCGTCCGGAGCCTGTGCTCCGCAACGGGAGGGGCCACGGCAGTGAGAGGCCCGCGTACCACACACACAAAAAAAAAATCTATCATCACTCATCCATATTTTATTTCAGATAATTAATTCTGGACAAAATCCCATAGAATATTTTAAACAAGAAACTTTTTTATTCAAAGCTCATCCCCCTGAAGATTAATAATGGTAAGAAACCCTATGCTTTTGCTGAATATTGAGAGTATAGCTGTTGAAAAATTGGAAAGTGGTTTGAAGAAATTTTTTATAATAATTTCTATAATACAGATAACATGCAATCCACATTCCCTACAATTCATGGAAATTAGAGATTAACAATGGGTAGCCAAAAGACAGATGTTGACTTGGAGAAGGTTTCCTCAAGTATTTGAAAAATGTCATATTTACATAAAAGGTACAACAATGGTACAATGAAGGTTTATTTACCCTCCACCTATATTTAGTATCTCTCTCTCTCCCATGAAAATATATATATACAGATTCACATATATCATACATTTTATATATATATATGGTATATATAATTTTGTTGTGCTTTCTGAGTGAATGTTGTAGGTATCACTTCACCTCTAAAAAAATCAACATACAACTCAAAACTACAACTGCTAGATTTAAAGATTATCTTCTACATGACCACTAAGCCATTGTCACCTAAAAAACAACAGTAGACCTATAATGTTCTGTAATATTCATCCCATTTACAGACTTCTCTAATTTTTTAAAGAATGTCTTTTGAAAGTGCTGGCTTTTTTTTTTTAAGCCTAAAACCAAACTAAGGTCACATTTTTTATACGATTATGGCTATTGAGTCTCTTTTGGTCAAACACTTATCCTCTACCTGTTTTGTGACAAACTTTTTGAAGACTCAGGAGAAATAACCCATATAATGTTGCACATTCTGTATTTGTACTAATTTTTCTCTGAGCGGGCTTAAGTTGTTTCTCTATCCCTCACATTTATTCTGAACTGGACGTTATGTCTAGAGGCTTGATTAGGTTTCAGATTAAATATTTTTGACATGATAACTTCATAGATAATATTGTGTACTCAATATTGTAAAATAACAGGTGGCACATAGTGAAGCTATGTTTGATCTCTTGATTCATGTATTGACCACCAGCTCTTTCCATTGTATCAGTACTGGTTTTTTGGGGTTTTTTTTGTTTTTTGCAATTAAGAAGTAGCCCACAGAAAGTCACATCACCATTCCACCTGGAAATTTAAACAGTCTTGTGTATTTTTAAAGAAATTAAGATCAAAAAAACACCATCATCTTTCATATTTACCCCTATATTTACCTTTTCACATGATCTTCATTCCTTCCCAATGATCTAAATTTCTATCTGGTATCATTTTCCTTCAGCTTGAAGAACTTAATTTAGCACTTCTTGGAGTATATGTCTGCTGGTGGTGAATTTTCATTGTTTCTTTTACTGAAATGCTTTGTTCCTGAAGGATTTTTTTTCTTGCTATAGAATCCTGGGTTTTGTTTTATATATTTTTAAAAAAGATATTATATCACTGACTGCTGGCCTCTATAGGTTATGAGAAGTCATTTGAATTATTTTTCCTCTGTGTGTAATGTGTCACTTCCCTCTTTGTGCTTTCAAGATTTTATTACCTTTAGTTTTCAGCTGTTTGAGCATGATGTGCCTTGGTATAGTTTTCTTTGTGTTAATCCTTTTTGGGGTTCTCTGAGCCTCTGAAATCTGTACACTCATGCCTTTCACTAAATTTCAGAAAACTCTGGCCATTATATCTTCAGATATTTTTTCTGCCCTTACTTCTCCTTCTGGGGTTCCAAGTAGTCATATGTTAAATCTTTTGATATTGTCCTACAGGTCACTGGCTCTGTTATTTATCTTCAACCTTTTTCTTCAGTTTTTCAGATTGGATAATTTCTATTGCTCACTGATTCTTTTTTCTGTCCTCTCAATTCTGCTGTTAGGCTTATCTATCAAATGTTTATTTTGAGATATTGCATTTTTCAATTCTAGAATTTTTCTTTAGTACTTTTTTTATAGTTTCTGTTTCTTTACTAAGATTTCCTACTTCTTCATTGCAAGCATATTTTTACAGTGCTTTTGATTACAGTGAATTTTTTCTATGTTGATTCATCTAGAAAATATGTAAAATTATTTTTATTAACTTATTAAAAGTTTCAGTTTCAACAAATGTTCCTACCCTTTTAGCTAGGTCACAAGAAAAGCTTTTCCTTTCCTTGGAGTTTCAGGTTTTGTTTGTTCATATGCAACGTGATATGGTAAGAAAACAAAAATCACATTGTCATATGGGGGGGTCTTGATTATGAAATATTTGGCAAGTATTTTTTTTAAGTCTCAAAGTTCAAAGTATGGTAAATCTTTGTAAAACTCTGTCATCATTCAACCAATGAGCATTGGCAAAAAACATAAGATAAATAAATTCATTGTTTTCTCTTTCAACAGTTCCATAAAGTAATAATGATTCATAATATTTATGTGTATATTCTAAACCATGATACTTTTCATACTGTGAAGCAAAGCAGTTAGGAAGACATTAGTCTCTTGCCTTAAAATTCCAAGGAATCCACATTTTTAGTGTAACATTGTCAGAGCACTATCTATTGTGATAGAAATTATTTTTTTCATACCTAGTGGAAACTGTTTTTTGACATATATAAAAAATTCAAAAATATCTGTGCTATGAATCTGATTTTGTAGGCTGCAAATTGACAAAATTTCCTTTTGATTTGGAAGCCTTTTGTGATACAATGTACCCAGAGTATTAAATGGGCAGTATCTCATATTGTACAACTCATCTGAAACTAAAGAAGAATATGTGTAGCTTTACAAACTTTAAGTTGATTTTTGATATTGTTAGAAAGAGCTTGTATTCTAAGGGCAGTTGTTGGGTGGCTTAATTGAAGATTCTTTTCACTTTTTATAAAATATAATTTTTAGTCTTTGCTCATAAAATCATAATAAAATTTCCACAATTAAACTAATCATTTATCTTGCTATCTCTCCATCTAAAATTTGATTCCGTTTTTTGGGCAAGACCCAAAACCATTTTATAGCTAGACAGAGTTATAAGCTCAGATTATGTTTAAAATTTATTTAAAGTTTTTGTTGCACATTTAATTCAGATTTTAGGCAACTAATTTCATCTATTCCTATTTGCTTATCAAGAGAAAATTTCTCATCAAATTTACTAGTATTTGCTGAAAATGTCTCACAATATTTTCCACTTCATTAACTTAAATGTTCTTTTTTCCATAATCAAACAACTTTTTTGATTTGCTCTGTCACAGCAAATTGCAATTGTCATTCATCATGAAATTCACAGTATATCTTCTTCCAGTCTCTTATTTTTAACTATTCTGGCCATAGTACTTATTCCACTTGATTCTGCATCAGTAGTATGCTTTCATTTTAAATTTTTTAAATGTACATACTTATTTTTTAAACCTAGAATGCTAATTTAATGATAATTCAAGTAACTTAGTTACCAATTATTTCCTTCATATCAGTGTAACTCATGTTGTCTTCATAAGATATTCAAATAAACACATCAATTTCTTGACACCAACTAGATCAGTGATGTGTTTATGTGTGATGTTAGACACAACATATACATACAACATGCACAGTATAATACAAATATCTATGCAGTGCGGTGACTAAAGTGAAATGCAGTCTTACCAAAACAAAGTTGTCAGTGATGGGAAAATATTTGACACTGCTTCAGTTTTTAAATTTAGGTTTAAATTAATTAAAATTAGATAAAATTTAAAAGTCAGTTCTTCAGTCACACTAACCTTGTGTCTTACAAAGTTCAATCTGGTGGTAATACAGAATATATTAGATATAGTGTGGAAATGAGAAAAAAAAACTGAATGCAAGGTATCTGCAGTATTGTTAGTTATTGCAATAATCCAGATTGGACATAAGGAAGATCCACTACAGCTGTGATGGTAGAAAAATGTCAAATATTTTTCATATGTTAAGTAGAATCAGCAGGACATACTGATCAATAGGATGGGAGAGACCAAAAATTCCAGAAAGATCTTAAACACTGTAAGGTGTACCTATAAGCCCACATTTCAATTATCTAATTCCAGCCTGCTAGATCTTTTGTACCAGTACTGGTGTCCAGGAAGTTGGGTTCCATCATTGGTATTTTAATTAGGGACAAGTCTGCTAATTATTCCCAATATTCATCTCCCTTTCTTCCAATAATAAAAGAACCATCTCTTTTTTATTTGCTCATGTGGAGCCACTTAGGATCATGATTGTCTTTCTCCACTTTATTGGTCCATGGATTTTCAGTTATGGCCAATTGGAGATAACTGGAATCGTGTGGCAGTTTGGCGAACCTTCCTTAAATGTGCCTGGTTCATCCCCTTTGATTTCTTCCTCTATGCCTCCATTCTGCTGCCTGGATTTGAATAAGATGCACTGGAGGGCTTTGGAGCAGAGCCATAAAAGCCAGGGTTAAACTTCCAACCTGCAGAATTTTATGTGACGTAGATAATTTTTCCTGGTTGAACCACTGTCCTTCTGGGTCTATCTGTCTTACTCACAGCCAAACATAATCTATGCTTATGCACCCAGGTTGCTATACACTAAAATAGTCATCAAATCCCCCTATCTCATCTCAATCAAAAGCAGAGCAAAGATTTCCCGTGAGTGTTCCCTAAGTACTTATCCCCACCTCATCAAAAATTCAGAGTACCTGCAAGAGGGAGATACTTACATTTTCCTTCTAGGACATGTTTTTCTGGTAGGATGAGAAAAATGCTAAAAGACATTTTGAAAGGTAGCATGAACTTTAGAAAAAAAGGTATTAGGGGATGCTATTTGAGATTATCCCTGGGGGAAGAAGAGCAGCCAAGTTAATTTATAGAACATTGTAAGATAGGAGCCTTAGTAAGATAAATGCTCCTAAGCTTGAGAAACATAAACAATGAGCATTAGCAGAAGTCGAACTATCAAAACACACTATCCTTGGCTTTTAAAACTGAAGTAACTGATTGTTTCCCCATGCCTGTCTTTGGGAAACTGAAATAGAGCAGTGCTTTAAGGCAGGTAGAGAAAGGGGAGTTACATCCATGAGTGAACAGTCTTGTTTTGTATCTCCTAACTGACCAATTTATAATAATTCCATTCTGAAATTTGGACTTATTAAGTTTGGACTCCTACCTCCAACCTTGGGAACTCTGGGTTCTTTCAAGAATGAAGATAGAACTCTAGCCTATTAGATGCCATATTCTGATTCATTCAGTTCACAGAGGGGGCTTACAGCTTTTCTTACAAAAGGTAGAATTGAAACTAGACTGACAGAGAAGTCTGAGGATTGAGGTCTAGCCTAAGATGTCCATCCTTGACCTGTTTTGAGCTGAATTCCTGACATAAAAACCAGATATAAGACTTATATCCCTGGCACTGTAAGGATGAAGGCTTCTGCTCTAAGGCCTGGGATAAATACTCCTGTGAACTGCCAGACCCAAATTAACCCCTGTAGACATGTGATTGGGCCTCCTCCCACCCAGCCCAGAAATAAATATTTCAATTCCTTCCTCCACCAGCCTACCATATACTAAATTTGCATAAGTTCCAATCACACCCTCTGACACTGTGATTTCACTTCCCATCAGCATGTGGGGACCAAGGACCTTCTTTTATCCTACAGATAGCCCTTCTCTGGGGCCACAAAGACAAATCTGAAATGCATCTACCTTCAAAGATCTGCCTGTTGGTTTAGAAATGTAGACCAATAAAAAGATACTCATAACGTATTGCAACTAAGAGCTAATGAAAGGGGGCTGAGGCAGGTAGGCACCAAAACAGAGTCAAGCAGGACTTCATGAAATAATATGGAGACTTCTATTTGGGGCAAACTAGGTAACCTGAAAAATCTTACAAAATACCTAGAAATGCTCACTCAGTAAAACAGAGAAATTATTATTTCAAATGCTGATAGACAGTCTATCAGATGCTTAGATAGCTGAGTATCTAAGAATATAAAGAAATCTGCACTGGGGAAAACTGAAAAAGGAAACTGAAAAGTCAGCTCCAATGAGATGTTACAAAATGAATGGACCTGGAGAGGAAAGTGATGCCAGAAGCACAAGGAGAGACAAATTCATACACATAGTGGACGATTTAACATATCTCTCAGTAAGTGATAGCCCAGGCAGACAAAAATTGCAAGCTAAACATATTGATCTAATGAGCATATTGTAAAAGCCATGCACTTAACATGCACTGAATACAAGCTGAAACTCACGTGGGTTTTTTTTTTAATGGACAAAGTTTTGAAACATCCTGACTTCAAAACTTATACTGCAAAGGTATCGTAATCAAAACTGTGTTACTGACATAAAGACAGACATACAGGCCAATGGAATAGAATTGAGAGCCCGTAAATAAACTCACACATTTATTGTCAATTGATTTTGACAAGGGGCTGAGACCATTCAATGGGGAAAGAAGAGTCTCTTCACAAATAGTGCTGGGAAAACTGGATATCTATATGCAAAAGAATGAAGTTGGACCCTTACCTCAGATCATATTCAAAAATTAACTCAAAAAGGATCAAAGACCTAAAAGTAAGAGTTAATACTGTAACACTCTTAGAAGAAAACATAAGGGGGAAGCTTCATGACATTGGATTTGGCAATGATTTCTTGGACATGATACCAAAAGCACAGGAAACAAAAGACAAAAATAGATCAACTGGACCTCAAAATTAAATACCTTTGTGCATCAAAGGTAACTATAAGTATAGTAAAAAGGCAACCCTCGAGGGCTTCCCTGGTGGCGCAGTGGTTGAGAATCTGCCTGCCGATGCAGGGGACATGGGTTTGAGCCCTGGTCTGGGAAGATCCCACATGCCGCAGAGCAAATAGGCCCGTGAGCCACAACTACTGAGCCTGCGCGTCTGGAGCCTGTGCCCCGCAACAAGAGAGGCCACGATAGTGAGAGGCCCGCGCACTGCAATGAAGAGTGGCCCCGCTTGCCGCAACTGGAGAAAGTCCTCACACAGAAACGAAGACCCAACACAGCCAAAACTAAATAAATAATATTTTTTTTAAAAGGCAACCCTCAAAAAGGGAGAAAAATTTTAAATTATTTATCGGGCAAGAGATTAACATCCAAAATATAAAAACAATTTCTACACTTCAACAACAACAAAACAACCCAATTTTAAAATGATCAAATGAATAGACATTTCTTCCACGAAGATACACAAGTGGCCAATAAGAACATGAAAAGATGATCAACATCATTAATCACTGGGGAAATGCAAATCTAAATCACAATTAGATACCACTTCACACCCATTATGATGACTAAAATTTAAAAATAAATGAGAAAATAACAAGCATTGGTGAGGACGTGGAGAAATTAAAACCCTTGTGCATTGCTGATAGGAATGTAAAATGGTGCAGCTGCTGTGGAAAACAATATGGTGATTCCTCAAAACTTTAAACATAGAATTACCAGGTAATCCAACAATTACACTTTTACGTATATACCCAAAACAGCTGAAAGCAGGGACTTGAACAGATATTTGTACTTCAATGTTCATAGCAACATTATATCACAATAGCCAAAGGTGGAAAAAACCCAAATGTATACAATAGATGAGTGCATAAACAAACTGTGGTTTATACATATTATGAAATATTATTTAGCCCTAAAAAAGAAGTAACATTTTGATACATGCTACAACATGGAAACCTTGAAAGCGTTATGCTAATAAACCAGACACAAAATGTCAAATATTGAATGATTCCACTTACATGAGGTACCTAGACCAGTCAAATTCAGAGACAGAAAGTAGAATAGTGGTTACCAGAGGTTTGGGGGAACAGAGGCTGGAGTGATGGGGAGTTATAGTTTAATAGGTACAGAGTTTCTGTTTGGGATGATGCAAAAGTTCTGGGGGTGGATAGTGGTAGTGTGAATGTGCTTAGTGCTACTGAGTTGTACACTTAAAAATGGTTAAAATGGTAAACGTTATGATACATAGACTACCAATATATTTATAAAATATAAATGAAAGCTTTCAGAATCCTGGGTGTGGGTGCATAACATCCAAGTAGAAAACATAAATAATAAACTTATCTACGAAAATAGTAAAGCTCCTGTTTTAATATCCCCTTGAGCAAAGTTAAAGCAAATTAAGTGGAAAATTTTTGTTCCAAATATGAGAAACAAACTATTGGACTGAATAATTTTTTTATATAACAATAGACAGATGAGTACACCAATGTGAAGAATGAGCCAAGGATAGAAATGGAGATTTAATAAAAGAGGAATTTAAAATGTACATGAAAACATACATAACTTATGACAAACAAATAGAAACGTTATAAGATATGCCACATTGGCCTTAAAACTAGCAAGTTGGGCTTCCCTGGTGGCGCAGCGGTTGCGCGTCCGCCTGCCGATGCAGGGGAACCGGGTTCGTGCCCCGGTCTGGGAGGATCCCACATGCCGCGGAGCGGCTGGGCCCGTGAGCCATGGCCGCTGAGCCTGCGCGTCCGGAGCCTGTCCTCCGCAACGGGAGAGGCCGCAGCAGAGGGAGGCCCGCATACCACAAAAAAAAAAAAAAAAAAAAAAAAAAAAAAAAAAAAACTAGCAAGTTTTTATAAAAATAATGTTCACTGTACATTAATTTTGATGTACTATTAGTTCCTAATTAATTTTGGTGGTAAATAATTCATATACAACTTTTCTAGAGAGTACTTTATATCCTTATTTAAAATAAGCATGTTTTGGGGTTTTTTTAAATTTATTTTTTATACAGCAGATTCTTATTAGTTATCTATTTTATACATATAAGTGTATATATGTCAATCCCAATCTCCCAATTCATCACACCACCACCACCACCCCTGCCACTTTCCCTCTCGGTGTCCGTACGTTTGTTCCGTACATCTGTGTCTCTATTTCTGCCCTGCAAACCGGTTCATCTGTACCATTTTTCTAGGTTCCACATATATGCGTTAATATACAATATTTGTTTTTCTCTTTTTGACTTACTTCACTCTGTATGACAGTCTCTAGATCCATCCACGTCTCTACAAATGACCCAATTTTGTTCCTTTTTATGGCTGAGTAATATTCCATTGTATATATGTAGTACACCGTCTTTATCCATTTGTCTGTCGATGGGCATTTAGGTTGCTTCCATGTCCTGGCTATTGTAAATAGTGCTGCAATGAACATTGGGGTGCATGTGTCTTTTCGAATTGTGGTTTTCTCTGGGTATATTCCCAGTAGTGGGATTGCTGGGTCATATGGTAATTCTATTTTTAGTTTTTTAAGGAACCTCCATACTGTTCTCCATAGTGAGTTTCAGGTTTTGTTTGTTCATATGCAACGTGATATGGTAAGAAAACAAAAATCACATTGTCATATGGGGGGGTCTTGATTATGAAATATTTGGCAAGTATTTTTTTTAAGTCTCAAAGTTCAAAGTATGGTAAATCTTTGTAAAACTCTGTCATCATTCAACCAATGAGCATTGGCAAAAAACATAAGATAAATAAATTCATTGTTTTCTCTTTCAACAGTTCCATAAAGTAATAATGATTCATAATATTTATGTGTATATTCTAAACCATGATACTTTTCATACTGTGAAGCAAAGCAGTTAGGAAGACATTAGTCTCTTGCCTTAAAATTCCAAGGAATCCACATTTTTAGTGTAACATTGTCAGAGCACTATCTATTGTGATAGAAATTATTTTTTTCATACCTAGTGGAAACTGTTTTTTGACATATATAAAAAATTCAAAAATATCTGTGCTATGAATCTGATTTTGTAGGCTGCAAATTGACAAAATTTCCTTTTGATTTGGAAGCCTTTTGTGATACAATGTACCCAGAGTATTAAATGGGCAGTATCTCATATTGTACAACTCATCTGAAACTAAAGAAGAATATGTGTAGCTTTACAAACTTTAAGTTGATTTTTGATATTGTTAGAAAGAGCTTGTATTCTAAGGGCAGTTGTTGGGTGGCTTAATTGAAGATTCTTTTCACTTTTTATAAAATATAATTTTTAGTCTTTGCTCATAAAATCATAATAAAATTTCCACAATTAAACTAATCATTTATCTTGCTATCTCTCCATCTAAAATTTGATTCCGTTTTTTGGGCAAGACCCAAAACCATTTTATAGCTAGACAGAGTTATAAGCTCAGATTATGTTTAAAATTTATTTAAAGTTTTTGTTGCACATTTAATTCAGATTTTAGGCAACTAATTTCATCTATTCCTATTTGCTTATCAAGAGAAAATTTCTCATCAAATTTACTAGTATTTGCTGAAAATGTCTCACAATATTTTCCACTTCATTAACTTAAATGTTCTTTTTTCCATAATCAAACAACTTTTTTGATTTGCTCTGTCACAGCAAATTGCAATTGTCATTCATCATGAAATTCACAGTATATCTTCTTCCAGTCTCTTATTTTTAACTATTCTGGCCATAGTACTTATTCCACTTGATTCTGCATCAGTAGTATGCTTTCATTTTAAATTTTTTAAATGTACATACTTATTTTTTAAACCTAGAATGCTAATTTAATGATAATTCAAGTAACTTAGTTACCAATTATTTCCTTCATATCAGTGTAACTCATGTTGTCTTCATAAGATATTCAAATAAACACATCAATTTCTTGACACCAACTAGATCAGTGATGTGTTTATGTGTGATGTTAGACACAACATATACATACAACATGCACAGTATAATACAAATATCTATGCAGTGCGGTGACTAAAGTGAAATGCAGTCTTACCAAAACAAAGTTGTCAGTGATGGGAAAATATTTGACACTGCTTCAGTTTTTAAATTTAGGTTTAAATTAATTAAAATTAGATAAAATTTAAAAGTCAGTTCTTCAGTCACACTAACCTTGTGTCTTACAAAGTTCAATCTGGTGGTAATACAGAATATATTAGATATAGTGTGGAAATGAGAAAAAAAAACTGAATGCAAGGTATCTGCAGTATTGTTAGTTATTGCAATAATCCAGATTGGACATAAGGAAGATCCACTACAGCTGTGATGGTAGAAAAATGTCAAATATTTTTCATATGTTAAGTAGAATCAGCAGGACATACTGATCAATAGGATGGGAGAGACCAAAAATTCCAGAAAGATCTTAAACACTGTAAGGTGTACCTATAAGCCCACATTTCAATTATCTAATTCCAGCCTGCTAGATCTTTTGTACCAGTACTGGTGTCCAGGAAGTTGGGTTCCATCATTGGTATTTTAATTAGGGACAAGTCTGCTAATTATTCCCAATATTCATCTCCCTTTCTTCCAATAATAAAAGAACCATCTCTTTTTTATTTGCTCATGTGGAGCCACTTAGGATCATGATTGTCTTTCTCCACTTTATTGGTCCATGGATTTTCAGTTATGGCCAATTGGAGATAACTGGAATCGTGTGGCAGTTTGGCGAACCTTCCTTAAATGTGCCTGGTTCATCCCCTTTGATTTCTTCCTCTATGCCTCCATTCTGCTGCCTGGATTTGAATAAGATGCACTGGAGGGCTTTGGAGCAGAGCCATAAAAGCCAGGGTTAAACTTCCAACCTGCAGAATTTTATGTGACGTAGATAATTTTTCCTGGTTGAACCACTGTCCTTCTGGGTCTATCTGTCTTACTCACAGCCAAACATAATCTATGCTTATGCACCCAGGTTGCTATACACTAAAATAGTCATCAAATCCCCCTATCTCATCTCAATCAAAAGCAGAGCAAAGATTTCCCGTGAGTGTTCCCTAAGTACTTATCCCCACCTCATCAAAAATTCAGAGTACCTGCAAGAGGGAGATACTTACATTTTCCTTCTAGGACATGTTTTTCTGGTAGGATGAGAAAAATGCTAAAAGACATTTTGAAAGGTAGCATGAACTTTAGAAAAAAAGGTATTAGGGGATGCTATTTGAGATTATCCCTGGGGGAAGAAGAGCAGCCAAGTTAATTTATAGAACATTGTAAGATAGGAGCCTTAGTAAGATAAATGCTCCTAAGCTTGAGAAACATAAACAATGAGCATTAGCAGAAGTCGAACTATCAAAACACACTATCCTTGGCTTTTAAAACTGAAGTAACTGATTGTTTCCCCATGCCTGTCTTTGGGAAACTGAAATAGAGCAGTGCTTTAAGGCAGGTAGAGAAAGGGGAGTTACATCCATGAGTGAACAGTCTTGTTTTGTATCTCCTAACTGACCAATTTATAATAATTCCATTCTGAAATTTGGACTTATTAAGTTTGGACTCCTACCTCCAACCTTGGGAACTCTGGGTTCTTTCAAGAATGAAGATAGAACTCTAGCCTATTAGATGCCATATTCTGATTCATTCAGTTCACAGAGGGGGCTTACAGCTTTTCTTACAAAAGGTAGAATTGAAACTAGACTGACAGAGAAGTCTGAGGATTGAGGTCTAGCCTAAGATGTCCATCCTTGACCTGTTTTGAGCTGAATTCCTGACATAAAAACCAGATATAAGACTTATATCCCTGGCACTGTAAGGATGAAGGCTTCTGCTCTAAGGCCTGGGATAAATACTCCTGTGAACTGCCAGACCCAAATTAACCCCTGTAGACATGTGATTGGGCCTCCTCCCACCCAGCCCAGAAATAAATATTTCAATTCCTTCCTCCACCAGCCTACCATATACTAAATTTGCATAAGTTCCAATCACACCCTCTGACACTGTGATTTCACTTCCCATCAGCATGTGGGGACCAAGGACCTTCTTTTATCCTACAGATAGCCCTTCTCTGGGGCCACAAAGACAAATCTGAAATGCATCTACCTTCAAAGATCTGCCTGTTGGTTTAGAAATGTAGACCAATAAAAAGATACTCATAACGTATTGCAACTAAGAGCTAATGAAAGGGGGCTGAGGCAGGTAGGCACCAAAACAGAGTCAAGCAGGACTTCATGAAATAATATGGAGACTTCTATTTGGGGCAAACTAGGTAACCTGAAAAATCTTACAAAATACCTAGAAATGCTCACTCAGTAAAACAGAGAAATTATTATTTCAAATGCTGATAGACAGTCTATCAGATGCTTAGATAGCTGAGTATCTAAGAATATAAAGAAATCTGCACTGGGGAAAACTGAAAAAGGAAACTGAAAAGTCAGCTCCAATGAGATGTTACAAAATGAATGGACCTGGAGAGGAAAGTGATGCCAGAAGCACAAGGAGAGACAAATTCATACACATAGTGGACGATTTAACATATCTCTCAGTAAGTGATAGCCCAGGCAGACAAAAATTGCAAGCTAAACATATTGATCTAATGAGCATATTGTAAAAGCCATGCACTTAACATGCACTGAATACAAGCTGAAACTCACGTGGGTTTTTTTTTTAATGGACAAAGTTTTGAAACATCCTGACTTCAAAACTTATACTGCAAAGGTATCGTAATCAAAACTGTGTTACTGACATAAAGACAGACATACAGGCCAATGGAATAGAATTGAGAGCCCGTAAATAAACTCACACATTTATTGTCAATTGATTTTGACAAGGGGCTGAGACCATTCAATGGGGAAAGAAGAGTCTCTTCACAAATAGTGCTGGGAAAACTGGATATCTATATGCAAAAGAATGAAGTTGGACCCTTACCTCAGATCATATTCAAAAATTAACTCAAAAAGGATCAAAGACCTAAAAGTAAGAGTTAATACTGTAACACTCTTAGAAGAAAACATAAGGGGGAAGCTTCATGACATTGGATTTGGCAATGATTTCTTGGACATGATACCAAAAGCACAGGAAACAAAAGACAAAAATAGATCAACTGGACCTCAAAATTAAATACCTTTGTGCATCAAAGGTAACTATAAGTATAGTAAAAAGGCAACCCTCGAGGGCTTCCCTGGTGGCGCAGTGGTTGAGAATCTGCCTGCCGATGCAGGGGACATGGGTTTGAGCCCTGGTCTGGGAAGATCCCACATGCCGCAGAGCAAATAGGCCCGTGAGCCACAACTACTGAGCCTGCGCGTCTGGAGCCTGTGCCCCGCAACAAGAGAGGCCACGATAGTGAGAGGCCCGCGCACTGCAATGAAGAGTGGCCCCGCTTGCCGCAACTGGAGAAAGTCCTCACACAGAAACGAAGACCCAACACAGCCAAAACTAAATAAATAATATTTTTTTTAAAAGGCAACCCTCAAAAAGGGAGAAAAATTTTAAATTATTTATCGGGCAAGAGATTAACATCCAAAATATAAAAACAATTTCTACACTTCAACAACAACAAAACAACCCAATTTTAAAATGATCAAATGAATAGACATTTCTTCCACGAAGATACACAAGTGGCCAATAAGAACATGAAAAGATGATCAACATCATTAATCACTGGGGAAATGCAAATCTAAATCACAATTAGATACCACTTCACACCCATTATGATGACTAAAATTTAAAAATAAATGAGAAAATAACAAGCATTGGTGAGGACGTGGAGAAATTAAAACCCTTGTGCATTGCTGATAGGAATGTAAAATGGTGCAGCTGCTGTGGAAAACAATATGGTGATTCCTCAAAACTTTAAACATAGAATTACCAGGTAATCCAACAATTACACTTTTACGTATATACCCAAAACAGCTGAAAGCAGGGACTTGAACAGATATTTGTACTTCAATGTTCATAGCAACATTATATCACAATAGCCAAAGGTGGAAAAAACCCAAATGTATACAATAGATGAGTGCATAAACAAACTGTGGTTTATACATATTATGAAATATTATTTAGCCCTAAAAAAGAAGTAACATTTTGATACATGCTACAACATGGAAACCTTGAAAGCGTTATGCTAATAAACCAGACACAAAATGTCAAATATTGAATGATTCCACTTACATGAGGTACCTAGACCAGTCAAATTCAGAGACAGAAAGTAGAATAGTGGTTACCAGAGGTTTGGGGGAACAGAGGCTGGAGTGATGGGGAGTTATAGTTTAATAGGTACAGAGTTTCTGTTTGGGATGATGCAAAAGTTCTGGGGGTGGATAGTGGTAGTGTGAATGTGCTTAGTGCTACTGAGTTGTACACTTAAAAATGGTTAAAATGGTAAACGTTATGATACATAGACTACCAATATATTTATAAAATATAAATGAAAGCTTTCAGAATCCTGGGTGTGGGTGCATAACATCCAAGTAGAAAACATAAATAATAAACTTATCTACGAAAATAGTAAAGCTCCTGTTTTAATATCCCCTTGAGCAAAGTTAAAGCAAATTAAGTGGAAAATTTTTGTTCCAAATATGAGAAACAAACTATTGGACTGAATAATTTTTTTATATAACAATAGACAGATGAGTACACCAATGTGAAGAATGAGCCAAGGATAGAAATGGAGATTTAATAAAAGAGGAATTTAAAATGTACATGAAAACATACATAACTTATGACAAACAAATAGAAACGTTATAAGATATGCCACATTGGCCTTAAAACTAGCAAGTTGGGCTTCCCTGGTGGCGCAGCGGTTGCGCGTCCGCCTGCCGATGCAGGGGAACCGGGTTCGTGCCCCGGTCTGGGAGGATCCCACATGCCG
>NC_041230.1:9741936-9793412 GCF_002837175.3 Physeter macrocephalus
CGGCCTCCCCCCCGAAACGGGAGGGGCCGCAGCAGAGGGAGGCCCGCATACCACAAAAAAAAAAAAAAAAAAAAAAAAAAAAAAAAAAAAACTAGCAAGTTTTTATAAAAATAATGTTCACTGTACATTAATTTTGATGTACTATTAGTTCCTAATTAATTTTGGTGGTAAATAATTCATATACAACTTTTCTAGAGAGTACTTTATATCCTTATTTAAAATAAGCATGTTTTGGGGTTTTTTTAAATTTATTTTTTATACAGCAGATTCTTATTAGTTATCTATTTTATACATATAAGTGTATATATGTCAATCCCAATCTCCCAATTCATCACACCACCACCACCACCCCTGCCACTTTCCCTCTCGGTGTCCGTACGTTTGTTCCGTACATCTGTGTCTCTATTTCTGCCCTGCAAACCGGTTCATCTGTACCATTTTTCTAGGTTCCACATATATGCGTTAATATACAATATTTGTTTTTCTCTTTTTGACTTACTTCACTCTGTATGACAGTCTCTAGATCCATCCACGTCTCTACAAATGACCCAATTTTGTTCCTTTTTATGGCTGAGTAATATTCCATTGTATATATGTGCCACATCTTCTTTAACCATTCATCTGTTGATGGACACTTAGGTTGCTTCCATGTCCTGGCTACTGTAAATAGAGGTGCAATGAACATTTTGGTACATAACTCTTTTTGAACTATGGTTTTCTCAGGGTATATGCCCAGTAGTGGGATTGCTGGGTCATATGGTAGTTCTATTTTTAGTTTTTTAAGGAAATGCCATACTGTTCTCCATAGTGGCTGTATCAATTTACATTCCCACCAAAAGTGCAAGAGCGTTCTGTTTTCTCCACACCCTCTCCAGCATTTATTGTTTGTAGATTTTCTGATCATGCCCATTCTAACTGGTGTGAGGTGATACCTCATTGTAGTTTTGATTTGCATTTCGTTAATAATTAGTGATGTTGAGCAGCTTTTCATGTGCTTCTTGGCCATCTGTATGTCTTCTTTGGAGAAATGTCTATTTAGGTCTTCTGCCCATTTTTTCATTGGGTTATTTTTTTAATATTGAGCTGCATGAGCTGTTTATATATTTTGGAGATTAATCCTTTGTCTGTTGATTTATTTGAAGATATTTTCTCCCATTCTGAGGGTTGTTTTTTCTTCTTGATTGTAGTTCCCTTTGTTTTGCAAAAGCTTTTAAGTTTCATTAGATCCCATTTGTTTATTTTTGTTTTTATTTCCATTACTCTAGGAGGTGGATCAAAAAAGATTTTGCTGTGATTTACATAAAAGAGTGTTCTTCCTATGTTTTCCTCTCAGAGTTTATAGTGTCCAATCTTACATTTAGGTCTCTAATCCATTTTTAGGTTATTTTTGTGTATGGTGTTAGGGAGTGTTCTAATTTCATTCTTTTACATGTAGCTGTCCAGTTTTCCCAGCACCACTTACTGAAGAGACTGTCTTTTCTCCATTTTATATCCTTGCTTTTGTCATAGATTAGTTGACCATAGGGGCGTGGGTTTATCTCTGGGGTTCCTATCCTGTTCCATTGATCTATATTTCTGTTTTTGTGCCAGTACCACATTATCTTGAAACTGTAGCTTTGTAGTATAGTCTGAAGTCAGGGAGTCTAATTCCTCCAGCTCCATTCTTTTCCCTCAAGACTGCTTTGGCTATTTGGGGTCTTTTGTGTCTCCATAGAAATTTTAAGATTTTTTGTTCTAGTTCTGTAAAAAATACCACTGGTAGTTTGATAGGGATTGCAATGAATGTGTAGATTGCTTTGGGTAGTGTAGTCATTTTCACAATATTGATTCTTCCAATCCAAGAACATGGTATATCTCTCCATCTGTTTGTGTCATCTTTGATTTCTTTCATCAGTGTCTTATAGTTTTCTGAGTACAGGTCTTTTACCTCCTTAGGTAGGTTTATTCCTAGGTATTGTATTCTTTTTGTTAAAAATAAGCATGTTTTTAAATCCAGCAATCCATCTATAGGAATATATCTCATGGTAATCATTAAACTTAAGAGAGAAAAAAGTACATTTCTATGGGATTATTTATATTAACAAAGTTTGGAAATGATCAACAATAACAATTATGTATAGGTAGATAAAGTATTGTGTTTCAAAGAATGGAAAACTTGGTAGGCATTAATAATTATGTACAGATATAATGACTGATAGTCACAAGATTTTAATTGATTTTTTTATTGAATGGTTCTTTAAATTCTATAGTGCTTTACAATTTTCAAAAGTTTCACAGACATAATTTCATGCAATCCCATAATAACCCTTTTTTCCCCCTACCCCTATATTGCCCCTCCCCCTTCCCTCTCCTCACTGATAACCACTAGTTTGTTCTCCTTATCTGTGAGTCTGCTTCATTTTTGTTTTGCTCACTAGTTTGCTGTATTTTTTAGATTCCCCATATAAGTGACATCATACAGTATTTGCTTTCTCTGTATGACTACTTCACTTAGCATAATGCCCTCCAAGTCCATCCATGTTGCTGCAAATGGCAAAATTTCGTTCTTTTCTATGGCTGAGTAGTATTCCATTATATATGTGTGTGTGTGTGTGTGTGTTTGTGTGTGTGTGTGTGTGTATCACATCTTCTTCTTTAACCATTCATCTGTTGATGGACACTTAGGTTGCTTCCATACCTTGGCAATTGTAAATAACGCTGCTATGAACTTTGAGGTGCGTGTATCTTTCCGAATTAGTGTTTTTGTTGTTTTTTGTTTTGGATATATACCCAGGAATGAAATTGCTGGGTCATATGGTAGTCCTATTTTTAGTTTTTTGAGAAATTTCCATACTGTTTTCCACAGTGGCTGCACCAATTTATATTTCCACCAACAGTGTATGAGGGTTCCCTTTTCTCCACATCCTCACCATCATGTGGTTTTTTTTGATGATAGCCATTCTGACCAGTGTGAGGTAATATATCATTGTGGTTTTCATTTGCATTTTCCTAATGATTAGTGATGATGAGCATCTTCTCATGTGCCAGTTTGCCATCTGCATTTTCCGTTTGGAAAAATGTCTATTCAGTTCTTCTGCCTATTTTTTAATTGTTTTTTTTTAACGATGAGTTATATGAGCTGTTACGTATATGTTACATATTAACCCTTTATTGGTCATATCATTTGCAAATATGACCCATTCAGTAGGTTGTCTTTTCGTTTTGTCAGTGGTTTCCTTTGCTGTGCAAAAGCTTTTAAGTTTAATTTGTTCCCATTTGTTTATTTTTGCTTTCATTTCCTTTGCTTTAGGAGACAGATCCAAAAAAAAAAGTATGCAGTAATTTATGTCAAAGAGTGTTCTACCTCTATTTTCCTCTAGTTTTATAGTATCCAGTCTTGCATTTCGGTCTTTAATCCATTTTGAGTTAGTTTTTGTAGCTGGTGTTAATGTTCTGATTTCATTCTTTTACATGTAGCTGTCCAATTTTCCCAGCACCAATATTGAAGAGACTGTCTTTTCTCCTGATATTCACAAGATTTTGAGAAAATAAACAGATTACATACAAAAATGCAATGTCTCCACAATTTTGTAAAAATTATAGATATGCCCTAAAATACCAATGTCTAATATAAACACAGTATTTGTAAAGGTACATTTGATATTAGACACTAATTCTGACTGGTTTATAAAACTTTTGAAATTCAGGCATCTTTGCTCTTAAGTAGATAATAATTTCTTCTTCAATATTTATATAATACAGAGTAATTAAGCCCTGAAGTCACTGAAACACAACCTTCTCAGATCAAATCCATGTCATCCCACTTAGAAGTTGGGGAATCTTGGACAAATTGTTTAACTTGCATAAGCTTTATTTTTCTTTATTGGTATAATGGCAATATTACTTACTATCACACATATAGGGTTTTGTTTCTAGATTTAAATTAGATAATTATACGAATCTTTTAGTTCTGTGCCTGACACATGAAAAGCATAAACATAATTTTTTCAGTTGCCCTCCTTGGGATAGGCATGTTTTCGCTGGAGTAAAACAGGCAGGGATTGTTGGGTAGGACACCAACAGAATGTTCTGCTCTAGCTCCTATTATATGAAAGCTGTGATGGGTAATTTTATAGGTCAACTTGACTGGGCCATGGGTGCCCAGATATTTGGTTAAACTCTATCTCATGTGTCTCTGAGGGTGTTTTGGATGAGATTAACATTTGAAATCAGTGGGCTGAGTAAAGCAGATTGTCCTCCCTGATGTGGGTCTCGCCCAATCCGTTGAAGGCCTGAATAGAATAAAAAGACTGAGCAAAGAGAATTCTTCCTGTCTTTGAGCTGCAACATCAGTCTTCTGCTGCTTTCACACTCACACTCCAACTGGAACATACACCATCGGCTCTCCTGGTCTTCAGGCCTTCAAACTTAGACTGGGACTATGCTATCCTGGGTCTCCAGTTGTCAGCTGCAGAACTTGGGACTTCTCGACCTCCATAACTTATAACATTGGGTTGGCCAAAATGTTCATTCAGGTGTAAGGAAAAAGTGAATGAACTTTTTGGACAACCCAATAACTACCTATCTATATATCTATCTATATGAATAGATATGGTATAGGTAGATACATATACATATGTATATATTATCTATATCTATATCACCTATTGGTTCTGTTTCTCTGCAGAACCCAGACTAATAGAAGAGCAAAAGAAAGAAATCTCAGTTATGCTGGGGCTCAGACATCCACTGTATGTGACCTATAGAAGTTGTCTGAGGCAACTCTTAAGGGAGGGAACCCAGGCAAATGACATTTAAATCAGAACTAAGCTTTAAGGGAAGGGGAGATGAAGTGCACACCCAGGAATGATGCTTCTGCACCTCTGACCCTCCTCCAGTTCCTCTCAAAGTCTCCAAGCACCTTCCCTTCTTGGTGTTGGTTCGAAAACTCAGAGTCGTCCCCAGGTTAAATTCAAAACTGGCCCCCGTACATGGAGGGCAAGGAGAGACCAAGAGAAGAAGCAGACCACTCTGGATTGGTAGGTGGCAGTGTTAATAAGCAAGGGAACTTACATAGGAGGCTTGTCTTGAGCAGCTGCAAGTGAGTAAATCTGTACGCCCACCTGCCAGAATCTTAAAAGTTTATATAGAGGCTGTATCTGGGTTCAGTCACATATACTGTCCAGATGGTCCCAACAACACATTAGCACCTCAAGGATGCATGCTTGGAATGACTCGTAGTGTGAGAACATTGGGCAGAATGTACATTCCAAGGAAGGGAGTAGGGAGGAGTCTCCAATTGCCAGGATCCAGTTTGCAGGTCAACCAGCGGTCACTTCCTCCTGATGACCTCTTCCAACAGCCTCCATCTTTTAAAAGGCTGTTGGTGGGATTCTGTACAGCCTTTTGTTAGAGCACCTCCCAGTCCAGCATTGTGGTCCAGATAATAGTCATTCAAAGGAGTTCCCTGTTTTGAGACAACCCCACCAAGTAAGAATACCCATTTGTCTGCCCACACATTTTATTTCTTTGTCAAATTGTGCTTACATGGGGGGGGGTCACATCTTCAGGAATTCTGTATGAAGAAGAAATCTCCTTAACTTTGGATATTAAAAAGAACTTAGAGTTCTGTCACATTTTCTCCTTTTTTTCCTGTAATTTTCTCCACAATTATTCATAAACTGACATACTGTTGACTTTAATCATTCTGCCACATCATCATAAGACTCACTTTAAACCGTATTAATATAGAATAATTTGCTGAATTTTTCACTATTTTTAAAAGAAATAAATGTAAATTTATAAACTCGTATATCAACTATAAGCATGGTTATAGGAAAGGTTTATATTTTTCTATTGACTGATGTCATGGAGGTAAATTATCATCTTTGAAATTATTAACTACTGCTCAGTTACCCCGTAATGGGTTGTGCTGATGCACAGGGATGCCAGCTATGTTGTTAAGAGTGTGGTAGCTTATAGCGTTTTTCCACAATTCTTCCTTAACTAGGTGCCCTTGTCATGGCTCACCCCTGCTGTTAATATTGGACTCGTCCATTTGACTTGTCTAATCAACAGAATGTGGGCTGATCAGGATGGGTGTATAGACTTTAAAGATGCTTTGGCTCAGCCTTTTGTGCTTCTGCCATGCACCATGAAAAGAACAAGCCCAAGAACCTGCTGGCCAAAATGAGACATCAGAAACAGGAGGGGAGAATAACCTTTTTAACCGCATGAGTTATTTCAAAAATCACCCCTTCTAAGAAAGCAACTGGAAGTTTTCCACCAGGTGAAAGAGTAGAAAACTAGAAATTCAATATAGGAGAGAAGTGAAAAGAATCTCTATAGTGATGGTGGTGGAGGAGACTACAGTATCTCTTGTGCACCAGGCACAGAGAGCAACAAGCCCAGAGTGGATCATATTTTAAAATTGTGGCCAAAGATGATGCAGACCCTTTCCTCCACAGGAAACACTCAGGTATACCGAAAGTAAATTGAATTAAAAATCTGACTGGTGAAATCCGTAATAATGGTATATGAGTGACACTGAATTATGAGGTATTATAGAAATATTTTCAAATCTTGAATGTCTACTCTGAGTCAATATAGTCTTCTATTTATATAGAATATCTCCCCAAGAATACAGAAGCTGAAAAATGAGGTTGCCTCTAAAGAGCATCACTGTGTAGCTTGGGGAAAGGGGAAAGAATAAGACTTGTTTCTTTTGAATTTAACACTGTGTGTGTGTTATAAAAATGAACTGGGTAAATATATCCCCCAAATTCCAGTTACACCTTTGTTTTATTTCCACATTATAAAATTTGGCCTTCTTTAGTCTTGAGGCTAACAGAATTCCAGGAGTTAAATTTAAGAGTAGCCTCCTCTGACTCTGGGAGAAAAAATACCTTACAAAGATGGACCAATAATATTTCCCCTGTCCCCAACAGCTACAAAAAATCAGATAATAAAAAGCTCCTAGTAAATGTTCTCACTAATAAAAGAGACTTTAATACTTCAGATTTTTTGCTGTCTTTTTGAAATAAACATTAACCCCTCAAGAGTCTGTAATTATGTTTGGTGGTCTTAATCATACATACATTTAATTTAAATTGTCGTGTTTTATGAAATGTACACATATATGTAAAATTTTTGTTAAAGGATCTGGCTTATTCTGGTTTTCCTTTCATTATATATACATGCATGAAAAGTTAATGAAATGTATGGGTCTGCTAGATTTCTTATTTAAATAAAACATTCAAGAGTCTGTGACCAATTTAAAGTAACATTAGTGATTATGGCAGAAACTACCCATGACACATTTTAGCAATTAAGAGCAGACGTACACTGTTGGCTAAAGGGAAATGTTTCCTTGCTCCTAAGAGAGAGAACAGAAAATGATCTCTCCTATTTTTACCTCTGGATGTTGTCATGGCTGTGTAGAATGTCCAAAAACCTGTCAGCCATCATGGTAGAAGCCAACACTGGGGAATACAGAGTGGAAAACGAAAGAGAATCTGAGTCTCTGAATATTTCATTTTGCTAATGAATCAAAAATCTCTGGAGCTGGCTCTCCCTTTTAAAGCCTGTTATATGACTCAACATACTTCCTCATTGCTTCAGCTAGGTTGGTATTTTAATTTCTGATGAGTATATCCTAACTGTAACAAACAACTAAAGGACATGGTTCATACTGGGAGCTGGAGATGCAGAGACAAAGCTGTTTCCATCACAGCCATCAACCAGCTCACTGTCTGGTGGGGGATGAACACACACACAGAATGGCCTAGGTGTTAAGTGCTGTCCTACAAATTGTACAGATACTTTGTGAAACTAGATAAACCTAATGCATCCAATGATGTATGAGCAAGGAGCGAAGAGATATGCAAAAATACTCAAATAGCCAATGAACAATCAGAAAATTGGAAATGTGAACCACAATCATCACAATCAGATGCCACTATATACCTACCAGAGTAGCAGAAAATATATATATATCTTAAACTGACGATGCCAAGTATTGTCAAGGATACAAACACGCACTGCTGGTGGGAGTGCCAGTTGGTATATCTGTTTGGAAATCTATTTAGGAGAACTAAACTTACTAAAGCTGAACACAGGCATACTCATAACCAAACCCAAGCAATTTCACTTCCAATATATAGAGAAAGAAATGTGTACAGGTATGCTCTGAAAGACATGGACAAGTTTGGTCATAACAGTCCTATAAGGAGCTCTGACTTCCCAACACAGCATACCCAAGAACATATAATGAAGGATTTTCAATGAGAGGCAGTGTTGGAATGCTGCTTTTATGTGGATCTCGGCTATGAAGTTTCCTTAGAGGAACTGTGCTGGGCACTCAGAGAAACTGTTGTGTCCTAAGTAGAAATTTGAAAACAAGCAAATCAACAGATGAAACTAGAAGAGCAATTAAGGGTTTCCAATTCAAAACAAAACAACCCAATACAGTCCTGCAATTTTAAAGAACAGGTAATCACAATACAAAACATACAAAAATACATTTTAAAAGACAATTATCAGTCTCACTCATGAGATGTAAAAATTCTAAATAAAATAGTAGCAAATGAAATCAAGCAGTGCATATGAGACACGCGTGCGCGCACACACACACACACATCAGTGGCTAACCTGGGTATACCCAGGGATGGGAAGAAGTCAAAGGGTCTGTCAGTATAAATTATCACATTAACAAATTAAATACTACACCACTGCAGAAAGGGATAATGAAATGGCATTTGATAAAACTCAGGAGCCATGCCTACTTAGATACAAAAAGATTTTTACTCACAAACAAGAGAAAACGTTAGAAGGCAACTGTTTGAGAGCATGATGCTAACTGTCATCCTGTCAGCTAACAATCAGACTTGGTGACTGAAATTTCCAACTTTACAGACTCTCTTTTAGTTATGGCAGCATTTCCCAATGCAGTTTCACATCCCTAAGATGATAATGTCATGAGAATTGGTATTTCCATAGTACAGTTTGAGATATACCAATTTAAACAAAGTTGAACAATATTCTTCACTACTCTTTTGTCTTTTGATAAGCTGATAAGGTGCTTTTGGTCATTCCCTAAGGGGGATTTAGAAGATGCTGCTTCATAAGCTTCTTTAACCAGAGAATTCCCCTTGTTTTTCAAGTATTTTTAAGTACTGGTGATCTTTGAGACAATTTCAGAAATGCTTGGTGGGACGAGGCACCATCTCCACATCTCCTAGTTAACATGCAAATATGGCACCCAGGAGGAGTAAAATACTGACTGGTAATGCTTTACTCTATTAAAACACTCAAAAGTATTCTGCTTTGTGTTACATTGGACGATTAAAATTGCAAGTATGTGGAATAATGCTGTCAACCACTAGCCGGTAAACGACTGTACAGTGATATCATGGATGACCTACCTGCACAAAATGGACATAGAGGTAGGGTGCAGATTAAAACAATGACCAAGATGAACCACAGACATTTGTCAATGCAGTTTTGATGTAACTGATATTTGGAAATAAGTAATTTTTAAAGGGTTGAATTCTGTGAGTAAATAAACACACTTCTATTTCATCATAACTAATATGCTTTGATGCTAGAACTAAATCATGACAGCCACCCAGATGAAAGTGAATGTGAGAAGCCACCAACTTTGAGATGCATTCTGATTTCCAAATATTAAAATTCATCTTAGAATTAAGTCGCTGTGTGTGATTTCCTACTCTAAAAGTCATACAGGTCTAAGATAAACTATCAGAATGAATTACACTTGTGTTGATTCAGTTTTCTGTCAGTTAGCTTATATTTCCATTTAAACCAGAAAATTTGGGGTCTGGATATCCCATATATTTTCTATTGCACAATCTTACATCTTACATTTGGATTCTGCTTGCTGATATTTTAATTAGAATTTTTTCATTTACCTAAATTCAGTTAATCTAGCTTTTGCTTTTTAGAGGGTATCTCCATTTAGTTTTGTTACTAGATTTATGTTATCCAGGTAAGATGAGTTAGTAAAATTTTTGGCTATTTTCATCTTGAAATTTTTACCTAAGGAGATGACAATTTCCAAATGTTGTTTCTAAAAGGGAGATCCTGGACCAATTTTTTCAGTCTTTTCCTTTGTTTATTGGTCCAAATAGGTTTAAATACATTGTACTGCCTTAAATTAAAAAAAAAAAAATCTCTATATCTATAATTATATCTCCTTTCTTATTCGTGATTCTACAATGTTGCCAATTTTCTTGATTTTTCCTTGTTCAAATTTATCAAAGTCTAGTTGAGGTTGGTAGACTTTTTTTTTTTTTTTGCGGTACGCGGGCCTCTCACTGTTGTGGCCTCTCCCGTTGCGGAGCACAGGCTCCGGACGTGCAAGCTCAGCAGCCATGGCTCACAGGCCTAGCTGCTCCGCGGCATGTGGGATCTTCCCAGACCAGGGCACGAAGCCGTGTCCCCTGCATCAGCAGGTGGACTCTCAACAACTGCGCCACCAGGGAAGCCCGAGGTTAATGGACTTTTCACAGAGGAATAATGATCGAAGACTACTGCTTTAATTCCTAATCATTAATCTCAAATTTTAGCTATATTGATTGCTTCTGTATTTTGGTTTAGGATTTGTTACTTTTCTAGCTTCTTAGTTCAGTGTGACAGGAACCATGTAGATACGGGGGTAAACAAGGTATAGTTCTGGCCCTCCATCTGGGCCAGATGCATCTTGGTTCCTCCAAGACATATTAACAATGGTATTACTTTTCCACTGAGTAGAGCTTCAGGGACATCCTATAAGCTCCAATATGCAATCATTTCATTATCATTGTTTTCTGCAAAATCTCTAATTGTTTCAATTTTCTCTTTGATTCAGAACTTATACATACATATGATTATACATTCCCAAAAGTAGCTGACCAAGGTTCACTAATCCTACTAGTTGTATAATTGATCTTTATAATGGAGAACTCTAGCAGTCACCATCTTTTTTTAAAAATTATTATTTATTTTATTTTATTTTTGGCTGCGTTGGGTCTTTGTTGCTGCATGCGGGCTTTCTTCAGTTGCAGTGAACAAGGGCTACTCTTCGTTGCAGTGTGCAGGCTTCTCATTACGGTGGCTTCTCTTGTTGCGAAGCACAGGCTCTAGGCACATGGACTTCAGTAGTTGCGGCACATGGGCTCAGTAGTTGTGGCTTGTGGGCTCTAGAGCGCAGGCTCAGTAGTTGTGGCGCATGGGCTTAGTTGCTCTGTGGCATGTGGGATCTTCCTGGACCAGGGATTGAACCCATGTCCCCTGCATTGGCAGGCAGATTCTTAACCACTGCACCACTAGGGAAGTCCAGCAATCACCATCTTAATGATCAAACGTAGCATCGGTGATAGTGGGGAAAATGGATATTAATTGCTTATGATGTCTTTCAATAAAAAGTACATGTCACCTCCTATGAATTGTTCTGGTGGAAAATGTTTAATCCTCTAACTCTAACTTGATTTTATGAGAGTTATGAAGGATAGAGGTACAAGTTAAATTTCACTATGAGAGAACAAACAAAATCTAGAATGTATGGCATTCTATAAAATAGCTTTCCTGAAATCTTCAAAAAGTCTATTCAAGACTAAAATCTAGAGACATGACAACCAAATGCCATGCATGAATATATATTCAGAAAGCAAAAATGGCCAAATGTTTAGAATTCTTGATTCCATGTAGAGAGTAGATGGATGTTCATTATACTGTCCTTTAAATTTTTCTGAATGTCTAAAAAATGATCATAATAAAGTTTTGGTAAAGAATTCCAAAATGGACAGTTTTCTTTTTGTTCTCTTTAATTTCTAATTTACCTCGAAAAGTGAGTGGAGAATTTTAATCACTACTTGTCTGTTGGGATTCATTACAGCAAATTGCTTCACATTTCTCTCTGATTCTTCTCCAGGTATAATCCCAACATCTTAACACTTAACTAAATCCAAAATGTTTCTTTTTAGTCTTAATTTTTGATGCAGCTTAAGGGATAAATTATGAATAAAAATCCTCTCAAATTCTTTACATTTTACTAGATCTTTTATCCAGAATGAACTATCTGAAATTCAAATGGATGAGTGGTTATGGGTACTTTTCTAAATTCATTATACGAAATGGGCATCCCTCTCCTAAGACTTCGCCAGTAGTAATATTTATGATGATGATAATAAGAATAGTATGTATTCAGCACAGGCTACATACTAGATACTCTTCCAAGGATTTGACCCATACTACATCCATCCAATCTCTACAACAGCACTATTACAGAGCTACCATCACCAGAATTTTAAACATGATGCCCAGAGGGGATAAGCTTCCTGGACCAGGGATTGAACCCATGTCCCCTGCATTGGCAGGCAGATTCTTAACCACTGCACCACTAGGGAAGTCCAGCAATCACCATCTTAATGATCAAACGTAGCATCGGTGATAGTGGGGAAAATGGATATTAATTGCTTATGATGTCTTTCAATAAAAAGTACATGTCACCTCCTATGAATTGTTCTGGTGGAAAATGTTTAATCCTCTAACTCTAACTTGATTTTATGAGAGTTATGAAGGATAGAGGTACAAATTAAATTTCACTATGAGAGAACAAACAAAATCTAGAATGTATGGCATTCTATAAAATAGCTTTCCTGAAATCTTCAAAAAGTCTATTCAAGACTAAAATCTAGAGACATGACAACCAAATGCCATGCATGAATATATATTCAGAAAGCAAAAATGGCCAAATGTTTAGAATTCTTGATTCCATGTAGAGAGTAGATGGATGTTCATTATACTGTCCTTTAAATTTTTCTGAATGTCTAAAAAATGATCATAATAAAGTTTTGGTAAAGAATTCCAAAATGGACAGTTTTCTTTTTGTTCTCTTTAATTTCTAATTTACCTCGAAAAGTGAGTGGAGAATTTTAATCACTACTTGTCTGTTGGGATTCATTACAGCAAATTGCTTCACATTTCTCTCTGATTCTTCTCCAGGTATAATCCCAACATCTTAACACTTAACTAAATCCAAAATGTTTCTTTTTAGTCTTAATTTTTGATGCAGCTTAAGGGATAAATTATGAATAAAAATCCTCTCAAATTCTTTACATTTTACTAGATCTTTTATCCAGAATGAACTATCTGAAATTCAAATGGATGAGTGGTTATGGGTACTTTTCTAAATTCATTATACGAAATGGGCATCCCTCTCCTAAGACTTCGCCAGTAGTAATATTTATGATGATGATAATAAGAATAGTATGTATTCAGCACAGGCTACATACTAGATACTCTTCCAAGGATTTGACCCATACTACATCCATCCAATCTCTACAACAGCACTATTACAGAGCTACCATCACCAGAATTTTAAACATGATGCCCAGAGGGGATAAGCAGTTTGCCCAACATCCCACAATAAGGAGGTAGAATGGTGATAAAAATAAGTATGGTTTCTGCCATGGATAAGGTGTTTCCTACATTTGTGATATTAACAGGGTTATTCTCTAGGAAGAGTTTGCTGAAGTTTAACAAAGATTGAATAGTGTTGGAAAGCTTCTATACATTCACTAAATCAACATATCTGGTATAAATCTTCTATGCTCTTATGGGCAGAAGGAAATTGTGATTCCCACATTAGCCAAATCTTCCTATGGAATGAATATTCTGCTACTTTAATCAGGGAGGTAACAAGGGAGGGATTTCTTGTTCTAATTAAGTCACATTGTGACTTGTCTCATGTTTTAAAAAGTGTGAATGCTGTCTCTCAAATTATCTAGGAAAGAACAAAATTTTGTTTTTAATTTCCAATCATTCATCGACTGATACTTTTGTAAAATATAATGATGTTATGGCAATATCAAATTGCTATAAAAGTTTCCAGACACTCTCACTTCCTGCATTTATCTCATGATTGACAGGTAACAATTCTATGGACTGGCAAAAAGTCTCTGGCCAATAGTTTGAGTAGCACTTGTCTAAAAGCCTTCCTACAATTCTAATTCAAAGGATTCTCATTTGGATGAATTCCCTGATGTATTCTAAGATGTTTACCATGTCTACAAGTCTTCCCACATTCCTTAAATTCACAGGATTTCACAGCAGTATGAATTCTCTGATATGCAGGGCAAGAACCAAATTAAATTTAGATCCTTCCCTTAAAGAGTAATGAGCATAATTTTTCCAATGTTTATGAGACTTTGTACCACGAATTAAATATAGATCTTTACACATTCCCTAAATTTAAATGGCTTCATGTCAGTAGAGATGTTCAATAAGATCATACAGAAATCTAAAGGCCTTTTCATATTCCTCATTTTCAAAATATTTCTCACTAGAATGAATTTTCTGGTATCAAGTGAATTGTCCATACACAGGTAAGGCTTTTGCACATTCCCTACATTCATAAGGTTTCTCAAGAGTAAGACTTCTCCTCATGTTAAGTAAGTTGTCTGTACACACACAAAAACATGTTCTTTCACATCTCTTCAATCATAAAGTTTCATCAGCATCAACTGTCTTATTTGAGTAAGCTGTCCATATAAAGCCTTCCCCACATTCTTTATATTTGTAGGGTCTATCATTATTATTAGTTCTTTCATGTTGAACATGGCTTGAGCCACAAGTAAATGTTTTTCCAAATTCCTTACACTGATAAGGTTTCTTGCCAGTATGAAATCTCTGATGAACACGAAGTTGATAGCTACTACCAAAGGCCTTCCCACAGTCTTTACATTCATAGGATTTCTCACCAGTATGAACCCTCTCATGTTTAACAAGGCTTGAACCCCAACTAAAGGTCTTCCCACATTCCTTACATTTAAAAGGTTTCTCACCAGTATGGATTTTCTGATGTTGAGTAAGGTGATAGCCACGACTAAAGGCCTTTCCACATTCTTTACATTCATAGGGTTTCTCACCAGTATGGATTCTCTCATGTTGAACCAGACTTGAGCCACAATTAAAAGTCTTTCCACATTCCTTACATTCATAGGGTTTCTTGCCAGTATGAAATATCTGATGTCGAGTAAGTTGATAGCCACTACCAAAGGCTTTTCCACATTCTTTACATTCATAGGATTTCTCACCACTATGGATTCTCTCATGTTTAACAAGGCTTGAACCCCAACTAAAGGCCTTCCCACATTCTTTACATTCAAAGGGTTTCTCACCAGTATGGATTTTCTGATGTTGAGTAAGGTGATAGCCTCGACTAAAGGCCTTTCCACATTCTTTACATTCATAGGGTTTCTCACCAGTATGGATTCTCTCATGTTGAACCAGACTTGAGCCACAATTAAAAGTCTTCCCACATTCCTTACATTCATAGGGTTTCTTGCCAGTATGAAATAACTGATGTCGAGTAAGTTGATAGCCCCAACAAAAAGCCTTTCCACATATTTTACATACATAAGGTTTCTTACCAGTGTGGATTTTATGATGCTGAGTAAGTTGATAGCCACGACTGAAGGCCTTCCCACATTCTTTACATTTATAAGGTTTCTCACCTGTATGAATTATCTCATGTTTAGCAAGGCTTGAGCCCCAAAAAAAGGCCTTTCCACATTCTTTACATTCATAAGATTTCACACCAATATGAATTTTCTGATGTTGAGTAAGGTGATAGCCACGACTGAAGGCCTTCCCACATTGTTTACATTCATAGGGCTTCTCCCCAGTATGACTTCTCTCATGTTTAACAAGGCTTGATCCCCAACTAAAGGTCTTCCCACATTCCTTACATTCATAAGGTTTCTCACCAGTATGAAATCTCTGATGCACAGTGAGTTGATAGGCACTTAAAAAGTCTTTCCCACATTCTTTACATTCAAAATGTTTTTCAGCCATATGAATTCTCTCATGTTGAACAAGTTTTGAGCCATGACTACAAGCCTTCCCACACTCCTTACAAACACAGGGTTTCTCTTGATTATGAATTTTTTGATGTGCAGTAAGAGATTTATGTTTTCTGTAAGTGGGCACTTTTTCATAGGTGATTATCATTTGACTGAAGTATCCCTCTTGATGTCCCTGGAGGCCCTCAAATCTTCTCTTACACTTCCAATTATTTTTGAAGAGGAATGCCTCAAAGCCAAGGGTTTTACTTCTTTCCTTTATCTCCTGTTGGGGAAAATTTATTTCAAAAATGTCCTTTTTTGCAAATGTATTTTTGGTCTCATATGTTGACTCCAAATCTGAAAGAAAACAAGAAAACCACACATTTTATTGCCTTTACCAGAAAAAAAAGCCCTTTATAGTAGAAATAAAGACAAATTGAAAAGAATACCCACAAGTGAACTCAATCAGGAGACTTACTGAATTCCTAAGCACAAGCCTCTCCCCGGTCCAACAACAAACTTAGCTTTGATTTTTCAGTTCTTGCGATATTAATGTTCTGATATGACAGTTTTCTGGAGGATTCCACAAAGATCACTTTAACAAGTCCCTCATCTTCCTGTGTAAATGATCTCTTAAACCAAAATGTGCCCTTCCACTAGTCAAGTCACTGGGTAAAGGATATTAGGATCTGAGTTCAGGGCTGCTAAGGTGACTGGAATTTGTGGTTCAAGATTTATCAGAGAAAGAAGTCATGCAAAGAAGTTCCGGGAATCTATACAGGGATTCTCCCTTGGATCTGTAACCAAATGTCATTATGCATCCACAAGGTGCCTCTCCACAATGTGACTGGGGTACTCTCAGAGATTCTAGAGGTTGTACACTGGAGTCCTAACCCAACCTGAATGGAAAGACCTCAGTGAACACCCCCAAGCATTTATTTGAAGCCTCTCAAAGGCCATATATTGAAAGTAAGAACCACACCCTGGAGCAGTAGTTCTCAAATGTTTTGGTCTCAGTATCTCTTATACTCTTAAATATTGGTAAATCCCTTGCTTGCACATGCATAAGTATATTTGAAATACAAAATATACAAATCTAGTATTTTTGCCTATTGGTGATTGTATAATATTTTGGTTGAGCTATTAAATGGTGGATGGGTACTGTGGATGTGATTGTGGGAAGTAATTTTAATCATGAATTAAACTGCACTATTGCTATTTTATTTAACAATGTCTTATTGCTTTGTATACATTTACATTTGGGTGTAAAGACTGTGTTTATATCCAAAAGGAAGCCATAGTATTTAAATTGACTAACCTATATTACAACTACTTTGAGATGACCACATGTCAACTAAAAGGAGTACAGTTTTGTACAACGTAGCATCAACAAATAGTTCTATAAATTTGAATTGGGCTTCTTTTATAATTACTTGGACTTGAATGTTTCTGTGTAATGCTTAACAGTGTTAGTAAATGAATACAGGTTTAACTTCTTTTTAGATGTTTAAAAAAAAAAGCACTGAGGACCCAAAAGAGGTTTTGTTTATGTGGGTTATATCTTTTGATATTTACCATATTAGAAATTAAAATAGAAATTTAAAGATTTATTAATTCATTTTAAAGTGACAATAAATCATTAAATGTTAACAAATAACATTAAATAAATTTTCCCAAACTAAAAAATTAATGAATTATTGTTTTAATCTTCTGCAAATCTCTTTAATATCTGGTTTAACAGAAGAAAACTGGATTCTCACATCTGCTTTTGCATTCAATCTGTAGCAATGCTATTTTGGTTGAAGGATATGAAGAAAATTCAGCCTCCCACAGATGTGTCATTGTAAAATGGCAGAATAGTCTATGAACCTGTTCAGGTAATTGTGGGTGTTATTCTTTGCTACTACAGTAAAAATTGAGACGTGGTGGTTTCTTAAAGATTAGTTCCAATGTGGAATATGCAACCATACTGGTGAACTTTTCATACTATGTTACATTAAAATCCATTGCACTTCGGATGATTTTTTATCCATGCATAATTTTGTACTATGTACTGATTATCTGAAAAACAGTGGTTCACTGAGTTATGCAGATCTTTGAAATGTTGACATATTTCATTACACAATATCAAAAAATCACGTTAATAATATCACCTCACCAGAAATTTTTTTATTTATTGGGAAGCTGTAAAGCTCAAAATAATAGATATAAGCTTCACACAATTCTAATTTTTACTTAAAAGTTTGAATTTTATCATTGGCAACAAATACTTTTAGTTGTTCTTAAAGTGACAGGCTCATTTACGAGAAAATGTTTTCCAAATACCCAAGCCTAAAGAACCATAGTTTGTCTCATTCTTCCAAGGGAAAAAACAAAACAAAACTGTGTTCCATGAAATAAGCAGCTAGTTTAACTCACAAGTCAAACATCAGCACAGGTGGTTTCCCTCAAGGCAACCACTGCACCTTAGTATACAGCAAAAGAGCTTAACGGAGACTTCCCATTTCATCACACAGAATATTCTAAAAATGCATCCTCAAGGATCAAGATTTAATAAAATGAAGCCCCAGAGCAGGGTACTAAAGGTCAACCAGCATGAGGAGGGTTTCAGTATAAAAGGGTTGTCCTATGTCAGGAGTCAGAATGCAAGCAGGGTAAGGACAAGTATCTGTGTGTGAGTGACCTGGCATGGGTTGTCACAGCCCAAGTGGGATGAGACGGGCAATCACATGATCAAGGTGGTGGTGGTGGTGGTGGTGGTGATAATAGAAGACTGGTTACACATAGAGTTTGATCAAATAAGTACAGTTGTCCATTGAGATCCTTGGCGGATTGGTTCCAGAACCCACCTCAGAACCCATACCTGAGGATGCTAAGTCCCATAATTGGCCCTCCTTTTCCACAGATGCAGAACACATGGAAATGAAGGGTCAACTGTATATTTATTGAAAAATAATCTGCATATAAGTGGACCTGCATAGTTCAAACCCATGTTGTTCAAGGGTTGACAATAAATACATTCAGGATAATGGAACCCAGGTTTTTCACTGTCAGAAAAGGGAGTTAGAAATATGGAAAGTGAATAAGCTGAAATGAAACCTGTAGTGTTGAAATGGAATTGGAGATATCTTTATGAACTCATGGTTTCAATCTATAGATGTAAATGTGTGTGCACGTATACATATGTATGCATATAAACATATTCCCTAATCTGCCCACTGAGAGGGCCTAGGGACAGCCATCCCCCAGCAGCAATGAGCAAATCTAGTACCCAGATTCTGGCTTCTAAATAGCATTCTCAACTAAAAGGAACCAGGGCACCTTGAAGAAATGGCTGACTCTAGGGCTGGAGCAGGGAAAGTGCAAGATGAGCCTGGAACATGGTGTTGGGAAGAAAATAAGGAGGTGCTCTAAGTGTGATGGAGACATGCCAAAGGACACAGAAACCACTGTTGAGAGAATTCCCACTGGTCAAATCCAGGACTAGCTTCAAAATAAATAATGGGAAGAACAGATTACAACCCACTGACTAGAAATCCAACATATGGATAAGTTGAAAGTTTGAAGAGGAATACAATACTTAATAGTCTCAAAGTTCCTCCTCACAAAAGGCTCATTAAAGGAAAAAAGATTAACTCTACAGGGAGGAGGCCGGTGGACACTACCATAATCACCTGCTCAAAGTAAGCATCATCAGTAATGACAAATCATTTGCTCCACCTGACAGAATGCAAGGAGAACACACCATCAGTTATGTGATACTCCTGCCAAAGATGCATAATCCAAATCTAATCATGAGGAAAGAGCAGACAAACCCAAACTGAAGAACACTGTACAAAATAACAGGGGTGGAATCTTCAGAAGTAACAAGAAATGGGTATTTTGATAGGGAATGCATTAAATCTGTAGATTGCTTTGGGTAGTATGGTCATGTTAACGATATTAATTCTTGTAATCCAAGAGCATGGGGTATCTTTCCATTTCTTTGAATCATTTTTAATTTCCTTTATCAATGTTTTATAGTTTTCAGTGTATAGGTCTTTCACCTCCTTGGTTAAGTTTATTCCTAGGTACTTTTTTTGGGACATGATTTTAAATGGAATTTTTTTTTTTTTTTTTTTTTTTTACTTTCTGGTATTTCACTGTTAGTATAAAGAAATGCAACAGATTTCTGTACACTAATCTTGCATCCTGCTACCTTGCTGAATTTATTTTTTAGTTCTGATAGTTTTTGTGTGAAGTCTTTATGGTTCTTTATATGGAGTATCATGTCATTTGCAAATATTGACAATTTTACCTCTTCCCTTCCAATTTGGATACCTTTTATTTCTTTTTCTTGTCTGAATTCTGTGGCTAGGACTTCCAATACTTTGTTGAATAGAAGTGGTGGGAGTGGGCATTCTTGTCTTGTTCCTGAAGTTAGTGAGAAGGCTTTCAGCTTTTCACCACTGAATACTATTGATATGTTGGCTGTGGGTCTGTTGTAAACGGCTTTTATTATGTTCAGATATGTTCCCTCTATACCCACTTTAGTGAGAGTTTTTATCACGAATGCATGTTGAATTTTGTCAAATGCTTTTTCTGTGTCCATTGAGATGATCATGTGGTTTTCTCTTTTCTTTTGTTAATGTGGTGTATGTATCACAGTGATTGATTTGCATATGCTGAACGAGCCTTGTGACCCTGGAACGAATCCAACTGACCATGGAGTATGATCCTTTTTATGTATTGTTGGATTCAGTTTGCTAATATTTTGTTGAGAATTTTTGCATCTATTTTCATCAATGATATTGGCCTGTAATCTTTTTTTGTAGTGTCTTTGTCTGGTTTTGGTATCAGGGTGATGATGGCTTTATAGAATGAATTTGGAAGCATTCCCTCTTCAATCTTTTGGAGTAGTTTGAGAAGGATAGGTAGAAGTTCTTCTTTGTATGTTTGGTATAATCCCCCAGAGAAGCCATCCAGTCCTGGACTTTTTGTTTGCATGGAGTTTTTTTAAATTACAGATCCTGATTCATTTCTAGTGATCAGTCTCTTCAAATTATCTGTATCTTCTTGATTCAGTTTTGGCAGGCTGTATGTTTCTAGAAACTTGTCCATTTCTTCTAGGTTGTCCAATTTGTTGGCATATAACTGTTCATAGTATTCTCTTATGATTTTTTGTATTTTCATGGTATTGGTTGTTATTTCTCTTCTTTCATTTCTTATTTAGTTTATTTGGGTTGTATCACTTTTCTTCTTGGTGAGCCTGGCTAGAGGTTTGTCGATTTTGTTTATCTTTTCAAAAAACCAGCTCCTGGTTTTATTGACCTTTTCTATTGTTGTTTTGATCTCTTTTTTATTTATTTCCTCTCTGATCTTTATTGTGTCCTTCCTTCTGCTGACTGGGTTTTGTTTGTTCTTCTTTTTCTAATTCTTTTAGGTGGTGGGTTAGGTTGTTTATTTGAAATTTTTCTTATGTCTTGAGGAAGGCCTGTATCACTGTGAACTTCTTAGAACTCCTTTGATGCATCCCATACATTTGTAAGTTGTGTTTTCATTGTTGTTTGTCTCATTTTTCACAGAACTAGAACAAATAATCCTAAAATTTATACAGAACCACAAAAGACCCAGAATTGAAAAAGTAATCCTGAGAGGAAAAAAAGCTGGAGGCATAACTCTTCCAGACTTCAGACAATATTACAAAGCTACAATAATTAAAACAGCATGGTATTAGTACAAAAACAGACATATTGATCAACGCAACAGAATAGAAAGCCCAGAAATAAACCCATATATCTATGGTCAATTAATCTACGACAAAGGAGACAAGACATACAATGAAAAAAAGACAGTCTCTTCAACAAGTGGTGTTGGGAAAGCTGAACAGCTACATGTAAATCAATGAAATCAGAACACTCCCTCACATCATATACAAAATGGTTTAAAGATGTAAATATTAAGACATGACACCATAAAACTCCTAGAAGAGAAACAGGCAAAACATTCTTGGACATAAATCGTAGAAATATTTTCTTAGACCAGTCTCCCAAGGCAAGAGAAATAAAAGCAAAAATAAACAAATGGGAACGAATCAAACTTAAAAGCTTTTGCATAACAAAAGAAATCATCAACAAAATGAAAAGACAACATACAGGGTGGGAGAAAATATTTGCAAATGATGCAACCAACAGGGGTTAATTTCCAAAATATACAAACAGCTCATACAAATCAGTATCAAAAAAACAAACAACCCAATCAAAAAATAGGCAGAAGACCTAAATAGACATTTTTCCAAAGAAGACATGCAGATGGCCAACAGGCACATGAAAGGATGCTCAACATCAGTAAGTACTAGAGAAATGCAAATTAAAACTGCAATGAGGTATCACCTCACACTGGTCAGAATGGCCACCATCAAAAAGTCTACAAATAATAAATGCTGGAGAGGGTGTGGAGAAAAGGGAACCCTCATACAGTGTTGGTAGGAATATAAATTGGTGCACTTACTATGGAAAACAGTACGGAGGTTTCTTAAAAAACTAAAAATAGAGCTACCATACGATCCAGCAATCCCATTCCTGGCCATATATTCCAAAAAGATGAAAACTCCAATTCGGAAAGATACATGCACCCCAATGTTTATAGTGGCACTAGTTACAATAGCCAAGGCATGGAAACAGCCCAAGTGCCCATCAATAGACAATTCGTTTTAAAAGATGTGGTATATATACACAATGGAATATTACTCAGCCATAAAAAAGAAATATTGCCATTTGCAGCAACATGGATGGACCTAGAGAATATCATACTAAGTGAAGTAAGTCAGAGGAAGGCAAATATTATATGATATCACTTATATGTGGAATCTAAAAAATAGTACAAATGCATCTATATACAAAACAGAAGCAGACTCAAACATAGAAAACAAACTTATGGTTACCAAAGGGGAAAGTGGTGGGGGGGATAAATTACGAATATAGGATTAACAGATACAAACTACTATACATAGAATAAACAACAAGGATTTACTGTACAGCATAAGGAACTATATTCAATATCTTGTAATAACCTATAATGGAATATAATCTAAAAATATATATATTCTTAAGACAAAAACCCCAAAACTGTATACTATCTAGCCCTTGCGTATCTCCGTGACCCAAATTCTTAGCTCATGCTCCTTTACTAACTCTACCCTGGCCTTCTTAGAGTTCCTCCAATAAAGTTCCTTACCAACCTTAAGGCCTTTGCCGTTCACTGTGATTGATATATTCCTCCCCCAGGTATTCATATAACTTGATCCCAGGCTTCACGTCTCTATTCAAGAAAGCTTTCCCTGACCATCTTATCTGAATTGGCCCTATCAATTCTCATCATTTTCTATTCTCTTATGCTGTTTGCCTCTCCTGAACAACATGTTTCATTACATGATACTATTTATCTACTTGTTTACTTATTTTATGTTTCTCCTCAACTACATAAAGTGCATGAGAATGAGCAAGTTATCAATCTTGTTCCTGATTGTATTAATAGTGCCCAGTACAATGCCTGGCTAGGAGTAGGCACTCCAAATGTTTGAAGAATTTATGAATGAATATGTATATTCATTCACATACACACACAAATGCAAAAGAGATGGAAAGCAGCTGCATCCAACATGTAAGTAAAATGGTTCCACTGGGAACAAAAAGAACACTTTCCTCACTGAAATGGGAGGGAATTATAAGAAGAAAAACAAGGAGCCTGGGAAATGAGATGAAGTTCCTTTTGTATCTCAAACTGAGATCTCTATCTCCTCCCAGGTGTTGGGCCTTCACTCCACAGGCCTTGGTCCTTCATAAGGAGTTTCCAAACACCATCCCAGCTGTTCCCCCTTCTCCTCCTCTGTGACCTGTGAGGTTGTTCCTGCACTGATGGCTCAATCCTGCCTTTGCCTTCCTGGGATCCAACTTCTTGTACCCCACCCACCCCTCAACTACCCAGGGCTCTTCTCCTTGCTCCAATAATGTCGTCATATCTGGCTTAGAAATGGAGTGTCTGCTTGCAAGAAAAGAAATGCCAAATGGTGTAAGCATTTTGTTGTTGTTTTTTTAATTATAAGGGCAAAACATTTGATTAAATTTGCAATAAAGTAAAGGTAAAAATAATACTGATGAAGACTTCAGAGAAGAGAAGGATGGTGGGAATGAAGAACATGAGATCATATAAGTAGGAAAATGATCTTGTTTTAGACTCATTCAGGTTCTATCTCTTTAGAGCAAACAGAACACAGTGGTTAAGAACACAGATTCTGGAGCCAGACTTCCTAGGTTCAGTTGTTGCCACTGCATCCCCACCAGCTGTGTGACCTTGGGAGGGCACTTAAATTGTATGTGCCTCAGTAATCTCATCTATAAAAAGGGTTAAAAATAGTACCTACCTCATGGGGATGTCGTAAAAGTTAAATAAGTTCACGTATTTGTTCTGCTTAGAACAGGGCCTGGTTTATAGTAAGCACAATGTTAACTATTACCATTATTATTGTTACTGTTGTTATTTTGCTTAAGTGGAAACAAGTTTTGTGAGACATTTCTAGGATTTAACTTAGTGTAGGATTTAACTTTGTAAAGTGCAAAGTTCACAGATTTTAACTTTCAACTTCAAATATGTTGAAGAAAAGGAATGTATTCACTTAGTATGAATTTCTGTTCATTCAATCCACTGCTACATAAAGTGGAGAGGCTCTTTTAAAAGCCAGAGTATGTCAGGATCCTGTTTCTAGCTGTACTCCCCATACATGGGTCAGAATATAACAAAGGACAGCAATTCTTTAGTATGCATAAAAATCACCTGGGGATCTTGTGTAAATGTAGATTCTGTTCTGCAGCTCTGGGGTAGGACTCGACGAGCTGCATTTCTAACAAGCCCCGGGGACTTCCCTGCTGGTGCAGTGGTTAAGAATCCACCTGCCGAATAAAGACGCAGACTTAGAGAACAGACTTGAGGACACGGGGCCAGGGTGGGAGTAGGGGGCTGGGATGAAGTGAGCGAGTAGCACTGACATATACACACTACCAAACGTAAAATGGATGGCTAGTGGGAAGCTGCTGCACAGCACAGGGAGATCAGCTCCATGCTTTGTGATAACCTAGAGGGGTGGGACAGGGAGGACGGGAGGGAGGCTCAAGAGGGAGGGGATATGTATACTTATAGCTGATTCACTTTGTTGTACAACAGAAACTAACGCAACATTGTAAGGCAATCATACTCCAATAAAGATATAAAAAAAAAAAAAGAATCCGCCTGCCAGTGCAGGGGCACGAGTTCGATCTCTGGTCCAGGAAGATCCCACAGGCTGCAGAGCAACTAAGCCTGTGCGCCACAACTACTAAGCCTGTGCTCTAGAGCCCCCAAGCCACAACTACTGAGTCCACGTGCCACAACTACTGAAGCCCGCGTGCCTAGAGCCCCTGCTCCACAACAAGAGAAGCCACCGCAATGAGAAGCCCCTGCACCTCAATGAAGAGTAACTCTCCCTGGCCGCAGCTAGAGAAAGCCCACGAGCAGCAATGAAGACCCAAAGCAGCCAAAAAAAAAGTAAATAGAAAATAAATAAATTTATTACAAAACAAAAACCACACTTTGAGTAGCAAGGACACAGATCATCTATAGAAATGTTGAAGCTAAACACAGTATGAAATCTGGTTTCTTTGACAGTGGTTATGAAATAAACACCCCATAATGCAAATCCAGCTCCTTGGTCATTAAAGAAGAGAGGCCATTACAGGAAGGGCCGGAGGAAGGTTGAAGCTCACTGAGGGATGGCACGATCGAGGTGCTCAATGAACCCATTTCTAGGCCAACAAATACCAAAACATTCCTTTGAGAACATGGAAGAGAAATTCACCTGGTTTCTTCAAAGATAGCCCTGTAATTCCTAGTGCAGAAAGCTGATGTTCCAGAGAGGAGATTCTAAACTATTTCAGGCAGATGAACTTACCCAGTGAGATCAAGTTGCTATAGTTCTCCAACATCACATCCACGTACAAGTCCCTCTGAGCAGGGTCCAGGAATTCCCACTCCTCCTGAGAGAAGTTGATGGCCACATCCCTGAATGTCACCAAGCCCTAAAACCAAAAACCCACACATTACTTGTGAAATTAAAGAACTTTAGAAACTACTTCCAAGAGGAAAAAAGAGGAGTATGAAGCATAAACTATAAGAAGAGGAAAATATAACAATCAAGTCGGCTGGAAGCCTGTGACACGTATGGGTAGGGAAAAGTAAAGAAATTGGTATGACTAAAGCAGAGTGTCTACATGTTCTAGAAAAAACCTATTACAGCAGAAAGAACTTCCTGGATACTGTGAGGTAACTCAGCTATCCAGACCTGTCTGATAATGCATAAAATAATGTTTCTCTTCTATTAAATAAAAATAGTGTTGGGGGAAGGGGATGGGGGCGTTTATGGGTGTGTATACATACATACAACCTGCTAAGTGCCTGCTTCATAAATTCTTATTTATTTATTTGTTTGTTTATTTATTTATTTATTTATGGCTGCGTTGGGTCTTTGCTGCTGCGCGGGCTTTCTCTAGTTGTGGCAAGCGGGGGCTACTCTTCGTTGTGGTGCACGGGCTTCTCATTGCGGTGACTTCTCCTGTTGCGGAGCACGGGCTCTAGGCATGCGGGCTTCAGCAGTTGTGGCTCGTGGGCTCTAGAGCGCAGGCTCAGTAGTTGCGGTGCATGGGCTTAGTTGCTCCGCGGCATGTGGGATCTTCCTGGACCAGGGCTCGAACCCATGTCCCCTGCATTGGCAGGAGGATTCTTAACCAGTGCGTCACCAGGGAAGTCTCATAAATTCTTTATAAATGTGAACTGCTACACCATCTTTTCCCTTTAAGAAATACCAAAAAAACCTGAAAACTTTTTTTCCAAATGTCCTACAAAATCTCTTATTTTAGAAAAATGATTTTAATTAAGGATTATCATTAAGCCTCAAGTGAACCATGCTGTGAGATTATATCATCAGCATTCTTCTTTATTATGATGAATCAAATACGTAAAATGCTTTTATTAGCTGCAATTCAGTTCATCATATGGATATATGAGATTAGTAACTATTATACATTTAGGCTGAACAAAACTTCCAAGATTTTCTTAATTCTAGGAGTCTATTATCAGCCAGTACTTAAGAATCTGGATCATCTTTTTACATGGTAACATCAACCACCTGTTGCTTAACACATTCCTTGTTCCCGAGCTGGAGGATACTGATAGAGGATATCAGACACAACACAGATGTCACATCCTGGTCAATAACTAAACAGACTTTGACACTGGTGTTTACTGATAAGGGAGTCCCTGGAAAGAACCACTCACTCCCCGCTCTAATCCTAAAAGCTTGCAAAGCATGTGATCTCATATAAACTGAGGCTAAGATGAAGAAATCCCAAATTCCATCTTGTCTTTCTGGAAAACTCAGGTCTCTGAAGAAGTTCCACGTTTTCCTGTGTGGTCCAAAGGGACCCTCACCACTAACTCATCACACCGCAGACCTGCCTTGGGAATGAGAAATCTGATAAGGGAAATGGGGCAGCCCTGGCCGAACAAAGATGGAAGTGATAACAAAAGGCAAGACCGAAGACAGTCTGCCATGGATACGTCCCAGTTAAACACCAAAGCTCTTCCAGATAATACATAGACTACTGAAACTGTTCTCGTGGGTGGCCATCCAGCTGGCTAAGGGCAGAGTATCCTGACCGACTTCTTTGCTAGCTGTACCTTAGCCTGAAAAAGAAAAACAACTGGGGGAACTTCACCCATTTTTTTCTAGATAGGACATGAACTAATCAGCATCTTAGCTTGAAAAAGGGAAACTGTCGCTTTCCAAATGTCTGCAGTCTTTCATTCTCTCCTCTTTCCTTCTTCTATGAATCCTCTTTGTGCCTTTGAAAGATGAACTCAATCTACCGTTGGTTTTCCTTGTATACAAATAAAAGCGAGCTGATTGTTCTCTATATTTCTTTACATTATTCTTTGACAGACACTCAAATATTTCCCTTAAAGGACTCCATTCCTTCACTGCTTTTGATGGAAGACTGAACCGCAGGAGATGTTAAGTAATGTGCTCAATGAATATGATGGCACTGTTTGGAAAAGGCACAGAGGGAGGAAGCTAGGCTATTTGGCATCATCCTTTACTGGAACAGAAGGAACCGAGAAGCAGGTTCAGGGATGGGGTTCTGCTAAGTAGAAAGCTTTAGGGTTAATTCAGGAAAAGATTCACGTGACCTAAAAATCACAACACTTCAAGGAGAGAGAAATACCAGCTTACGTCAGTCATGGTTCTAGAATTGCAGGAACTAATTAATGCTCCATAGGGTTCCTCTACTGGTGAAGCACAGAGTCCAGAAAAGCCAGAGCTGCAGAAGGAAAAAGAAGCTTTAGACCAGGTGTGCTTAAGTGATCCTGTCCGGCCTTAAGCAAGTGAATAAAAATACATCAAAATATTAGAGATGATTAACTCTACAGGATGTAATTTTAACTTCCTTCTCTATACATTCCCTGGATTGCTGAATTTTTTGCAACAAACCTGCATTAACTCCATAATCAGAAAAATAAAGATATTTCCAAATGTAAAAACCTGAGTGACAGGGAATTCAGTCATTAGGAAAACTGAACAAACAGGCCCAACACTGAAAATCGGTGCGTCTGAAACAAATGACACCTACCAGCTCTTCAACATCTTGTAGCTGTAGCTCATCACTACAGTGAGACACTCACTGTCAAGATTCTCCTGTGAATGAACACAAATTATGTAAGTCCCCTTCAAAGTCGCAGCAAGGAAATATATGCATATAAACAGAACAATATTTGGTACAGAGTAGATACTTAACAAGTGTGGCTACACCTCTCTAATTCTTCACTGAATGGTCAATTTAAAACATTTGGATACAATCCTTGAAAAATGTCTTCCAAAACTCTCTCTTATTGGATGGGATCCATATATAACTCAAAATATTCTTAAGTACTTTTGTTCATAACTATAACTATTGCTTGATATTTTATCATTTACATTTTCCCTTCTTTTGATTCTTTATAAACATAATGTTTATTAGGTGCGTATTATTCCATCAAATGGTATACTGCATTTACTTAACTGTTTCCATGTCATTGGATGCTAAATTTGTAAAAGCTCCTTCCAAGCTACTATAATTTTTTTCCAGACAAATGGAGCTAGATCTTTTTGGGGTCACGTGTACTCGGTAATCTCATGAAACGAGAGACACTCTGCCCACTTAGAAAATTAATTTACAAATATTTACAAAAATTCTGTCTCTATTTCAAGGGATCTGTGATCACCTGGATGCTTATAAATGGAATAAGAAGACCTCAGGTTAAGATTTCCTATTCTGGACCATTTGAGCCCCCTGGTAACTTTTTCAAACTTGCAAGCACCCACCACAATCATTTTATTTCTCTTCATATTTTGATCTATAAAAAGTTGATGTGGAATGATCCAGAATCACCACATAACAGCAAATCTTAATATTTACTAAGCCTGTATCATGGGGCAGGCACTGATCTATGGAGCTTTACACATATGAACTCAACTTACATCATTATAACTCCATTAGGTAGGTATTACTTTGTTCCAATTTTGTAGACATGGCACAGAGAGCCTGAGTCATTTATCTACACTCACACAGCAAGTAACAGGTAGAGCTGGACCCAGATGCTCTAGATCCAGAGCCTTACTCTTTTTTTTTTTTTTTTTTTTTTTTTTTTTGCGGTACGCGGGCCTCTCACTGTTGTGGCCTCTCCCTGGCCATGGCTCACGGGCCCAGCCGCTCCGCGGCATATGGGATCTTCCCGGACCGGGGCACGAACCCGTGTCCCCTGCATCGGCAGGCGGACTCTCAACCACTGTGCCACCAGGGAAGCCCAAGAGCCTTACTCTTAACCACAGCACACTACTACCTCTCACAACCCGCACAGAATTGGACCTGAAATAACTCATGTTTAGCAATGCTACAGATTTCTACCTAAAAAATATCTGAAAGTCTCTGCCCTTGTGGGTACAAACTGCAGACCACTACTGTAATAGGGAAAAACCTTTACGTTCTATTACAAGTTAATCACTAAAGAGATGTTGCCTATAAGCTTAAATTATACATAATGGCCCATCTCTGGGAACCCTGCCTAAACCCCCCAGGTAACGAGCATTAAGCTAAAGTACCTTTGTTCAGATCACAGGAAACATCCTGACCAGATCCACCTATGAACGCATACAGGGAGGAAAAAATTAACACATCCCCTCCAGAGTCTGACAGGAACCAGGAAATGTTTGACTTCACTCCCTCCCCTTTCAGTATAAAAGAAGCCTGAATTCTAATTCAGGCCAGATGCTTCTTTGGGACATGAGCCCACCGCCTCGGTCTGCTGGCTTTCTTCATAAAGTCGCTATTCCTTGCCCCAACAACTCGTCTCTCGATTTATCGGCCTGTCCTGGGGCAAGTACTTTGAGCTTGGACTCGGCAACACCATGCTCAAAGCTCAATCACATTCCCACCCCTGAAAGCCTCACAACATTGTAATTTACTACCTGAAATAACCAATCCCCTCCTACCTTGCCTTGCTTTGAAAACCATGACTGTGGAGCAGATAAAAAATAATTTGTTTTCGATACCACCTAAATGCTAATCTCCTCGAGTAATCATAGTCTAAAATAAAGCCCTAACATCCCACCTCCAGCCCACCTCCTGGAGGAGGTGTGCTTCTATACCATCAGAATGCTTAGGGACTTCCCTGGTGGTCCAGTGTTAAGACTCCGCCCTTCCACTGCACGGGGGAGGGGCGGGTTCCATCCATGGTCGGCAAACTAGGATCCTGCGTGCCACGCGGTAGGGCCAAATAAAAAAAAAAAAATTGCTTAGAAAGGGAAAATGTACTGGAGGGTTTGAACAATTTGCCATATGAACGGATGGCTACTGACTGAGGAAAAGGACAATAGGGGGCCTCTGGGAAGAGGGAGGCACCAGCATGATGGGTCATTCACCAGACGGAAGACCCAAGATAGACACTACTAGTCAAGTGTCTTGACAAATAGTCAAGATATTTCTGGTCAAGGAAAGCAAATAGCGTCATGATCTAAAAACAAAAGTAACTATGAATAAAAAAGAAACACAAATTCACCTGAACTTTGATTTCTAAATATGCAACAATTCTGTCCTTCTCAGGGTCCTTCTTAGAAACCCAGCAGCAACTAGGGTTGCGGGGGGGGGCGTTAGGGGCAGCAGGAGGGGGTGGGGAGAAATACTGGGAGACACCAGTATTTCTTGGAACACGGACAAACCTAACTAAAAACAAAACAAAACAAAACAAAACACCCTCCAGGGCCACATCTACCTTCATCCACACATACACAAACGGAATTCAAAGGGAAACTGGAGTTGAGGTGACAGCAATTCTTGGGGACAGAGGTCTGTTTGTAGTGGAGCTGAAACAGGTAGCTGGTCCCCCAAGGAGGTGACTTTTCTAGGAATCCTACCTGTGGGACCTCCCCAATCATGTCTTTCCACGAGCCTGTCACGAGGACACGTCCAGATGTCAAATTTTCATCCCAGGACTAGATCTGTACCTTCTTACTGGAAACATACATTCTAAGGCTTAGTCCTGGAATTCTTTTCTTGCGGTCACTTAACTCTGGCAGCCCCTAAGAGAGTCTAGAAGGAACCCAGAGAATCCCGCCGAAGCAAACCACACCTACAAACAAGGTCACGCACGTCATGACCCCGTCACACATTCCCAATCGCACACACCGTTAGGGAGACACACCACGGCCCTGTCACGCCGTCTGTCACACACCATCCTTCTCAGCCTCTCGTTCACACACAGGCTTGAGGCTCCGGACACGACTCGCCCTGTCCGCTGCCCGGGCCTTCTCACCTCGAGCGCCTCCCAGTGTCACCCCTACACGCACTGCTGGTTCCGACGAGGCTCTGGAGAAGTCCGCTGAGCCCTCCCACCCTCACCGGCGCTGATCACTTCCTCGGACGCGACCAACTCACCGCGCAGAGTCCAAAAATCTCGAAGACACCAGAAAGGGACCCAGAAACTGAGGTTAGTTTGGGCCCAGAGCCTCATGGGAAATAAGAGCCGGAACATCCTCTGAGGCTCGGAGCCCGGCGCTTCCAGGCGCTCTCCGCAGGCAATCTCGCCCTGCCCCGAGAGGTCCTGTGCCCTGAGACTTCTGGGAAATGTAGTCCGCGGCAGACGAATCCCCAGAAGCTGGGAACCTGGACCTTCAGAATGCTCCCAGCATGCAACTCGACTCCGCCTATCAGAGGCGCCTTTTCCAAAGCCCACCCGAATCTCTGGTCTTAGCTGGAAGGAGTAGTTCGAGTCTTGGTCGAGCCTAGTGGCTCAGTAGTCTTTAGCATGGCTGTGGGCGAATTAAGAGGTTCTCAGCGAAGGCTGAGGAACGCATTCTGGAGTCCAGAGCGGGGGGGGCGGGGGGCGCGTGACCAGGGACTTAGTCCTCAGTGAGCGGGGGCATCCTGGGTAAAGTCCGTGAGAACGACCCTGAGCGGGGTCACGAGCTTACCTAGGCACGAGAGACTGGAGCAGGGTCTGGCAGTTGAAAAGATGAATGTGTCTTGCTTTGGGTGCGCTTGTGGGTACGATTCGGTGTCTGGAACCCTGTGTAGACTTATTTTCATGGGATAGTTTCTGCAAATGTGAATCTTTGTTTCCTTAGGTGTAAGGCGGTTTGTATCAGAGGTTATATGCTACTGTTGGAAAGCAACAATAAGTGGTCGTGAATGGATATTGTGACCATGGATACTTGGGAGAAGGTCTCTGTAGGACTGAGAGACTTGAGGAGGTCTGTGTCTTTATGTATTTCTGTTAATGTCAGTAACCGAAGATGACAATATTTGTAAGATGTTTTTTCTAACAGGCTTTTCTTTTGTGTGCATACCTTGGTAATTGTGAAAGTGGAACACTGTCCAGCTGGGATTGAAAAACAGTACAGTATTATCTAGCTTGGCATGTTAGTTTGGTTATCTGACTACCAACCACTGTATGTGCCTGGAAATTGTGACTGTGTGTTTTGATAGTGAGTGACAATAAACCAGTTTCGTTACCTATAAAATAGAATAGTGTTATTACATCTTCTTGGAGAATCAAATTTAATATGCAGAAAAAGACTTGCAATTTATCTGCCAAAAGATTTGGACGTTTTATGATGAATCAAAGATGTTTTCTGGGAAAGACTACAAATCAGCATAACTTTGAAAAAGAAAGAAGAAATCAAAGTAACAGCCAGTCTTGGAGTGGCTGAGGTAGGCTTCCAATCTTCATGATGTTAAGAGAACTTGAGCAAATAACTTTGAAAACCCTTGATTAAAGAAATAACTTCCCACGGGTAGAGGCAGATAGATTAGAGCAGAGCCCAGAATTAGGTAATCAGATGTCCTAGCTTCTAGGTCAGACAAGGCAAGGAACCTGTTTGAGACTACATAATTATAGTCAATCCGAAAACTACTTGTTTTATTTTTAAGAGTGATCATTGCGTTTTAAAATATTCTAAATACACAAAACCAGGTTTCCATTTCCTAGGCAGGGCCTGTTGCAGTTGGCAGTTTTGAACCAAAATATCTGTAGTTTCTTCTGACAGATTTTTTTTCCTGATCTGAAATGGTAGGTAAAAATAGATGAACCGTTAATGGATATAGTATTAGGGAAGAATATAAAATTCCTTTCCTATTACAAGTTCAGAATAAAGTCCCAAGTGATCCTGAAAGAAAAGCATTTTTTAATATCTTTATTGGAGTATAATTGCTTTACAATGTTGTGTTAGTTTCTGTTGTACAACAAAGTTAATCAGCTATAAGGATACATATATCCCCATATCCCCTCCCTCTCGAGCCTCCCTCCCATCCTCCCTATCCCACCCCTCTAGGTCGTCACAAAGCACCGAGCTGATCTCCCTGTGCTATGCAGCAGCTTCCCACTAGCCATCCATTTTACATTTGATAGTGTATATATTTCAATGCTACTCTCTCACTTCATCCCAGCTTCCCCTTCCCCACACTGTGTCCTCAAGTCCATTCTCTACGTATGTGTCTTTATCCCTACCCTGCCACTAGGTTCATCAGTACCGCTTTTTTAGATTCCATATATGTGCATTAGCATACGGTATTTGTTTTTCTCTTTCTGAGTTACTTCACTCTGTATGACAGACTCTAGGTCCATCCACCTCACTACAAATAACTCAATCTCGTTCCTTTTTATGGCTGAGTAATATTCCATTGTATATATGTGCTAAAAAAGGATTTTCTTTTCTAACCTTTTTTCCAAAAGTCTCTCTTTTGCTTCACCCTAATTGGCTTCATCACAGCTAAAAATCCTTAAAACAATTTCTCTGTCGTCAAAATCAATAGCATTGGGTAACAGGGTGAGAGGCTGTTTGCAGAGCTAGTTGAAGATGAATGTCAGAGGACTTGGATCTCAGCTAAAGGACAGTATTCCAGTTACTGAACTTTCAGCAAGTGGACCTTTTGAAAGTCATGATCTTCTTCAAAAGGTTTTTCTTGTGTGAAAAATGAACTTTTGCCCAGTCATCCTCTTGAATTATCAGGAAAAAAATTCCAGCTCGACCAAGATAAAATGAACTTTTCCACACTGAGAAACATCCAGGGTCTATTTGCTCCACTAAAACTACAAATGGAATTCAAGGCAGTGCAGCAGGTTCAGCATCTTCCATTTCTTCCAAGCTCAAACCTTTCATTGGATATTTTGAGGGGTAATGATGAAACTACTGGATTTGAAGGTATTCTTAATGACCCATCACAAAGTGAACTAATGGGAGAACCACATTTGATGGTTGAATATAAACTCGGTTTACTGTAATACAGTGTGCTGTTCATGGAAAGAGATGGGTTGCATCTTGTTTAGAGTTGTCTTTTTACTATAATTTGACGTGCACAACATTAGAAGTACTGACACATGAGAAAAAAATCAACAGCATTGCTTTCACTAATATCATTGCAGTAACAAATCTGGAAATGAAACATGCCCATCAGAAGTAGGATGTTTAATTAGGTGTGGAGTACCTATACAGTGGGCTAGTGCACAGCAGCGAAAATGACTGAATTTAACAAATATGATAAAGAGTTATAGATATATACATACAGTATAATTCCATTCATAAAACTTTAAAAAGAGGCAAAACAAATGATATTTTGTGTGTAACTGGTACATAATAAAAAACAAGGGGACTTCCCTGGTGGCTCAGTGGTTAAGAATCCGCCTGCCAATGCAGGGGACACAGTTTCGAGCCCTGGTCCAGGAAGATCCTACATGCTGTGGAGCAACTAAGCCTGTGCACCACAACTACTGAGCCTGTGCTCTAGAGCCCACGAGCCACAACTACTGAAGCCTGTGTGCCTAGAGCCCATGCTCTGCAACAAGAGAAGCCACCACAATGAGAAGGCTGCACACTGCAACGAAGAGTAGCCCCCACTCACCGCAACTAGAGAAAGCCCATGTGCAGCAACGAAGACCCAATGCAGCCAAAACTAAATAAATAAATAAATTTTTTTAAAAAGGATATGATAAAATTCAGGAATGTGGTAGCTACAGGAAGGCAGGAAGATGAAGAGATAAGTTGGCAAAAGTATTCAAAATTATTTTGTGTATTCTGTTTCTTAAGCTGGATTGTATTTACACAACTGTATACTTTTAAAATATATTTATTAGTTATAAAGAATTTATCTGTGATGAAATTTTAAAGTTTTTAATATAGAAATTGAAGGCAACTGTGTGTATTTGTGTATGTATGACTGTATGAACATGGAGAAAGTTATGGGATATGTATGCCAGACTTTAAACAATGCTCTACACAGGGGAGTGTGGGAGCTTGTGAAGGTATGTGCAGAAGAGAAACTTACAGGTAAGTGATGTGAAAAAAAATGCCTGTTAAAAGTGTAAAATACATACATACATCTCTGTTATTTACATGTATATGTGTTAGAAGATACTAAGAAATACTAAGAATCATTATAACAAGGTAGTAAACTTTCAGGTGTTTTCACTTGGTATTTTTATGCCTTGCTTGAACTTTTGACAAAGTCTATGTTGTATAATATAAGTATGGCCACGCTTGTTTTCATTTACAATTTGTATGGTATGTCTTTTTCCACACTTTCACTTTCAGCCTCTGTGTGTCTTTAAATCTGAAGTGAGTCTCTTGTAGACAAAATATAGTTGGATCTTGTTTTTTTTTCATTCATTCAGCCATTCTGTCTTTTGATGGAGAAGTTTAATCCATTTACATCTAAAGTAATAATTAACAGGGAAGGACTTACTATTGTCATTTGTTAATTGTTTTCTGTTTGTCTTATAGATTTTTTTCACTCTTTTCCCTTCTTGCTGTCTTCCTTTCTGTTTCACTGATTTTTTTTTCTGTGTGTGTGTGTGTGTGTGGTGATGTGCTTTGATTCCTTTCTCATTTTCTTTTGTGTACCTTCTATAGGCATTTTCTTTGTGGTTAACATGGGACTTAAACAAAACATCTTAAAACAAGCTATATTAACTGATAACTTCAATCATATACAAATGCTCAACACTGTTATTTCTCCCATCACACATATTTTATGTTATTGATGTCACAAATTATGTCTTCATATTGTATATCTACTAACATATTTTTGTAGTTATAATTATTTTTACTTCTGTATTTTAATCTCTATTCCAGAATTAAACGTGATTTATGCACCACCATTATATCACAGAATTCTGTATTTGTCTATACATTTACCTTTTCCAGTGAGCTTTTTACTTTCATATTCTTTCATGTTGCTGTTTAGCATCATTTCCACTTGAAGAACTTCCTTTAGCATTTCTTGTAAGGCAGGTCTAGTGGTGATGAACTCCCTCAGCGTATTATCCCACTCCCTCTGGCCTGCAAGACATCTGCTGAGAAATCTGCTGAGAGTCTTATAGGGGTCCCCTTGTACATGACGAATTGCTTTTCTCTTGTTGCTTTCAAAATTCTCTCTTTGTCTTTGACTTTTGACAATTTGATTACAATGTGTCTCCCTGTGGATTACTTTGGATTCATCCTATTTGGACTCTATATGGCTTCATTTTTTAATATAAATTCATTTATTTATTTTTGGCTGTGTTGGGTCTTTATTGCGGTGTGCAGACTTCTCATTGCAGTGGTTTCTCTTGTTGTGGAGCACGGGCTCTAGGCATGTGGGCTTCAGTAGTTGTGGCGCAGGGGCTTAGTTGCTCTGCAGCATGTGGGATCCTCCCGGACCAGGGCTCAAACCCGTGTCCCCTGCATTGGCAGGCAGATTCTTAACCACTGCCCCACCAGGGAAGCCCCTATATGGCTTCTTGAATCTGGATGTCATCCATTTCCCCATATTTGGGAAGTTTGGGGCCATTATTTCCTTTCTTTCTTTTTTTTTTTTAAATCGAGGTAACATTGGTTTATAACATTATGTTTCATGGGTACAACATTATATTTCTACTTCTGTATACACTAAAGCATGCCTACCACCAAAAATTTAGCTTCCATCCATGACTCTACAGTTGACCCCCTGTTGGGAAGCCAAGATATCGAGTAATATCCTCTGAACTGAGAAGGAACTTTGAGACTGAAATATGAAGCAGGCCACTCCATAAAGTGCAATTATGAAGTTTATTATGGGTAACTTACATACAGGCAGGAAAGATCTGCTGGATGGATGATCCAGAAACATTCACAGCTGCACTCCATGTCATCGAAAAGCGTACAGGGGAGTTTAAAGGGGCTGAAGCTAAAAATAGAATCTGACTACCAAGTAAGAAGCATACCCACACTGACAAGAACTGGGGACTTTTCCTCTCTCTGGGGGTCTCATGACCATTGACCATCTGCACCAGCAAAGGCATTCTTCCAGTTTTCGTATCAGATGAAGGCAAGGGTAAAAATTGATAGGGAACTTATCTGGCTTGGGTGCATTCCTTGTGAGTAGGCTAAAGTTCAGTCACTCAGAAAAGGGAGAGGGTAGGACTGCAGGCCTGAGATGGTGTTGACAAAATGGAGTCAGTGTGGTGAAGCCACCCACTCCCTTTAACCATTTCACCTTCCTGCACCCACCCCCTATTCCTTCCTCTCTGGCAACCACCACTCTATTCTCTATATCTACACATTTGGTCTGATTTGGTTTGTTCATTTATTTTGTTTTTTGTTTCTTTTTCTATATTCCACATATGAGTGAAACCATATATTATTTGTTTTTCTCTGATTTATTTCATTTAGCATAATATCCTCAAGATCCATCCATGTTGTTGCAAATGGCAGGATTTCACCTTTTATGGCTGAATAATATTCCTGTGTGTTTGTGTGTGTGTGTGTGTGTGTGTGTGTGTGTGTGTGTATCTCCCACATGTTCTTTACCCATTCATCTGTTGATGGGCATTTAGGTTGTTTCCATATCCTGGCTATTAATAATAATACTAAGATGAACATAGGGGTGCATATATCATCTTCAATTAGTGTTTTTATGTTCTTTGGATAAATACCAAGAAGTGGAATAGCTGGATCATATGGTAGCTCTATTCTTAATTTTTTGAGGAATCTCCATCATTTTTTCCAAAGTGGCTGCACCAATTTACATTCCCACCAACAGTGTAGGAGGGTTCCCTTTTCTCCAACACTTGTTATTTCTTGTCTTTTTGATAATAGCCTTTCTAACAGGTGTGAGATGATGTCTCATTGTGGTTTTCATTTGCATTTCCCTAATAATTTGTGATGTTGAACATCTTTTCATGTGCCTGTTGGCCATCTGTATGTCTTCTTTGGAAAAATGTCTATTCAGCTCCTCTGCCCATTTTTAAATTGGATTGTTTAGGGGTTTTTTTGCTGAGTTGTATTAGCTTTAATTATTGGCCATGTGATTGAATTTGATCTGTAGCCTCCCCACCCCCGCCAAGGTAGAACCGATATCGCATGGTTCAAATCCCCAACCCTGCAATCACACAGTTGGTCTTTCCAGCATGACCAGCCCCTATTCTGAAGCTATTGAGGGGTTCCCTGTGAATCCCCTTATTAGCATAAACTCCATTGTGATCTAAGGGGCTTATGAATAACAAAGACATTCTTATTACTCAGGAAATTCCAAGGATTTGGAGTCTCCCTCCCAGGAACCAGACACAAAGGCCAGTCTACTTCTTTATCATTCAACACTGCTGCAAAGAAGACATAAATAGGTTGAAATTAAGAGGACAGAAAAAGATATACCATACAAAAGGTAACCAAAATAGAGCTGAAGAGGTTAACAAATTAATAGATCTATTGAAGGATCAAAATAAATCGTTAAGTGAAAGACCCCAAAATAATGGAAAACTAGTATCTGGGAAGTACATTATTTAATATAGTAGGAGAAATATGGTTTATTCAATAAACAGAGTTAGGTAAATGGACTAACAGTATGTGTGTGGGAGTAATTATATACCAATTTTATTTTATATATATATACACACACGTGTGCACACACACATTTACGATGCATGGAATAATTAAATGACTCAGTGAAAATCAGGTAAATATCTACTTAAATTCTGATATAGGCATGGATTTTCTAAGCATAACACCAAAGATAAAAACACTAAAATACTGAAAGGTTTGACTTGATAATTATTTGTAAATATCCAAAAAAAAAATGCCTGGGGCTTCCCTGGTGGCGCAGCGGTTGCACGTCCGCCTGCCGATGCAGGGGAACCGGGTTCGCGCCCTGGTCTGGGAGGATCCCACATGCCGCGGAGCGGCTGGGCCCGTGGGCCATGGCCGCTGAGCCTGCGCGTCCGGAGCCTGTCCTCCGCAATGGGAGAGGCCGCAGCAGAGGGAGGCCCGCATACCACAAAAAAAAAAAAAAAAAAATGCCTGAATGGCAATAGTTATATTTTTAAAAATTGAATTGGGACAGAAAGTTTAATGTATATGATTGATAAACAGATGATAATTTTAACACAATGTGCCTGCTTCACTCAGTTGTTTTTGGGGATTTTTTTTTTGTGGGGTTTTTTGTGTTTTTTAAAAAAAATAAATTTATTTATTTATTCTTGGCTGCGTTGGGTCTTCATTGCTGCACGCAGGCTTTCTCTAGTTGCGGCGAGTGGGGGCTACTCTTCATTGCGGTGCGCAGGCTTCTCATTGCGGTGGATTCTCTTGTTGCGGAGCACAGGCTCTAGGCGCACAGACTTCAGTAGTTGTGGCACGTGGGCTCAGTAGTTGTGGCTCGCGGGCTCTAGAGCACAGGCTTAGTAGCTGTGGCACACGGGCTTAGTTGCTCCGCGGCATGTGGGATCCTCCCAGAGCAGGGCTCGAACCCATGTCCCCTGCACTGGCAGGCGGATTCTTAACCATTGCGCCACCAGGGAAGCCCATCACTCAGTATTGTTAATAGTCCATACCCAAAGAGGAAAAGAAGTCAGTCACTTTCTGTTTTAGGATTTCATCCTGCCTTCTGTAATGTGCAACCTATGAACTTTTAGATCACTCATTACTTCCTTAAAATAGTTTTTGGATTCATTGCTCCTCAATAATCCTAGCACTCCCCCTACTTTCACAATATGCTTGCCTCTTCCTCCTCAATGAAGACATTCCCCCCCTGCCATATTTCTTTACACTTTGCATAGGTATCTCCAGTTTCTTCATAACAATGATTGATTACTCCCATGTATCTTAGGCTTATGTTGTTTTGTTTTTTTAATATTTATTTATTTGGCTGTGCTGGTCTTAGTTGCAGCATGTGGGATCTTTTTTAGTTGCAGCATGTCAACTCTTAGTTGTGGCATGTGGGATCTAGTTCCCTGACCAGGGATCGAACCAGGGCCCCCTGAATTGGGAGCGTGAAGTCTTAGCCACTGGACCACCAGGGAAGTCCCTTAGGCTTATGTTTTGATATATTAATCAATGTAGGTTTTCCCTCCTGCTTTTTCTGTTATTCAGTGATCCTCCCCCATTCCAACATTAGGCCAAGAGGCATCTATCACCCTGTGATCAAGAAAGGAGAAAGAAGGAAACAAAACCAAAACTCTCTATGTTGGAGATTCAAAATCAGATTTTAGATGCAAGTTAGCAAACATTTTTGAAGGATTTTGTGCTCCTCCAGACTAGTTCAGATTGCCTAGTTTTGCAGAGGGAAGAGGGGATTTTATAATGTGAAACTTCCTCTCTACAAAGCAATGGGAATATACACTACAGATTGGACTTAAACTCCACCCTGCAAACAGAGGCACCAAAGTGCCTGATGAAACACTGAGTGAGATGAGCTTACCCTCAAAGTGTCAGGGAATAAGTTTATGCTATGTGAAAGAATGATGACTTAGATAGAAATTATAATGAGTCATAATAAACATGTTTGCATTTCCCTCATTATGTTGTGGCCTGATATTCCTTTACAACATGTAGTGTGGAACTGCTACATAAATATTAGGACTCACACACAGGTTTTCCTTCATGTACCTATGCTCCTTCTGAGGGTCATTTTTTTATTCTGGAAAACATTATATCAGAAGTTTGGTGGTATCACTCCATTTGCCTTATAGTGTTCCACAGTGCTTTTTAGAAATTTGAAAACATTCTGATTTTTCTCCCTTTGGATATTACCCCTTGTTTGCTTTCTGGAATCATCAGGAATCTGTTCTTTCTCCCCAGTATTCCAAAATTTAGACATGGGCTTATTTTAATTCATTTCCCATTAGACAAATGGGCCCTTTCAGTCTGTAAATAGATGTGTTTCAGCTCTGACCAATTATCTTGTATAATTTCTTTGCTATTTTGTCCTCTCCATGTTTATATTTCTTTCTTCCTGGGATATCTATTATTAAGATATTCACCTCCAGGAAAGTTTTGCTACTTTTCTAATGTTTCTAATGTCCTTATCCCTTCTTCCAAATTCCTAGAGGTTCCTCCATATTATTTTCCAACTGCTCTACTGAATACTTTATCTCTTCTGTCATGTTTCTAATTCCCAATAGGTATTTTTAGTCTTCTGTCATTCATTTTGATAGCATCCTACCCTTGCCTTATGCATGCAGTAGAGTTTCATATCTCACCAACAATATTACTTACAAATTGTAAAATTTTATTCTACTTCTTTAGTATGATTTTCCCTCCATGTTACTCTTTTTTTCCCTATCTGTTTGTCTTTTTGTTTCAGGGTAGAATGTTTCTTCAAGTGCCTGCTGGACCTTAGCTGATCCATTTTTAGGATGAGGTCTTAAAAAGCTAAATCAAATCATGCGTGGTAGGGCAGGAATAGTATCAAGTGGGTCTTCCACTAGGGTTATTAATAGCCCCCTGCCATTTCATTAGGGTAATGGCAAGTGTTGATATAAGTAGGCCCTTTTTCTGCAGAGAGGAAAACTCATATTTGCTGCACTGCAAGACAATATTCAAAAAGAAAATAACAAATGAATATAGAAAATTAAATCACAAATCTCACATTGAAAAATAATACATTTTAGATGAGTTTAGAGTTAAACTCAGTTATCAAATACTGAGTGCTGAAAAACTGTTGAATGAATGGTAGATATTTGTAAAAGGACTATGTGGAGATTTTTGTTTTACCACAAGTAACAAAAGTAGGTTCTGAGGATTTGAGTATCACGGCTGATGAGCACAAAGGGACTGAAAGCTGGAAAACAAGCAACCAGGAATACACTGATGTTCACTAGCTGCAAGCTTGAGTTGACAAAGCACATCATATAAAGTGATGAGATGGAGGAGAGAGAATAAAAGGAAACAAATGAGCCCACCAGAATTAGGACAGTATGAGTGGCAGAAGTCTCTGGGGAGGCTCTGGGAGAGAGGCTGGTATGGTAAATATACCGGACTCTCTGCTTATGTCTTTTCAGGAAAAGCACTATGGAACCACTGGCCCAACCCATGGGTACCAAACACAAAATATCAAGGAAGGATAACAGGAATGCATAGAGTGAGGTCAAAAACAAATCAGGTCTTTTTGTAGAACACAATCCAAAATACTTTTCTGTCATGTTTATAGCATTCCCTGGGTGAGTCAATTTCATCGGCACAACAATTATTTATCAGGAGATGAAGAATCCAACAGAGGGAACAGGCAGGTTGAACGAATGTAGGCGCTTTAAGTTTGAGTTTTGCACACCTGGAATTACTAGTGCTGATTGTGATAGCCTGGAAGCCGCTCAAGAGGAAGGTGGTGCAGAGGGAAACCCTCAGGCCACTCTGTGAGTATAAAAGCTAACCTTACTCTCAACTTCTCCCAGGAAATATTTCAAACCAAAAGCATCCAGTGTCTGAGGGATTCCCCTAGAGAAAAGGACCAGGAAGTTGGCTAAGGTCAGTTGGTTCAGAATTAGATCTGTGGGCCTCTGAGGGTGTTTAGTGAACAAAGTCAACATATAAAGATAAAGGAGTGAGGAATTCCTTAGGAGCCCAACTCCAGTCTGGAAGAGGAAGAGAATCCTCATTACCAACTCACCAGAAGCCATAATGTCAACACCCAGCAGTTTATTTTATTCAAAGCCAGATGATCTAGAGGGAAAAAGAAGATATGTATTATTTTCCTCAGTGTGGCAAATGTGGTATTAACAAATTTCACCTTGATTCATATTTGTAAAATCCTACTTCAGGTTATTGGGTACATATATATTGATTCAAACTATCTTGAAAGAATAAACTAGTTCTTTTCCAAGTTGTATATGATTTGCTAGCATTTTATGTAGGGTATGTGGATGTGATGTTTGTCTAAACATAAGCTACACAATGGCAGAAAATGGGCAGTTATGGCCCCAATATTTCTCTTCTTTTTCCCACTCTGTTGTTTAAAAATTTTAGATTAAATGCCAACTTTTAAACAATCTAGATTTTTTTTGTTTCTCTTTAAAAATTAGAAAATGCAGACTTCCCTGGCTGCCCAGTGGTTAAGAATCTGCACTTCCAACGCAAGGGGTGTGGGTTCGATCCCTGGTCGGGGAACTAAGATCCACCACATGCCGTGTGGCACGTTCAAGAAAATTTTTTTTAATAAATAAATAAAATTTTAAAAATAAAAATAATTAAAATTAGAAAATGCTATGGTCGTGGCCAGTGTTTTCCCATGAAAAATGGTTAATGGAGCTAGGTAATGTCAACTCTATTGACTGGGCAGGCATCCTCTAATTCATCGTAGTCTCCATGAAACCAGCTTTATTTATTCACGTTAATGGCTTAACCCTGTAGGATTTTGAATCGACAATTTCCTCTTTATAATAAAAAGCTTTAGAAAACAGAAGGGCACAAGATGGAATTTAACAGATACCTACCTGAAAATGTCACTCAGTTCCAAAAATAAATAAAATATAGAGAATTTGAATAACATAATCAGCCTGCCTGATTTGATAGGTTTGAGGGAATAATTTTAAACTGTGAAAAAAAAATTTTTAAATTAACCTATGCATTTTGCTAGATTTTGCTTAGGACAATAGAAGGAACATAGCATTGGACTTCCCTGGTGGTGCAGTGGTTAAGAATCCGCCTGCCAATGCAGGGGACACAGGTTCGAGCCCTGGTCCGGAAAGATCCCACATGCCGCGGAGCAACTAACGCTGTGCACCACAACTACTGAGCCCGCGTGCCTAGAGCCCGTGCTCTGCAACAAGAGAAGCCGCAGCGATGAGAAGCCCGCGCACCGCAACGAAGAGTAGTCCCCGCTCTCCGCAAAATACTGATATGCATCAGTATTTTGTTCCTTTTTACTGACAAATAATATTCCATTGTACCGATATATCATATTTTTAATTCATTCTTTGGTTGGTGGACATTTTGATGTTTCCACTTTTTGGCTATTATCAATAATACTGCTATGGAATTCGTGTACAAGTTTTTATGTGGACATATGTTTTCATTTCTTTTGAGTATATACTTAGGAGTGGGATTGTTGGATCACATAGTAACTCTTTTGAGGAACTACCAGACTGTTTTCCACAGTGACTGTATCATTTTACATTCCTATAAGCAATGCATGAGGGTTTCAAGTTCTCCACATTTTAACAGTTATTACTGTGTCTTTTTATTATTATTATTATAGCTATCCTAGTGGGTGTGAAGAGGTATCTCATCGAGTAGAGATGAGTGATATCAGCTAAGGCACTTCTCTACACCAATCATTCTAACAACTGCTGGGGAGGTGAGAGAAGCCATCCTAGATGATCCAAACCCAGCCAAGCTGGTCCAGACCAGAAGAACCATCAGCCAACTTACAATATCATGAGAAGTCATGAAGACTTGTTTTGTTGTTGTTATTGGACATGCCCCATGGCTTGCAGGATCTTAGTTCCCCACCAGGGATTGAACCCGCACCCTCAGCAGTGAAAGCACAGAGTCCTAACCACTGGACTGCCAGGGAATTCGCAAGACTTGTTGTTTTAAGTCATTAAGTTTTGGGGTGGTTTCCTATATATCAAAAACACTTTCTCTCAGGTATACAATTGTCCATACATCCCCTCTATATCCTAGCATTCCCTACCCAGAAAAAAAGACTGAGGAAGCTGCCATATTGGATAGAAGTTTGGACTGGGATACTTGTGTTGCAGGAGGGCTGGATGGATTGATGCTCCCTGGAGCTACTGTACCCACCCATCACTCCTCATGCACTGGTTCCTCAGGGACTGCTTCTAATTTATTTTTATTTTATTTATTTTTGGCTGCGTTGGGTCTTCATTGCCGTGCACGGGCTTTCTCTAGTTGCAGCGAGCGGGAGCTACTCTTCGTTGCAGTGCGTGGTCTTCTCATTGCGGTGGCTTCTCTTGTTGTGAAGCAGGGGCTCTCGGTGCACGGCCTTCAGTAGTTGTGGTACACGGGCTCAGCAGTTGTGGCTCGTGGGCTCTAGAGTGCAGGCTCAGTAGTTGTGGTGCACACGCTTAGTTGCTCCACGGCATGTGGGATCTTCCCAGACCAGGGCTTGAACCCATATCCCCTGTATTGGCAGGCGGATTCTTAACCACTGAGCCACCAGGGAAGCCCTCTGGGACTGCTTCTAAAGATGGGCACCACTGGGTGAATCCTGGAGCTATGTCTGGGGAAATCATTCCATAACATAGTCTTGTCAAAATAATTTATTTGACCTCATCCACTACTCTCTACTTTACTGGTGTGAACTGTGGTGATGCTCTTGGTTTGCCCAGCCAAAACAGAACTTGGCTTCTGGTCAGCTTCGCAGAGACATGTGGTAAACCTTCCAGCTACCAACCATCCAGCTGTGTGCCCCAAACCTATGAAATTTCGTGCTACCCTTCCACTACTTACTGTGTCTCCAGGCCCTGAAGAGCAACTGTTTTTTTCCCCATCAGTTCTCATGTCTCCAGTTCTGTCAACCGTCAATATATAATAGACCTCAGAACTATATGTCCAGTAGTTGCCTCCCCCAGAAACACCTGACTTACGGCTGCAAGCTGCAGAACATCATCTCTTGTGGGTATAAACCACTGAACTTTGCGTCCATCACCTGCCACCCTTTGAAATATCTCTCCTACGACTGTCAACCTCTAGGTTATGAGTCCAGCAGCTTCGGACCCCTGGACTTTGTATCTAATAGTGTTCAACCTGTTCCTTACATACATGGCAGTTTCCAACCAGCTTTTTCTTCCTTTGGGACTTGGCAATCTCCATTTATTAGATGATGCTGAATTGTCATCCAAGCATCTTGTCAGATAGCTTTGTGTCATTTTTAGATTAATAAATTGTTCTTAGGTAAATGGATAATTGTGCTTTTAGTTCAGTTACTGTTTTAACCAATACTCTTTTACTTGATCAGATTCTAAGTGATTTTAATTGTTGGTTTGTTCACTAGAGTATTTTTTGCTATCAGGTTTTTTGATTTCTATGCCATTAACATGTTCTCTTAAGCAGAAAGAAAAGTTTTCTTGGTTATCTCTAAACAAACTTGCTTTGAATGATTTTAAAAAATAATGGATTTGGTCCAGGTTTTTAAGAAATGGTAATTCAGAGCACCATTTTTCAGGTCTTTTATTTCTTTATTTCAATGTAATCTTCATCTCTGTCCTCTGGAAGTAGTTATGAAGCAAAGCAGGAACTACTTAAATGTCCAACATTAAGGAATTCGTTGGTACAATTTTAGCACCCAAACAATGATATGTTGCCTAATAAAGTACTGCAGTACAAAATGTTTGAATGATGGGGGCAAGCCTGTCCAATGTGCATCACATATGATCTGGGAATCTGTACTGCAAAGTGATGACATTGTTGGTGCCTGGCTCAGTGGAATAACGGATATTTTTTTCTGTAATTTTACTTGTTTTATTATCTCTTTTTGTGTAATAAACAGACATTGTTTTGTAACTACAAAATAAAAAGAAATACATTTTACAAAAATACTTTTGTTGGAATTTTAAATTGATCCAACTGATTTCACATTTTCTGATGTCACAATTCCTCACTGACTTTTTAGTCAATTCCTTTTTCTAATGCTTTTCAGTGAGGAGATAAAACAGTAAGGAGTGAAGTCTTTTAGTTAAAAGTGGTTGAGTATTTCAAGAAAGAGTAAGTTTATCAGAGAGTAGAAAGCAGCAGAAAATCTTTCAAAATAAGTAATAAAAATATTTATTTGGATTTAGCAATATTGAGTTAATTGTTGTAGTTTTTAAATATTCAAACAACAGAAAGTATATAAATTAGAAAAGAGACTTCCCCTACTCATTCCTTCTCTACTGAAGTGACCAAAGTTGCCATTTTCAGGTGTTCTTCCAGATTTCTCTGTACACTGAATGTATGTATAAAGATCATCTATTTTTTTGACTTCTTAAATTTATTTATTTATTTTATTTATTTTTGGCCGTGTTGAGTCTTCGTTGCTGTGTGTGGGCTTTCTCTAGTTGTGGTGAGTGGGGGCTACTCTTCGTTGTGGTGCGCGGGCTTCTCATTGCAGTGGTTTCTCTTGTTGCGGAGCAGGGCTCTAGGCGCATGGGCTTCAGTAGTTGCAGCGCACAGGCTCAGTAGTTGTGGCGCACGGGCTTAGTTGCTCCACGGCATGTGGGATCTTCCCGGACCAGGGATCGAACCCGTGTCCCCTGCATTGGCAGGTGGATTCTCAACCACTGTGCCACCAGGGAAGCCCCAAGATAATCTATTTTGTATAGAAATGGGATCATGCTATACATATTGTTCTGCTATTTCCCCTTTTCACTTGAATACAATTCCTCTACTTCATTTTATGTCAGCTATAGAGATTTAACTCCTTCTTTTTAATGTTGAATTATTATCTAACTGTCCACTAGTCACACTGGCTAACAAGCATTTGAAATGTGACTAGTTTGACTAAGGAACTACATATTAAAATTTTATTTAATTGAAATGATTTTAAATAGCCACAAATAGCGACCATGTTGTTCAGCTTAGACTAACAATTCCTCAAAGGATAAACATTGAGGTTAATTTCAGTTCTGCAGTATTACAGACATGGCTTCAGTAAGCATTAGTGTACCCACATCTTTTTCTTTCAAGTCAGCATTTTTGTAGCTAGAATCTTATATGTAAAAATGCTGGTTGATTAAGGGTTTGCTTTCAGACATTGTGGTAGATACTACCCAGTTCAATTGTAAAAAGACTGTAGTCATTACCAACAGCTACCTATGAGCGTTCTCATTCCCCCACATTCTCAACAATACTGTCTACTATCAACATTTGTTTTTGATATTTGTTAAATTAAAACATGGTAAGTCATAAGTTTCCATTATCAATTAATTGACTCAGCTCACAATGATAAGCTTAACCAAAAGACGGTGCTGGAGGGACACTGCAGGAGGAGGAGGTAGGACTTTGGAAGCTTCCCCATCCCCAGATCAATAAAACAATAAATCAGGCCCTCATTTGTAGTAACTGCCAATTCCCATGGTGTAAACAGTCCTGTCACCGCCAGTTTCTAGCTGCCAATGTGGTATCACTGAAGGTGGAGTTGGGAAGAGATGTGATACACCACGATATAATTATTTCCGCCCTACAGACACAATTGACATAATCTCAATAGCATAGATAATAGTTAGGAAGTGATGTGTTGGGTATTTATTACCTTAGTTTCCTAAACGCATTTATCATAAGTCTACATAACTTTTAAACACAATCAGCCCTCCATATCATGGGTTCAGCATCCGTGGATTCAACCGTTAATCAAAAATATTTTTTTTAAAAAATCCCAAAAAGTTCCAAAAAGCAAAACTTGAATTTGCTGCATGACAGCAACTATTTACATAGTATTAGGTATTAGGTACGTAATACCTAATACAAATAATCTACAGATGACTTAATATAGAGAGAAGGATATGCATAGGTCACATGCAAATACTATGGCAATTTTTTTGTTGTTGTTTTTTGGCGGTACGCGGGCCTCTCACTGTTGTGGCCTCTCCCGTTGCGGAGCACAGGCTCCGGATGCGCAGGCTCAGCGGCCATGGCTCACGGGCCCAGCCGCTCCGCGGCATGTGGGATCTTCCTGGACCGGGGCACGAACCCGTGTCCCCTGCATCGGCAGGCGAACTCTCAACCACTGCGCCACCAAGGAAGCCCTACTATGGCATTTTATAAAAGGGACTCCGGCATCCTCAGCACTATCCACAGTGAGTCCTGGAAGCAAACACCAGCAGATACTGGGGGACTACTGTAATGGTTGTGTAAACACGTCGCAAATTTTCTGAGAATCTAACCGTAGGGGCCGGCTCCGGAACACTGCTACATCCATCGACAGCCATTCAGTCTGTCCCACGACTGTCACAGTAACACAGAGTCACACACACACACCCCACCTTCTGTGTCCCCAGTGCGGCTCCAGGAGCTGGCGCACCTCAGGGACCATCAGCCTACACTGGGCCTTCCGGAGCGCAAAGATATTCAGGAACAAACGTAGTCAGGCACGTGCTACTCCTGGGGACTCACCCTAGAATCCCACGCCCAAGACGTCACTCACACACGGCTGGCGCGAGCTGGCGCCTGCGCACTGCGAGCACCGACTACAACTCCCAGAAACCTCCGGGGCGGAGACGCCCCCAGGCCCTTGGGTTTCCGATGTCTCCTGCTTTTCCGGCTCTGGACTACATTTCCCACAGTCCACTGGGCCCCAATGACCGTGGGTCTCCCAAGTCCGCCTAGAGCTTCCTCGTGGTTCTTGGGCTTCGCGTGTGAGCAGGTTCGGTGTAAAGAGAAATCGTTGCGGGGCGTGGAGGGGAGGGCTTTGAGAACTCCGACACCAGCGGGCGGTGGGGATGGACGGAGGGAAACGCTCCAGGTAAACGCGAGCTGTGACGGAGGTGATGGTGTGACAGACAAGAGGGGAGGGGTCGTCAAAACAGGTGAGGGTGTCTCCAGGCTGCGTGTGATGGAGAGTCAAGTATGCGACAGCGCTGGAGTGTGCTTCAGTGACGGTGAGAGACAGACGTGGTGTAGGGGTTGTGTGTGAACACTGTGCGCGTGGTAGAGCCAAGGATACGTCACGCTGCGTGAAAGGTGATATTGCATTTGCATGACTGTGCACATGACGGGGCTGAGATATCCTGTGACAGATGGAATGGGGTGTGTGTGTGTGTGTGTAAGTGGGCATCTGTGCACACGAAATGGCCAGTGTATGTCTCTGTGACTGCCTGTAAAATACGTTGTATGCGTTTATCTGGTGACCATAACGGAGCTGGAGTGTTTCTCCGCGGCCGTGTGACAGACTATACGTGTGTGTGCACCAGAGAGAAGAGAGATTGCAGTTTGTGTATGACAGGATCAGGATGAATCTGTGGCTGTGGTGGAAGTGTGTTTTTGTGTGTATCATGACAGGGCAAGGGTGTAAATGTGTTGTGTGGTTGTGACAGGTCTGGGGTGTATCAGTGATTGTGTGATACGTATGTATGTATGACCATCTATGCGTGTGACACGTCAGCATATATTTCTGTCACTATGTGTGACACGCATTGTGTATGTTTGTTGGGTGGGTTTTTTTTTTTTTTTTTTTTTGCGGTACGCGGGCCTCCCTATGTTGTGGCCTCTCCCGTTGCGGAGCACAGGCTCCAGACGCGCAGGCTCAGCGGCCATGGCTCACGGGCCCAGCCGCTCCGCGGCATGTGGGATCCTCCCAGACCGGGACACGAACCCGGTTCCCCTGCATCGGCAGGCGGACGCGCAACCACTGCGCCACCAGGGAAGCCCTGGGTAGGTTGTTTTTTGAGTGAGTTCTTTAGTATGATGTTTGCTCTTTTTAAAAAAACACTCTTAATCCAAAGAAATAAGTTCATTTCAATTATTAGTTTGCTATGAGTTTTCATTATTATTATGAATTTCTGTTGATTTTTTATCAAATGTCTTTTCTGTATCTACAAATATGACCGTAAAATTTTTCCTCCTAATTTTGATAACACGGTAGAATACATGTTTTTGGTACATGGTAGAATACATAGATTTTTTAAAATTTTAAACCAACCTTACATTTTTGGAAGAAACCAACTAGGGCATGACGTAAGATCTTTTTTGTAAGTTGCTGTCTACCTTTTTATTTTATTTATTTATTTTTTTTGCGGTATGCGGGCCTCTCACTGTTGTGGCCTCTCCCGTTGTGGAGCACAGGCTCCGGACGCGCAGGCTCAGCGGCCATGGCTCACGGGCCCAGCCGCTCCGCG